>NC_140939.1:138469252-138559715 GCF_014529385.1 Adiantum capillus-veneris
AGCTTATGTTTCCTAATGTTTCATCGAAAAAACTTACCGAGCAGCGAATATTCATGTACTCCCACAAGTACGTGGTGCCGAAGTCAAGCCAAAGCTATGGTAGGTTAGAAGCCGTGGAGAAACCCTCATTGCAGAGTGCAGAATGGCCAACTCCAGACCATTGGGCTTTGCTTTCTTTCAAGCGCAAGGTGCTGCAAGATTTACAAGGGTCCCTAAATTTTGGTAAGGCAACCAGATCAGTGGGTCTCAGTTGGAATTGTCCCATTCATTTGTTTGTGCATGCATTCCGCTCTCTACCGATTGTAGAAACACCAACAATGTTTGGTTGCAAAGAAGTTGACATAGATGCAATGGACACCATTCTAGGTGTCAATTGGGGCTATGTTGACGGTTTGCATGATGGTGACCGTTATAAGTGCAATGTGTCCCCCACACAGCTTTGCCTTCGGTATTTGAAAGCAAGCTGCACCTTGTATGCACGGTTTAGCTATGAGAGGTGGATGCACAAACGTGGCAAATGGGTACCCTTGCAGCTGACAGCCAAAGAGATTCAATCCTTTGAAATTCGTGTCCGCATGCCCAATAACGAGGTGGAGGTGGTTGCAGTGAATCCGCATTGGACTCTTGCCAATCTTCGGGAACACTTTGTCATAATGGGATTCGAGGATGTCGGTAATGCAAGTTTCAAACTAGAACAACGCAAGGTCTGCTTTGTGCTTCCTTAGCTACATTTTCTTATTTTCTGTGGGTTTTTGTATTTTGATTGCCCATTTTTGGTTGTATAGATTGGAAGGCGGATGGAGGCCACTATGCTTGTTTACAAAGATTGGGCTACAGATGAAATCATCTTGTCTAAGTGAATTGGCTTGTAACTTTAATCGTTTATATATTGGATATTTTATTAAAGATTTTGAAAAGTTTTAAGGTGTTGTACTTGAGTTTTAAGATGGTGTAAATTTATTTTTTGAATCCATATTTTTTATTTTTTCGAGATAGAATATGTGTATATAAGGAGGACCACCTCCTCATTTCACCATTTTCATCCCAGCATTGCAGAGAGACCTAGCATACCCAATCACGCAAAGAGAAGACATGGCTGCTACTAGTGCTTTAGATGCATGTTGGGCATGCAAATCGCCCTGAGCTTCAAGCATTTTTCACAACCCAACCCGATTTGGAAACCAACTTGACCCTCCACTCTCAATCTCTTGAGCACATTACTTCATACATTTCCACGTGCATGGGGAGATTCATTGTTGAGTTACCAAACCGACCAGGGCAATGGGTCCCTGAAGGCCTTCTCCACCACATCTACCAAGGGGACATGCCATTTCATCAGCGGCTTGCACGCTTTGCCACCATAGCACAACCCGCCGGACAATATGTGCGGCTTGAAGCTGATGATGTGCGAGCAATGCGTAAGGGAAGGATCGGAAACACTTTTTTCTCTGTTCAGGCCATAATGATCTTCCTCCTTCACGAGTGCCTAGCAGGCCCTGACGTAGTGCTACCTCACTTGCAGATCGGCGGGGTATTGGCTGATGTGAAGTACCCCAAGCCCGCGGCCATTGACTCATCCGCAGAGGAGAGGACGCTTGCCTTGACCTACCCTGTAGGGATTCAAGGACTCTTGGAGGCCTCTCCATCAGTCGGTTCATCCTCGGGACCGCCAGAAGGAACCACCACTCGGGATGCCATCCCTGAGGTAGAGATTACCCGCTTCTCCTCCATTGTGGTGGGTGGGGAGGAGTTTTTGTTTATGCACGATCTGGAGAAATCCTTTGAGCTTCGCATGGATGAGTGTTTCGCCATCCTCGATGCCCATGGAAAGTTTGAGCTTGATACCACCACCTCCCATGACGATGATCTCCTACTGCCCATGGGGACTACTTTGGCGGACACAGTGGCGATCGCACAAGCTGAGGTGGCAGTGGCCGAGCAGGCCAAGGTCTCTGAGGAGGAGTTTGTGGCCGTGCAAGCCATGTGTTTGGCTAAACGCGCAAGAGTGGATTCACCACCACCTGCTGCAACACCTGTTTTGCTTGATCCAAAGGGGAAGCCGATGAGGAGGATCATAGACAAGAGGTATAGATGCTCACTTACATTTGATTGTTACAAATGATTTTGTTAATGTTATATCATAATTATGTGCCATATCTCAGAAAACCTATGTTCTGCAGGATGTTCTAGAGGTTGACGCCTGGGCGCAACGGTCAGGGGGGAGGAGGACGCTGTTCGGACCTCAAGCGGCACTTGCTCACTACCTCGGCACACTTCCCACTGGTGTGGTGGTGTTTGTCCATGTCGACTACTCTCCCAATGATCGCTACAACATTTTTGCTCTCCGTTCACTCTCCAAGGCGTTGTGTTTAACAACACTTGCCCAAACGGCCAACCTTGTAGTGCTTGTAAAGAAAGATTTTGCAATATCCACTTTCGGTGTAAACTTTCGCGGGCGCCTTATTGCCCATGTCGGCATGAACCAAGTTGTAGGGGTTAATGACACCCAAGAAATCACAACCACTTTACTTAACAGGGAGCCACCCCAAAAGGCCAAGCGCCAGAAAATTGTAATTAGAAGATCCTAAAGCAAAATCCGGATATCATGTAAAGAATTGATTTCTTTAATGAAACTACTTTTTGCTGTCTATGACTCTCTTTCTTGCAAGGTTTTGAATTTCTTATATGTTGGGCTTCCATTGTGTATGAGAAGCACCATAATTTTTGCTATGACTACTAAAGGGTTTGGCAGGCATTAAAATTTAAAAATGTATACTTTGTTATTTCTAGGCTTCCAAAGTTATGTATGTGCCTAGCAAAGGGCTTGGAAGTGCCTAAACAATGCTCCCACAAGGGCGCGCATTAGGGCTTTCCATCAGCAGATGAAGTGTGCAAATGCGCGCCCTTGTGGCAAATGAATTTGGACACATCTAAGAGCATACCCAAGTACAAAACAGAGTTTCAAGGCATTAATACCCAGTTGCAAAAGAGAAACACATGGATACCCAGGTAACCTAAAGCCCATCTTTCCCCAGATACCTAAAGATGTATTAACAAACCACAAAACTGTGGCAATATCTAAACCCTTCTTGGAGAATAGGAGCATATCCAATTACAAAACAGAGTGAGAAGACAATAATACCCAGCTGCAAAAAAAGGAAGACATGGATACCCAGGTAACCTTAAGCCCATCTTGCCCCAGATACCTAAAGTTGTATTAAAAAACCACAAGAGTAAACTTGGTGGCAATATCTAAGCCCTTTCTGGAGTTTAGGACTGACATGGACTAAGGGGGGATGAATTCCACAAGCATCTATGCTAATTGAAGCATTGAATCAAACAAAACATACTTATTTCTTGTCAAAATTGTCTGGAAACCACTGGAGAGTGTCAGTAGAGCACTAGGAGAGGCTGCCACAAGGGCGCGCATTATGTCCATCCATAGGCCCATCCATAGGCCTCTGGAAGCCCCAAATGCGCGCCCTTGTGGCAGCCAACTTGGGGAATTCCAAGCCATTTTGAACACTTTGTAGATGTTTTTGCCATGCAATAGTGAGTCACATAGCATGGATACATTAGGAAGTGCATGCCCCACTTAGCCAAGGTGCTAAACGTAGGCAATTTTTCACAATAACAAGCTAATGGCTACATACATACAATAGAAGGCAGACAAAACTTGAACCACTGCTACATTGCATGGTGCAGAATTAAAACAATACATTGCGCACTGGGGTATAAATAAAAGACGCTTATATTCAAATTCTTCCCAATACAATGCACAGAGTGGGATATAGAATCAAAAGACGCTTGTATTCAAATTCTTCCCAATCTTGGAGTTTCGTAAATACAAAAAGGTTGATGCCTAATTACAAGCTACTCCTCATGGCGCAAACGGCGAGCAAGCTGCATATCCTTGGGCATAATGGTTACACGCTTTGCATGGATGGCACAGAGGTTAGAATCCTCGAATATGCCAGTTAAATATTGCTTTGCTGCCTCTTGGACTGCCTCTATGGCCACGGCGCCCATCCGAAACTGAGTGTTGTACAATTGCAAAACCTCCCTGCATAGCCTTGCAAAAGGGGCCCTCCGAATCCAGAGCTCGGTGCTCTTTTGATAGTGTCGAATCTCCGCAAAAGCATGGCTGCGCTTTCGTACCTTCTGAGGTCGACGTGGAGGTGCATTTTTGGCACGAGTCGGGGCAGCTTGCTTCCTCTTCTTGTAGACAATGCTCTTTTTCTTTTTTTTCTGCACAGGCACTTCCAACACCTCATAATCGGATTCCACCCACTCTCCATCTGATTCGTGCTCTTCACTATCGACCGGATGTGATGGTGTAGGTCCACTCCCTTTAGGAAGTGTCTTACCCCCAATAGACATGTGAGCCTGATAAGTTTGTATTTGGACGCCAACCCATGGGGCATCTTCATCCGTTTGTGTCTCTTCGGAGCCTTCTGACTGCTGCTTTTGGCTGTTTGTTTCTTTGCCCTGGTCGCTCTCATCCTCCCTGTTGCCATCAGAATCGTTGGAGTCCGATGAATAGACAACAAGACGATGATTCCGTCTCTCTTTTGCTGCTGTAGAGGACTGGCCATGCTGATTTGAAGCTCCAGCTTCTTCTGTGTGGACTTCACCTTGAGTTTGTGAAGTTCCAGCTTCTGTTGCTATACCTTTGAGTCGTTGGCCATCCGGCCCCTCTGGATATGCAATCCTAGCCATTTGTTTTGTTCGTGCCATGGTTGCACCTAGTAGGGAAGATGACAAAATGAGCCCCTTCAACCTTTAAATAGGTTTTTTTGAGATTTGGGCCCTTTCACACTATGCGGCCAATTGAGTGAAACTCAAATAAAGCAATTGAATTGAACAACTAAACCAGGATCATGCGGACGGCTGACGCGACGCCCAAACGCTGCCTTTTCGATATTTAATTGCACGCCAAGCTTCGTGGCCGAGGGACGCTCGCGAGCGTTTCCACTTCTCGGATGCTGCAGTACGGGAAGCGTTGCGTAACTGCTTTGCTAACATCGATTCTCTTGCTTTCTCAATAGTATGAGTTCTCCCAAAGGTGCGCCTAAAAAACCAATTAAACATCTCTTGGAGGTAGTTGGAGTGTGAACTACCACCACCATGCCGAGTATTCTTGAAGTAGACTCCTTTTGCTCGATAGTGGGACTTCTCCATGCCTTGTGTACTCCATATATCAAGCGAACCATAGCGGTCCATGAAGTATGCACCATGCGCATAGAGAATGTGCTAAAACAACCAAAAAGGAGATAAGCGAATAGAAAAGTTACATTTTCAAACATTGCATATGTATTAAGTCCGTTAAAACAAACCATGTAGTGTGTAATCTTGCTTTCAGACCATCCGTCCTTAGCGGCCTTTGTGAATTCATAAAGCACCTTCTTGAACTCCTCTCGCTGCTCAACGGTGGTGCTTGAAAGATTCATCAATTGCAGAACCTTCTGAAAGGATGACCATACTAGCTTGCGTTGGTTAGCAACCTCCACATTGGGATCTTTCCACAACTCCCACCGCTTCTCACTTGCTAGATTGACACTTGCCTTGGATACCTGCATTGGAGACTTTGACATCTTCTTGAAAAATCGACGTGCTTTGGCTCCATTCATGGAAACCTTCTGTGCCACCTCATATGTATTCTCCCTACAAGTCTCTGCTACAATGTTCACCCTTGATCGGTGACATCCAATCTCATTAAGGAGCGTCTCCACCCCCTGCAAGGAGTCTTTTGACCGTTGAAGGGGCTTCATTGTGAAAGCATAATCATTGTGATGCTTTAAGATCCTATCAAATATTCGCATAAACGCATGCAATGTGCAAAAGTGAACATTGTTGAGGGAGAAGGGAATTATGGGGTTCCACCCAGGATCTTTGCTATCCCTATTGGACACCTGCAGCATATCACATGAAAGAACCAAACTTTGACACTCCCTATTTATATGGTCATCATTATCATCATCTTGACCTTCCACTTGAGTTGCTCGACTTGTCTTGTGCCCTTTCGTACAGAATGGACAGGGAAGTAAAGAATTTACACCTTGTTTGCATCCAAGCATGCACTTTATGGTCTTTAGATCACCACCTAAATGCCATTCAACATCAAACTCCCCACGTCCTGGAACCATGAGCTTCTCACCGTTTATTTGAGCTTTAATGACCTCTGTGACCCATGGGATTCTACTAAAAATCCATGCAAGGACTTCATGTGTCTCTTTCGGAACTTCAATTGCACCAAGCCACCATATATCCTTCTCTGATTGCACACTAAAAGAGGGCTTTGTCCCTTCACTCGAACTGCAAGATTGCTTGGCATAAGCTAGGGCTTCATTCATAAGCGTGATGCTCATTCTCTCCAACTTTCTCCCTTTAACAATTACACACTCATCCAACTTTAGCACGAACACAAGCTTGCCTTCAAGAACTGCCAACAACATAAAGCCTCAGAATGCATGTTATGACACATCATAGAGCATGTAGGCAACTCTAAACTAACCTGCATCACTCAAATTGTAGAAAACAGCCATGGACTGCTGCAATCATATCAAGTCCACAAAGATATTGTTGAATTTGGTGTAAACAAACCCTTCGGTCCGCAACACACTGTTAGAAACATCACCGCTTCTCTTCCCGCGGCCCTTCCTTCCTTGTGATTTGCTACGGAGCGGCTGAAGAGGCATCGTGTCTTCAATATACAAGTAGTCCCCTAATCGGTGAACAACATCTTCATTTGACACCTTCTTGGCAATCTGCACTCTGTGAGGAAGTGGGAATAGGTTTTCCGTGACTCCTCGACTTCTTAATGCATCTATTAACACTTGATGTATTGCTTGATAGCCCTTGGTACTAATCCCAACAGCATCACAAATATCCTGAACATCTAGATCAGTGACAATATTAGATAGATCTCTAAGAACTCTCTTAGTGATTGCGTCTTTCAAGTGTTTTGCCTCTGGAGCATCAAGCATCCCAATAAAATCCTCTTTGTTGAAACAAGAATGAAGTAAAGTAGCCCTAGCTGACGCATTCTCGCCGCCGCACGTTTCTTGGACGAAGTTCCTATTGCCCAAAACAACAATGATGAGCCGTATTAAACTTAAACAACATGAGGGATAGAACATGTTACCTCATAGCTGTCACCCTTCATTTTCTTGCACCTCCACGTGGTGCAAGAGTCTGAATTTCAGACAACTCTCGTTTCCTCACCCTACCTCCCATGGCAGTACTCTTCATGTGTGAAAGAGTATCCTCAAGCTTTTTAATTATATTTTCCTTGGTTGTGATGGTGCTATTTGCCTCCTCAAGCGCACTAGTAGCTGTTTGCATCTGAGCTTGAAGATTGTGGAAACTCCCATTGAGCAACTGCCAATGACGCAAGTAGATCTCGGACCGCACAATCTCGTGTTTGTTGAGTCTCTTGCAGTAGCCCAACAAACCTTGCTCTCCATTTCCAACGTATTGCAACAGTGATGGAATGTTTGTAAAAGACGGATGAACATTGAGAGAAGGATCCTTTGGATACAAGCATCCGTTTGTCCAGAGATCCACATTCTTCTCCCCTTGAGCGCGGCGTTCGTTGGCTGAAGGTAATGTACCCAAGCATGTTTTCTTTGTCGGAACATACTCTTGAGGTAGGCATAGGAAAAGCCCTGGAGACCTACTGCGTGAAGAGCTTGTTGGGACATTGGTCACGTCGTCAAGAGGCATTGTAGGATGGAGAGATGGAGCTTGAAGGATGGAGAGATAGAGCTTGTAGGATGGAGAGATGGAGCTTGAAGGATGGAGAGATGGGTGCGTAGGTGCAGCAGCAGGTGCAGGTGCAAGGGGGATGGGTGTAGGAGAGAAGCTTAGATTAGGAGAGAGAGTTTTCAATTTTGGGGGGAATTTTCTAAAAGTTTGGAGGGAGTCAAAAAATGTTGAATTTTGAGTAATTTAACTTAAAAAACTTTTATTTATTATGTGTATATGTTGGGGGTACTTTTTAGGGGGGAATAGAGTTTTTTTGAAAGTTTTTGAAAAAAGTCATTTTTTTGACCTCTTTGACCCACGGATTTGCTAAGGTGGCATGGGAGAGTTAAGAGGCCACTTACAAGTTGGCCAAAAAGGTAGAGAGAGAAGACCCCCTACCCCCCTACTTTTCAAATGGTTTACCCCCCCCTTCCCTACTTTTTAAATGGTTACCCCCCCCCCCGCCCCCCCCTTCCCCCTACCTTTTTAGGGGTCAAAGGTGGAGGAGACCCTACCAAAATAGCCCCATTCAAAGCCTTTGTCCCCCTTAATCTTGGCAGGCTTCCTTTAAATTAGGGATTCTTACAAGGCCCATGGAGAGTCCATTTTTTTCCTAATGTTCTACGCAGGCCATTTTTGACTATGTGGTCTCAGCGGGTGCAGATCCGACTCTGCAAATTTGGGGTTTCGGCCTACGACTGCAGGTGCTGAGGATATCGGCACTCCTAGGGTGCTGATTCATGGTTGTCTACACATCGAAGGATGGCTCATAGTTCTTGGAGGCGTGTCACATACGACACGGGCGCATCTACACCTAGACTATAGGCGACATCCACTAGTTCATCAGGTAGCTTGTGTTTGCTTCTTGATATTCTAGATTTCATCCTGACATTGCAGGCACTTCCACATGGGATGTATTGTCAGAGATGATGTATGTATGTTGAGGGTTTGCTGGCTGTGAGTCACGCAGCAAACAACCGCCGCAGCGGTTACAGCATACAGTGGGAAATTTGTGGATGTATGACTTTGTGGGAAGTCTATGTATTGTCAGATTTACTGCAGCCTTTGTTAAGGGTCGAGTGAGGTTTTATTGAGTTGGGGGATTCTCGAATGTTGAGATCCTTTCGGTGATACAGGTCTTGGAGCGATCCCTCGAGCACCCTTAGATAGGTAGCTAGGATGTATTGACTGTGAGTTAGACAGTTGGGATTGCATCTTTGCTTTATTGCCGTTGAGGCATTGTCGCAGTCTATGCTTACAGGATTGTGATAGGACAGTGAGAGACAGTACAGGTGCAAGACAGGTTTACCCACAGCTTACAGTGTTAGAGAGACAATGGTTTTTTGAGTTGTTTTTGAGTACCCCAGAGCCATTTTACAAAGGAGACTCTGCCGAAATTTCTGCAGAATCTGAAGCTTTCGTGGTTCATTTGACAAGTTGATATTGGTTTAGAGGTCAGCTTACAGGGGAATTTTTGCCGAATTTTTCCCAGGAAAGTAAACTACTGTGAAGCGTAGCAATGGCTGGATCACAGGACACTGCTCTTTACAATATCAAGAAGCTGGATGGAACCAATTTTCCATTGTGGAAGAAGCAGATTTGGCATGTGTTGGTACAAAAGAAGCAGATAAAACCTATAAAGCTCAACGGGATAAAACCACAAGATATGGATGAAGATGAATGGAGCGAAATGGATGAATTGGCACTTTCTACCATTATGCTGACTTTGGCAGAAAGCGTTTACTTCAATGTAGCAGACGAGATGTCGGCTTATCAAGCATGGTTAAAGCTGAGTGATCTTTATGAGAAGCAGAGTGCAGCTTCACAGGTATACTGGCTTAAGAAGCTTGTTGACTTGAAGATGAAAGAAGGGACACCTATGTCCAATCATCTGAATGAATTCAACACCATCTACAGTCAGTTGTCAGCTCAAGGTGTCAAGTTTGATGAACCTGTTAGAGCTATGTTCCTGTTGATCACATTGCCGGAAAGTTGGGACACTTTTCACACAGCTTTGAGTAATTCTGAACCTCCAGATGGTTTGTCAGGGGAAGGACAAAGGCAAAGGAACAGCCTTAGTTGTCAGGGGAAGGACCAAAGAAAAGTACAAAGGTGGAAAGAGGAATCAGTCTCGTAGCAAGTCTCGCAGTGCTAAAGGCAAGAGTGACATAGAATGCTACCATTGTGGCAAGAAGGGTCACATGAAAAGAGACTGCAGAGAATGGAAAGTAGAAAAAGGCAAAGAGAAAGCCGAAGACCATGGTGAGAAGAACAAGTCCTCAGTGAAGATTCAAGAAATAAATGTGACAAACACTGTTGCAGAGGATGACAGTCTAGTGTCAGGAGACATCTACTTCTTGAAGAATACAATGGACTCAGCTCTTCTTACAGCATATGATGGACATGCACTGAGTGACTGGATTATAGACTCAGGGGCATCACTTCATGTGTCTCCAAACAAGGAGTGGTTTACCTCTTATATGACCACTAAAGATCATGTTCGGCTAGGCAATGGGCAGACATGTGAGATCTTAGGTGTTGGAGATGTTCAATTGAAGTTTCAGAATGGCTCTTCTTTCACGCTGAAGAATGTGAGACATGTTCCCGCAATTACAAAGAGCTTGATCAGCACACGTTTACTTGATGATGCTGGCTACGTCACCACTTTTGGACAGAACATGTGGAAGATATCCAAGGGTTCTATGATAGTAGCACATGGAGTAAAGTCTGGAGGACTTTACATGATTTATGTATCAAACGTCTCTAAAAATGTAATCAATGTAACCGAGCAGCCAAACATTTCTTTGTGGCATAGCCGGTTAGGACATATGTCCAAGAAGGGAATGGAAATCTTGTCTCGTTCTGGTTATTTGCCTGGCTTTTCATTTAATGATTTTGAATTCTGTGAACATTGTTTGTATGGTAAGCAAACATAGCAGCCACATAAGCATAGAAGTAGTAGAAGAGATACATAGTTGGCACTTGTTCATAGTGATTTGTGTGGACCTATGCCTAAACTATCTCTAGGGGGAGCTTCTTACTTTATGACATTTATAGATGATTACTCGAGGAAAGTATGGGTTTACTTTCTCAAGCACAAGGATGAAGCGTTTAGTGTTTTCAAAACGTTTGTGACACTTGTGGAGAATCAGAGTGGCAAGAAGCTTAAATGCTTACGCACTGACAATGGTGGAGAGTATTAGTCCCATTGTATGGTTCAATAGTTTGTGAAATCAAACTATTGTTAGATTAATCATTCTTAAACACACAAACACTTGTTTCTACCTGGCCTTTGATTTGGTTAGCACCATATAATGGGCCTAGACATGCTATAAACTTTTTTTGACTTGACCCACCTAATCCAAAGGGATGGGTTGGGGCCACGGCTCCTAATCTGGTCAAGCACATATATCATATAGTTCTATTTTCTTAAACTAGCAGATTCTCTTCGACTCTGACAAAGTATACTTAATCAGATGGCTGTTTTAGGAATGTGTTGAGTATATAATTTAGCCCTATTGGCACCACTTTTACCAAAATGGTAATCTCTTTCCATATGATAAATGCCTCTTTGGACACTTCATACCGATTATTTGGGTATCTTTGTCGCTAAATTGTTCATATTTGGTTGGGGTAGGGTTCTACACGGTGGGCCCTACCTCCTGCCATGTGGATCCTCTCCTAAGGGATGGGGGTGCCCGCCCCGCCCCCCCCCCCGCCACACACACACACACATTTAAACATGACAGTGTGTTTTTACCCTTAGTAGATGAGAGCTTTCTGTCTCATTCCATATTCTCCTCAGGGAAGGGGAAGGCCACACACGCACGAGTGCGTGCGCACACGCGCGCGCATGCACACACACACACACACACACACACACACACACACACACACACACACACACACACACATTCTCATGGAGACATTGAAACTTTGCTACTTTAAACTAGGGTGCTCCAAACAATACAATACCTTTACTAGCCCATAACCAACGGGAAAAAAACCTTATGTACAAAGCAGATAATAACAATGACACCATTTGGTAGATTGTAAGCCTCTAGTTATAGTTTGTCTTGAAATGAGACTCAAAATGTGTTATCATGAATTTATGTTTTAGCCTTGTGCTGGCTATGAACTGCTACTTCACACGGGCAACATACCCGTAGAAGAATATATTTCATGGTCTGATCAAGTTTGAACCTTAGACATTCTTAGTCAATATTTTTAGCACATTTTGTTTTCTCTCTCCTTTAATGAACTGTTGCTAGCCCACCCTCTCGCACATACACACTTATCTTGATACTAGAGAACGAATGAGTTGAGACTTGGATTTGTCGTCTTACTTTATAATTTGGAGGGCATATTGCTTGACCACTGACTGTGAATTGCATGTTGAGAATACAATTGATGTGTCATATCGAGTGTATCATACCCTTATGTACACAAAGCTCACATCAAGAGGATAGAAGGGTATGACAGGTGGGTCATCTGTCAACATAGAAGAAGGGAGTGTCGATCAAGAGGACGTGTGATCTAGCTAGGAACTTCAATGGGAACAACCCGGAAACCTCAAAGTCCTTACACTTGTCCAAGTGGTGCCATGGGAGTGTCGATCAAGAGGACGTGCGATCTAGCTAGGAACCTCAATGGGAACAACCCGGACACCTCAAAGTCCTTACACATGTCCAAGTGGTGCCATGGGAGGGATGGCTGCAAGTACTGGGACATCCAGCAGAGCCGCTACCCCTGGGACTCTACACGCAGCATTCACTCAATAGGGCATGCTCAAATTGCATCTAAAGTGGACACAAGCCTTCATGGCTTGTGGAATCCCATTTAATGTCATAAGAAATTGTTTAGTGGACCTAATATGGTTACTTCTCCCACTATACCAATTCCACAAACTCATGAGCCTGTACCTGGTTATGGAGCTACACCACCACAAGACGTGGTAAATACAAATCAAATTCCTTATTATACCCCAAATCCATACATGACAGCTCCAACATACATGCTGCAGATTGGTACACCACCACCACCAGCTCTCACAGAAGAGAGGGTAGTCCAATTGATGACAGTCACAATTGGAAAATTATAAGAAGAAATTCTAAGTGCTTTAAGATTTCAAACGAAAGAAGTATATGCTATAGCTCAAAAACCAGTAGGCCTGTCTATGAGTGCACCTCCAATGAGCTCCAATGTGTGGTGTGGGAAGTGTAACAGCTACGTCCATTTAGCAACTGAGTGTCCAGCTGCATCAAGGGTAGGGCCAGACCAAGTGCGTACACTGTTTTGTATCTTTTGTCTAAAAAATAATCATGTGGAAGACAATTGATTTGTAAAGCAAGCGTATGAACACTCTCAAGCAAGGGATATGCAAACTAATTAAACCTTTATGGATGGGAGCAATACAACCAATGAGATAGGTCCACCACCACCACCTTTTATGCAAATGGGACTACCTAAAACATATCAGCAGCAGTTACAACAAAAAAGGCAAGGGTTACCCACATAGGGGATACCACCTACACCAAGGTTGCAAGGACAAATGAGGAGAAATTCTCCATATAGACCTACATTTCGTCGGAATAATTTCCGATACACTACTCCAAATATGGGTCCATCTAGTCATGTGGTATGCTATAACTATCAACAGGAAGGGCATATAGCGCCTTATTGCCCCAATTCTCGTAAAAATCAAGACTATATACCGACGAGGGTCACTATGAAGATTCATGCCCAAAACTGGTAACTTTAGTGCGAAATGACAAAGGTAAAGAAAAGGTCGATGAGGGTCCTAGTACCTCTGCCAATTTAGTAGAGGTTGAACAATTGCTGGATGGATTCCCTCGTAAATGAAAAGCAAGGAAAGTGACCTTTTCTAAAGAACATGTGATGGTCAGGGTAGTTACTCGATCCCAAAAGATGGACCATGATAAAGGGTTTATTGTCCCGAATGTGAGTAAGAAGGGTGATGACTCCTTCATAAAAGAGTTTGTAGAATCTCCTAATGAAGTGTCTGAGGATCATTCTGCTGATGAATCACCGATTGATTTTAAGCTACAAGAAGAGAAAGAAATTACAAAAGGTATAGCACCTTTTTCGAAAAGGTTACAGACATCTATAGCTCACAGGAAGAGTGTACCAGATACCTTTAATTTATGGAAATCTATGAAGGATTGCAAAATATCATTGTACTTGACCACTTTAGTAGAGATATCTCCTCTTTGTAAGAAGCAATTATATCATAAGCTCGTACGTAGGAGAGGGAAGAGAAAAAGCTCTAAAATGATGGAGCCAGTCAAAGAAAAAGGAGTTCAAGTAGTAGATATGTTTATGGACCTAGAAGCACCTACTATTTCCTTGGAAATAGGAAGCCATAGTGTGACGGGAGTGCAATTAGATGGTGGAGCAGCAGTCAGTTTAATGACTGAGCAAACTGTTAGAAAAATAAGACGTAGCTAAATAGATTTTTGAGTAGATAACTTAATGGAGAGAGATAGATTTCACACACAAGAGATTATAGAGTAGAGAGAGAGAGAGAGAGTACACACGATATACGTGGTTCACCCAATGTGGGCTACGTCCACGGGAAAGCAGCCACTTAATGGCTTTAGCACTTCAAAAGAAGAAGTAGTTTACAAAGGGATTAAACCCTTGATAGAGCTCCCGCCTTGCTTCACTCTCACCACCTCACACTGACCTTGTTGCATCAACTTCACACTATGAAATGTGTGTAGAAATGGCCTCCTTTTATAGGCCAAAAGGTCTGCCGTCTCTTATGAGAGAGAGCCATGTGTAGCCGCCCTTGTGCGAATAAGTCCAAATCGGACCCTCTAATCCGCCCATGTGTGCCACCCTTGAGAAGACAAGTCCGCTTTTGAATTCGGTCACCGGCCATTGAATTCGGCCACCGGCCACCGGCCATTGACTTCCGACCACCGGCCACCGGCCATTGACTTCCGACCACCGGCCATCGGCCATTGAGTACCGGCCACCGGCCAACCGACCGGTTGTTTTACGACCACTTTCCGGCCGCCGTCCGGCCATAATATTCCGGCGAAAAAAAAGTCTCGCGGGCCTCCGCCCCCGAGGCCTCTAAACTTGCCCCTGATTCTTGTCCATGAAAATTTTGGTTTCCGGTGAGTGATTTTCCTTCACGCACGATGGCTTCTCCTCATAATGGGGGCCTTACAAATGTGCGCTTTTACCACAGAAAATTACAGGGGTAAATCAGGCTCCATACTTAACACAAACTATGAGAGAGTTGGGATTGAAACAAGTGGAACCTACGAACATCATTCTACGCTTGGCCGATCAACACCGTGTAAAACCTTTAGGGATTTTACAAGGGGTGAAGACTATAGTGGCAGGACTTGAGTTTCAAGTGGGTTACTTGATAGTTCGACCACATTCTTACAGGGCCTCTTTCCCAATATTATTAGGAAGACCTTAACTTGTACAAGCCAGATGTGTGCAAAGTTGGCATAAAGGAGTGATCACTATTGGTCCTCGCAATGATAGAGTAGAACTGTGAGTTGTCTCTAAGGAGTTTTTGAGGGAATATAAAAAGCCGATGGTGTCAGAAACAAAAGAGAACAGAGATTATAGTGGTGATAAATCAGAGGATGAAGAAGCAGTTAAACAACCCTTCTCATTAAATACGGATAAATATTCTTGATTTTTGCACAATGGTTACCATATGCAGATAGAGGATGATTCCACTGGGACAATCTCCACATTGGAGGGTGTTGGTAATAATGCTTGACACTTAGGAATGGGTGAATACAAAGTTCATAACTATTTGGGTTATGATTCTGATAAGGACATTGCACAATGGCTGTCCACCTCAGATGAGTGTTTGGAAAACTATTTTAATATAACCCTGGAGGATGACTTAGAGGATATGGATAAGCTTGGAGGAAAATCCAGTGCACTAGTAGAAGTAAAGGCTATTTGGGATTAGTTATTAAAGGAGCGTGATTTAGCAGACAAAGCTATGGCTCAAGTGCTATAAAAAATGTCCCAATTAGAAAAAGAAAATGGGCACGCTATTTTAGAGGCTAAGCATAGCAAAGAATTATTGAAGCAATGGGAAGATTATTATAAACAGGAAGATATGGAAGAACAGTTGGAGGAATATGGTATCACTGACGTTTCTGAATTCTAGACTAAGGGCTCTTTAATGACTAAAGAAACACTTGATACCTATATGGTAAATATTGATGACTTGTCAACAAAGAATTATAAAACTGCGATTGTACCCTATTGTGGGACACAATCTATGGGTGTTGTGAGTGATATGGAGATTAGAAATGAAGAGTCTAAATTTCTTATAAATAGACATGACCTACTCAAAATGTTGTCTATAAGGAGGACAAACATCCTCTAATTAGGGCTATGCCACGTACACAATCTTCTCTTGTGTTATCAAAAGATAATTTAATTGTTTAGTGGGAAGTGTCAGAAAGAAAATTCTTGACATTGGGAAGTCATTCAAAAGGAGAAGTGGTGGAACATTTCAAAGAAGTACTTACAAAGTATCAACATGCTTTTTCATGGTCGTATAAAGACCTACGAGGAGTCAAGCCTGAGTTATGTCAACACTATATTGACTTAGAACTTGGAGTTCGACCTATTTGTCAATGTTAGCATCGCACCAATCCTATTTATGCTGAATTGGTTAAAGCAGAAATAATGGAATCTTGGATTTGGGATTTATTTATGCTGTTGCTTACAGTGATTGGGTTTCCCCAATCGTGGTAGTACCCAAGGAAAATAAGAAAATCCATATTTGTGTAGATTATAAAAAACTTAATGGGAAAACTAAGAAAGATCATTTTGCTTCGCCCTTTACCGATCAAGTTTTAGATTGTGTTGCTGGATATGCCCTTTATTCCTTTATGGATGGATTTAGTGGCTATAATCAAATTCATATACATGAAGATGATCAATCAAAAACTACTTTTACTACTGAATGGGGAACATTTGCTTATCGACTTATGCCATTTGGGCTATGTAATGCCCCTGCCACATTCCAACGTTTTATGATTGCAGCTTACCAGGATTTCCTACAAAAGTGGATGGAAATTTTCTTAGATGATTTTCTAGTGCAAGGAACTCGAGAGGATATGCCTGAAAAGTTGGCTTTAGTGTTTGAACATAGCATTGAAATGGGCATTTCTTTAAACCCTGAGAAGTGTGTCTTTGGGGTAACCAAAGGAATACTACTAGGTCATGTTGTCTCTCGGGATGGCATTACAGTCGATGAGAGTTAGTAAAATAAAATATTTGCCAGTACCTCAGAATCTTCATCAACCGCGAGGATTTCATGCATATTACTATAGAAGATTCATTTTGAACTTTGCTTCAATTGTGGGACATCTGACATTTGCTTAAAAAGGATATATATTATATGTGGATTGAAAAATATACCGGTTAGTAAAAGCGCCAATTCTAGTGAGTCTTGATTGGACAAAAGAATTTCATATCCATGCTGATGCATCTCATACAGCAGTTGGGGTTGTGCTGTGTCTGGCTAATGATAAGAAAGTTGACCATCCAATCTATTATGCTAGTAGGGTCCTAAGTTACCATGAGCATAACTACACCACGACTAAAAAAGAATGCCTATCTATGGTTTTTTCTGTTGATAAATTTTGGCATTATCTATTGGGAAATCATTTTGTATTCTATGTGGATCATGCCGCATTGAAATACTTGTTAAATAAACCAGATATTTTTGGAAGAGTGATTTGATGGATTCTACAAGAGTTTGACTTTGAGGTTGTTATACGACGAGGCAAGTCACATGTGTTAGCTAATCATCTTTCTAGATTACTTACCGATGATGTAGAGAATGGAGTTGATGATGAGTTACCCGATGCTAACTTGTCTCTGATTGAAAGTGAGTTACCTTGGTATGGAGACATAGCTAATT
This sequence comes from Adiantum capillus-veneris, assembly GCF_014529385.1. Taxonomy (NCBI): domain Eukaryota; kingdom Viridiplantae; phylum Streptophyta; class Polypodiopsida; order Polypodiales; family Pteridaceae; genus Adiantum; species Adiantum capillus-veneris. The sequence goes on from NC_140939.1 coordinate 138,486,942, forward strand.
TTCTTAGCACATCTGAATATCCTCATAAAGCAACTAAGCATGAAAAGAAGAAGCTACTTCTTCAAGCTCGTCACTATTCATTGATGGGGTTTTTCTTATATCGTTATTTTCCTCATGAACAATTCTATAGATGATGCTTAAGAGAGGACGAAGTTTATCAAGTTTTAAAGGCATTACATGATGAGCCTTGTGGAGGCCATTTTGCAGGGGAATTAACTGCAAGAAAAGTATTGATGACAGGATATTGGTGGATGACTATTTACAAATACTCCTTCACATTGTAAAAGGTGTGATAAATGTCAGAGAGTTGGTTGACCTACATTGCAATATGCAATGTCCTTAACACCAATATTAGCATTGAAGCCATTTGAAAAATGGGGAATAGATTTTGTAGGACCCATAGGTCCTCCATCCTGATATCGTTCTAATCGATATATTTTGATCTGTACAAACTATGTTACCAAGTGGGTTGAAGCTAAACCTCTGAAGACCGATAGAGCCTTAAATGTGGCTAAGTTCCTCTATGAGGATATCATTACATGATTTGGTTGTCCACTAGAGTTGGTTAGCAATCAAGGATCTCATTTCCTTAATAACACTATTAGGGAATTGATCGAGTTATATTAAATTAAACATCAAAAGTCTACACCTTAACGTGCAAATGGGCAAGTGGAAGTTACCAATAGAATTTTGGGTAAAATTTCAACAAAAACGGTAGCTGATAATCGCCATGATTGGGATGAACGATTACCTGAAGCATTATGGGCTTATCGCACCACTTTTAAGGTGACAACCCAAAATACACCCTTCACTTTAGTTTATGTGCTGAAGCCATATTTCCAATCGAAAAGGAGATTCCAACCTGAAGGGTTGCTTTATCTCCAAGACTTGGTGAAGAGGAATCTTTAAAAGATAGGCTATTTACCTTGGCCAAACTTGACGAGATGCGCTTGCTAGCCTTACAAAGTCTTGAGGCTATGAAAAGGGGATGTAAAGCTTGGCATGATCGCCATATCAAAGTTCAGAAATTTCAAAGAGACGATAAGGTTTTAATTTATGGTAGTCATTACTACTATAAATCTTCTGGAAAACTACAAATACGATGGTTAGGTCCTTTTATAAGTACTTCGGACCTTCACTAATGGGTCCTTGTTAGTTCAGGACATTGACGAAGCTTTAGATCCTTTCAAAGTCAATGGTCTGAGAGTGAAACATTATTTCACTTAGTTCTCAAAAAAAAAAAACATAAGGGTAAAACCATAAAAAAATTAAAGTAAAAAGAGAGAAAAAAGATAGTTGTAGTAGCAATTTGTTTATTTCTTTCTTGTTTTGGAATAAGTGATAACACCTGCTATTTTATGGCAAGGATTATTGCCTCGTTCATCATCACATTTTTTCGTTTCCATCCATGTTTGATGAGTCATGGACACCTCTCTAGACTACTTGTTTGCTGTGTTTAGACCTTTCATTCATGGGTTAGGCATAGAGACCGTTGTCTGCATGATAGATGATATACATGAGGTTGAATGGCTATTATGATGGTGGGCCATGGGTTTTGATTTAGAGGTGCATCACTGGGATTATTTACGGTTTTTGATTACACTTTTTGGGTATTTTCGTGCGAATGACCCTATAGCATTTATGGAGATGTTCCCTATCTTAGATGAGGATATCATGGTTGACCCCATAGTGTTCAGTTCTCACACTTAGCTTTATTAGTTGGGCACCCTTCGCCTTTTAGATGACCTCAAACGGACCCCGAACAGGCCAAAAACTGACCTCGCAGTGCATAGTTGTCACCTTTTTGCATCATCCGCACACCTGGCACTCATTTCTTTTCAATAATGCATCTCGCAACCACTTGAAGTGGCCCCAAAAAGTGGTCCTAATGATGACCTTTCTGCATACCTCTCACAAGAAAACACCCACGTTGTGTCCATATTCATCCACGTGCAAATATTGATCCCGTTCGGCCTCCTGACGCCACTAGATGCCATCTGACGCACTTGCTTACCTCATGTCGTCGGCCCGTGGATAGCTTCCTCAAGAAGTTTTACGCACTAACAACTCCTCTTTATTATAGAAAAAACACAGTGGTACTGGTAATAGTGAAAATCGATGCACTATGTACACCCTGTCCTACCTGTACACATGTGGGCCCCACGTAACCACCTAGCTCTGAAAAATGGGCGATTCTTTATTTGATGCACCATGCATGTGTATGTACATATGAAAAATCCCTTTCTCCAAAAAACTCCTGACAACGTCAAATTGCTGTATCTAAAATTTCAATTCAAGAATGAGCCTAAAGCCAAAGTCTATAAGACTGAAATGGATCGCTACTGTGTTAAGTTGGAAAACAAGACAATCAAATTCAAGGACCTTGTAGATGTGGACTATAACGGAGACAGATACTTTGACCAGGAGGGAATGATGTACCTAGTTGTTCACAATCCCTTTATTGTGGACAAATAAGGATTGACTGGCACCAAGGACATTTCTACATCAATTTCCCATTTTAGATGAATCTAGAAAATGATGAAATTTGGTGGGGATTTGGGAAACACAATGGTTCTTAGGCATAAATCATCACGAGTCAATGAACAAGTCAAGGGAAGTGCTCAAAATTGGATCCAAAAAACAGATATGGTCAAGATGGGACAAACATGACCATAAACTGGAAAATTGAGTAAACACAGGAAAAACATGTCCAAACTTGAAAAAATTTCATCAGTGTGCTAGGAAGACCTATAGGAACATGTTTGCAAAAGAGTGCTCCAATACCCTTTCCAACATGGATTGCGATCTATGTACCTTTTTGTCCAAACACAGAAAAAACCACATCATTTGATCAAATACCCTTCCCAACATGGATCGCAATCCATGTACCTTTTTTTCCAAACACAAAAAAAACCACATCATTTGATTCTAAACACCATACCAATTCTAGCCATGAAGTATCAATTCATTTGGATTCCAAAATCCCAACCAAAAGGTCCAAATTCTCTAAGTCTGAAGAAAATTGCCAAGAATTGGCCTAAGTTCTAAACCAGAGATCTAAATCTCAAAAATTTTGGACCAAGGCATCACCTTGATGAGCCCTACCAGATGGTATCATTAGATCTTCAAAATGTTTCCCAACATGGATGACAAAATCCATGTACCTCAGAGCCAGATTTCATATGTGATCTCATGCTTTTGTGACTATAGTAATCTTAGATGCACTAGTGAAATTTGGTCAAATTTGGAGTAGTTTTGACAAAGTTATGCTCATTTTTCATTTTATGGTCAAAGTTTACATTGTTTCAGCTTCCCAAGGCCTTTTTTGGTCATTGCCTACACCCAACTTCAACTTTAATTTGGTCTCAGGATGCCCTGCAGGCAAGCACAAAAAGAGTGGGAAGCTCCTTATGAGATCACTGATATCTCCTCAAACAAGAAAGCTCACATCATGGAACAAGAACTGGAAACAATACCCGCAAACATTTTCATTGGAAAATTTCAAACAGCAAATGGAGTGATAGTAAAGGCCACCCTATTTCCAAAAGGACTGTGGACGTTACACAAAAGATCCAAAGTGCTAAAAGGGGCCAGATGTCTACACTGTGGATAGCTTCTTAAGACTACTGCCATGGGGAACAAATTTCCAAAGAGCCCCTGAACTTATTAGCCCCTGAACTTATTAACTCATTGCAAAAATAATCAACGAAGCTCTTCACCTGTGGCACAAAACACACAATCTATTGCGCAAAACCAAAGCAATAGATAATGACAGGCATTTTTGAAGCAGCGGGGACACAAACTGACCTATCAGGATCTGATATACTCTGAGATAGAGCTACCACTACGGTTGATATCGCAACATTTTAAGGTGCAAAAGCCACCGTGCTACATGGGGGGTGGATGCATGAATAGGTGGCCCGGTTTTAACCGGTTGAAAGTTGCTTTTGGAGGCTTAAAATTTAGGGGCTATGAAACTGGTCTTATGGGCAAGAATTGTTTGAATTAAATATCGTGTGGAGGATACAAAATCTTAAAAATCGTGTGGAGGATTCAAAAACACGTGTGGAGCCCACGTCAGACGAATGTTCAGTCGAATGTTTTCATGACTGTACTTCTCCATATCTCTGTGCCTTTCTCCTTCTGCGCCTTTCTCAGCTCACTCTACAACCCCCTGTGTAGGCTTCTTATCCTTCTCTCTGGATAGCAACCTAAGAAAGAGCCCAAGGAATGCAGCCCGATAGGTCTCCCCCACAAAGACCCGACATTCTCCCACAAAGGTATGCCACCTCTCTCTGTCTCTCTCTGTGTTGTGTATAGTGGACCTGTATGTGTAGTGGAGTATTGAGGTGTGGATACATTGAGTAATGAATATGGATTTATTCCTTTGAGAGACAGAAGTTACAGCCTCCTCCCAAAATCAGCCGCTTTGTTCATCCCAAGGATGTGGAGGTGTCATTAAAGGCATTCTACACGACAAAGGAGGATTTTCAGAGGGAATATGGGTTAAGTCTTGAGGGGAAAGATGTTAGCAAGTTGACAGATGCGAATGTGCCCATATCCGATTGCATGAAAGTTTTAACGTGTCTTCCAGTGAAGGAGAAAAAAGTGCCGATAAAAACAGCAAGGCCGGATCACTACAAGGCACTCTACCAGCTCTACAAGCAGGTGTACCAATCCAAACCACCAAACTATCTGCTGGGAGTCAAATTTGCACGCAGATATGTTTATTTTGTATGCACAGGTCCGGTAAAGTGGGCTGAGTTTGCATCTGAGGTGGTGAAGAATGTGACCAATGGAGGTCACTTAGATAGGAAAAGAGAACAATGGAAGTTAGAGACTTCCCAAGTATCCACAGGAACCCCAAGTGGTTCTGCCATCTTCTTAGTAAATACCCCATCCGGAAGTACACCAGCCAGGAGTGGGATTTTTGCGACTACTCAGTCTGCGTTTAGTGTGGAAGTATCCACTTCCTTGCAAGAACTACTTGTTGAGGTTAGAAAATCTCATGACAATGTACCAGTCGAGTGTCAGAAGGCTAAGGATTCTGTGGTCAAATTTGTTGCTGATGTGCACCATTGCGAGGGTGCCCTTGACACCATCCGAATGCACTTCCTTGACGATGCCAATGTACCAACAGGATTGCTTTACAGCCTCCAAGAAAAATTTGACCAAGCAAAATCCACCCTACAGCAGGCATAGGTATGGTTTTAATTCCATCTGATTGTAGTATAATACCTGCAAAGTACCATATGGTATGATTATAATAACCATACTGTACTGAAACTCTAATAGTGAAAATGGTATTATAAGTGTTACAATACCGGTATTATGGCTCTATCATACCAGGATAGGTAGAATGTGGTACCACAAAACCGAATAATAAAAAAACATAATAGTATGACAATAACATCAAGTCGGTAAGGGTAGATGACAATACCGGTAGGATGTAATCATACCGGTAGGATATAATCCTACCGGTATGATTATACCCTACCGGTATGATTACATCTTATCGATATGGTTATATCCTACTAGTATGATTATATCCTACCGGTATGGTTATATCTGATCGGTATAGTTAGATCCGACCGGTATGATAAAATCCAACCAGTTTGATGTTATAATGTTATCCTACCGGTATGATGTTATACTATCCAATATAATAACATCATACCGGCAGGATGTAATCATACCAATATGATAACATCATTATACCGATCTTCAAGCATTCATACCGGTTTTATACCTGTTTGACATTGTTTGATAACAGAGGTCTCTTGCCTACAGGAAGAATTATCCAAATGCTTGGAGCGTGAGGAAACCTTTGGTCTCTGTGTCACGTTTGTGACAGACATGATTAGTCAACCAATGCTACCTGAAACCATAGTCTTGCCTGCACGAGTTTCAGCTCCTGGACATAGTGTTATTCTCATTAATGTGTGCAATGCTTGTGGTGTAAAAATTCATGATCACAATCGCTCAAGCCATGTTGTTCTATTGCCTTGTTCACATGCATACCATGCATTCTGCTATGCTCACTTCGTTGAGAAAGGAAAGTGCCTGCTTAAGGATTGCCCCAGACTTATTTATGCAGAAGACCAATCCCTTCTAAAGAAGAAGCCAGTTGAACCATGCCCAAAAACAGGTGAGAAAATTGTTTCAATGGGTAAGAAACACACCATTGTTTTAATCAGGTGGTTGATTTTTGTCTTCTCTGATGTTTTTTCAGAGTCAAGCTGCTTCAGAACTACTGTCGGTAAAGACACAGGGAACGATGCAGTGACGCCTGCATACAAGACACCTGTGGAGGTTTTGCTTGATGAAAGTGTCCCTGATAATGCTGAGAAACCTCTTTCGGAAACAATAGAAGAATAACAAAACTTTGAGGTAAAGGAGCAGAGTACAACTGGTGCTGAAGGAAAAACCCAGAATGAGGAAGACGATGTGCTGCTAGACACTAGCGTGCAAGTGACAAGATCAAAGACCCCGAGAAAAAGAGGCCAATGTAGCAAGAGTAATTTTTTTCATTGATTAAGGCTCTAATAGGTGATCTTTTGCTGCACAGCTTTCTAAAGCTGATGGTCGTGTAGATGTCATGTTGGAGGGAAGTCCCGAGGAGACCCTTGCTCAGCATATAAGAAAGGCAAAAAAAAAAATCGAGAAGACTGCAGATCAGAAGCCTGAAATGGAGCAAAAAATCAAGGAAGAGGAAGAGACCCAGGGGCAGCCAGAAGAGGAGATGGACATAGAAGACACTAAGGAGATGTAGAATACCGGCACAAGTTCTGACCCTAAACCTAGAGCCTACAAAAGATTATAGTTTGCCCCCCCTATGTTTCTTTTTGTGTAACCACTTCTGAAATTAATATAACTTTCTTTCCCATTCGACGTCTCTTTCATCTTGTGCCTAATTTTTGAACATTGTGTATTTTTATTGTATGATTTCAATCTGTAGATATCTCCTAATTGCATATTTAAATTTGAGTCTTGTGTAATTTTGCATCTGCAGATATGTTTTCAGTTAAAGAATGGCGCCTTGCAGATAGGTTCAGGGCTGACATTCGTGCAATATGGAATTGTGTGTTGTCTCTTGCAGTGCTCGTGCTTCCTCTATGGTATAGACTAATTAAAAGAATCCCACTAATATGGCCAAGGCCACCACCTCCTCTATGGTTCCTCTATGGTATAGACTAATTAAAAGAATCCCACTGATATGGCCAAGGCCACCACCTCCGTTGAGCGTCCAACATAGGGTTCTCATTTTGGACCTTAATGGATTACTGCTCAAGAAATTTGATGAAAAATATGGTGAAGAATTTCCCTACTGGCCAGAAATGCGGTATGTTGTTGAAGAGGATACACAGTTTTGGGTAAGGCCCGATGCAGAAGTGTTTCTGAACTTTTGTTTCAGATGGTTCGAAGTGTGGATATGGAGCTGTTGCGAGTTTGAGAGCTCAAACGCACGCTAGCGACAATGTTCCCTGACCACCACAAAAGATTCAATAGAGTGGTAAGTCAGGCGCAGTGCGCAAGGGCCCCTTTTAAATTGGGCGCGACAGATAAACCGGTGTTCCACAAGAATCTCGAAAATTTTCCTGACCTACCACCTGACACACTTATCTTTGATGATTCTGGATATAAGCTAATGTTTAATCCATTGGGGTCATTTCTTATTTTTCCCAAGCGAGAAAGTAGTCTAAAGAAGTGCGCGCATGTTTTCTGTCAACCACTGTCATAAACTGGCTGTCACACTGGTTGATCTCTGAGGACAGAATTGAGTATACAAAGAGGACTGTAATTTGTGAAGACGGACAACCTGACGACACCTATGTGTGTCATTTTTATTGGAAATGGCGGAATGACTTTTTCCAGAAGAAAAGAACATATTTTTTTAATAAAAAAAAAGCTTCATAAAGTCTGTGAAGTGGGTGACTTTTGTCGATGTATTTTTTTGTCGATGGATGTAAATGGAGAATTACTCAGCCTTCTTGTCAATCAATGTAACAGAATTCATGTATAATACATTTACAAGCAAGTTGCACGGAAATACGTTGTATTCTATATTTGAAGTATCTTGCAAATAAAAGGAGAGAGGGAGAGGGACAAAGAGAGAGAGAGAGAGAGAGAGAGAGAGAGAGAGAGAGAGAGAGAGAGAGAGAGAGAGAGAGAGAGTCTGATACTGAGAAGTGACTGGTATGATACCGATATGATACTAAGGAGTGACTGGTATGATACCAGTATGATACTGAGAAGTGACAAAGATAGAGAGAGAGAGAGAGAGTCTGATACTGAGAAGTGACTGGTATGATACCGGTATGATACTATGAAGTGACTGGTATGATACCGGTATGATACTGAGAAGTGACCAGTATGATACTGAGAAGTGACACACACACACACACACACACACACACACACACAGGGACTTGTATGATACCGGTATGATACTGAGGAGTGACTGGTATGATACCGGTATGATACTGAGAAGTGACAAAGACACAGAGAGAGAGAGAGAGAGAGAGAGAGAGAGAGAGAGAGAGAGAGAGAGAGAGAGAGAGAGAGAGAGAGAGGTACTTTTATGATATTGGTATGATACTGATGAGTGACTGGTATGATACTGAGAAGTGACTGGTATGATACTGAGAACTGACAAAGACACACACACACACACACACACACATAGAGAGAGAGGGAATGTATGATACTGGTATGATACTAAGAAATGACTGGTATGAAACCGGTATGATATTGAGAAGTGACAAAGAGAGAGAGAGAGAGAGAGAGAGAGAGAGAGAGAGAGAGAGAGAGAGAGAGAGAGAGAGAGAGAGAGAGAGGGAATGTAGGATACCGGTATGATACTGAGAAATAACTGGTATGCAACTGGTATGATACTGAGAAGTGACTGGTATGATACTAAGAAGTAACAAAGATAGAGAGAGAAAGAGAGAGAGAGAGAGAGAGGGAATGTATGATACCGGTATGATACTGAGAAATGACTGGTATGATACCGGTATCATACCGTTATGATACTGAGAAGTGGTTGGTATGATACCGGTATGATACTGAGAAGTGATCGGTATGATACTGAGAAGTGACTGAGAAGTGACAAAGAGAGAGAGAGAGAGAGAGAGAGAGAGAGAGAGAGAGAGAGAGAGAGAGAGAGAGAGAGAGAGAGAGACAGAGAGAGAGAGAGAGAGGGACTTGTATGATACCGGTATGATACTAAGAAGTGACTGGTTTCAAACACAGTTCAGTTTACAGTTAAAGGCAGATATACACAAAATTATGCATTATGTTTTTCTTAAGATGGTTACAGCTCAAAAGGCATACTATTGTAGATAGACTCACTGACATCAAGTGATATTGTATATAGTTTTGAGTTGCTAGGATAGGGTATCATGGGGATTTTGATTGCCCGAACAAGATGTGAATATATATAAACCTCTGGCTTTTTGTCCAAAAGCTCGTAGGTCTGCTCATTTATCATACGATAGTAAAACCCTTTGATAGCATAGGATCCTCACCCAATGATATTGCCCCATTCATCTTCAGCATCTGAATGAAACTCTTGAATAGCTGCAGTGCATTGAGTGGGTATTTTTTACAGCCTCCACATCCCAATTTTTTCCCCTTTCGACATCCCCCAATTCAATCACCCAAAAAATCCTGCTTACATAACGGGCCTAGGATGCATAGGTGGCTGTCGCACCATCTGACAAGGTCCGTCTCAATAATGCCACAACATCTGCAGTACAGTCTATCTTTGGGCAGTTTGGTTGCAATTGGTATTGAGTTAAAGACCTTTTTATCACTGCTCCCGCACCGTCGTGTTCTCCCTTACCATGGTTGGATCCAAAAAAGTTCCAAGACATTTTCCATCCCGTAAAAACACTGTATCTGTATTTTATTCAATGGATAGAAGAAGAGTAATATACTCTTGTCACGATAAAACTACCAAAAAAACATGTATTATAATATCACTTATGTTAGACAAGCATTTTATTACAACTTTAATGCCAATATTATAGGTCTCTATATTAAAACCACCTTCAGATAATGTTTGTTAGAACATGGTATACCTGGCAAGGAAATAGAATTTTCTTCTTGCTTTGAATTGTGAAGCTGCTCCATCAAACCATACCCAATGAATCCTTATGTTTAGACCAAATTGCTTTAGCCATTCTGCATGTTTCAAAAAACAGTGTTGAACAAAATGTGTGTCATGTTGCTTGTCATCTGAAATGAAGAAGTGAATTGTCTTGTGAATGTCACCTGCATAATATAAAAATCATAAATTATTGAAGGCTTAATAAAAAAGAAATAATACTGATCTAGGGTGATGTCGTTACCTGCAATTTGGAAATATGTTATGTGCACAAAAATAGTTACTTCATTTGAATACCAGTGCATGGACTGAATCTCATGTTGTTCTTTGAAACTATAATTTTCAACAAAGTCAACAACTGACACAACAACATCTTCCGGAAAGCTTTGTATACATTCCTTATATTGTTCTACTTGCCATCTATACACAAAATTATGCATTATGTATTTCTTAAGATGGTCTTTGAACATGACTGAGAGATCCTAGCATGATATTTCCTTATGCGACAAGACTTTGCTTTTCTTCTTCTGACCGTCACGCGCAGATCCTACTTCTAGGTCCTCAAAAATCTTCACCACAATCTTTTTAGCAATAAATGCAGCCTCTGTAGCACAAAAATCTAACTTATTCGGGCCACACCTTTTACATTGACCACTCAAGCAGGCAAGGGCATGGAAGGTGGACGTATATGATTTTGGACACAGTATAGAGTCCAATAAGGGTGTTACACTCTTGATAGGGTTTTTTGGTGCCTTGCATCCACCATTGTCTTTGCATATGTTGCATTGACATTGGCAAGCTTTTCCATGCAGACCGAATACAGAACTTTGCATGTGATTTATGGCATCCTTTAGGAAGGACATTTGAACATGTGAAATGCAGCAGCAAGTATATCGGTCTCTCAATTTCCACACAAAATATTGCTTCATATACTCAAACGCACGCTGCCTTATTACAATTTCAGGGTATTGTTCTTTGAAGTTGAGAAAGAGCTCCACCTACAATGAAAAACATATATGGTTGAAGAACATTGAAGAAAACTGTAGGTTTTTATTATCTTTGGAGAAACTATTACATTACTATAAACCAGTATTTTTATTTCAAAAAAGTACGTTTTTCCACTTAATTGGTTAGGCAAACCAGTAGATATGCACACATGTCCTTGGTACGTACCAGTGGTATATAAGTGTCAACCAGTTCAAATGTTCTTACTGCTGATGTAAACCAGTCTTTTCATTTAAAACCGGTATGTTATTTACCTAACCAGTACATGTGAGCACTTAACCATGATGTATACCAGTGAGAAATAAGTGTTTAAAAAAATGAATACATGTCCTTGGTACGTACCAGTGGTATATAAGTGTCAACTAGTTCAAATGTTCTTACTGCTGATGTAAACCAGTATTTTCATTTAAAACCGGTATGTTATTTACCTAACCAGTACATGTGAGCACTTGACGACAATGTATACCAGTGAGAAATAAGTGTTAAAAAAAATGAACACATGTCATTGGTACGTACTAGTGGTATATAAGTGTCAACCAGTTCAAATGTTCTTACTGCTGATGTAAACCAGTCTTTTCATTTAAAACCGGTATGTTATTTACCTAACCAGTACATGTGAGCACTTAACCACGATGTATACCAGTGAGAAATAAGTGTTAAAAAAAAATTACTGGATATCTAAACCAGTATTTTACTTTCAAACCGATATGTTTTTTACCTATCTGACATGACAAACAGTACATGTGAACACTCAACCAGTACATGTGAACACTTAACCACGATGTATACTAGTGAGAAATAAGTGTTAAAAGTTTTTCATTGGTTATGTAAACCAGTTTTTTACCTTACCGGTATGACAAACAGTACATGTGAACACTCGACCAAGATGTTTACTGGCATAAAATGTGTAAACGGTTTTAAATCTATTTACTGGTTATGTAAACCAGTATTGTAATATCTGGTAGTTTTTATATAACTGGTTATATAGTATGTCTACTACATACCACATATACACTTGACCGACCTGTAAACTACTGTGAAAATGTGTTAACCAGTTGAAATTAATTTACTCGTTATATAACCGGTCTTTTCATTTCAAACCGGTATTAGTAAGTGCATAATTGGTCGGGTTAACTAGTACATCTTTCACATACCACATATATACACTTGACCAAGCTCTATACCAGTGGGAAAAAAGTGTTAAACAACTAAAATTAATCTACTGGCTATGTAAACCAGTTTTTTCATTTAAAATCGGTATTAGTTATTACATAACTGGTTAGGTTAACCTAGCATAGAGAACCTAGCACAAACCTACATACTGAATTCGCTACTAGTGCTGACTCGGACCTATCAATTGGGGAGCAACTACCATGTGGAAGAGATGAGGCAAGGCTGCAAAGCAAGGAAGGGCATACTATGAACGCTATGCAGGCAGGAACAAACTCACAGAGTACAATCGCTAGGAAATTTGGGGTTTTTAATTTTAGTCCCGTTTGTTTATACATATCATACGAGTGTGAAAGTATGCGTCTGCAAACATATGTTTCAGCAAACATACGCGTATGATAAAAACTATGTTTCCATTTATATTCTCCTTCACATCCAATATTTATCTACTCTTAATCTAGGACCAAATATAGATTTAGATTCCCCTTATTTCCATTTATAACTTCCTTCATATCTGATTTCATATCTACTCTTATCCCAATTATAGTGAATATAGGTCATGAATGCAAATATTAGAAAACAAAAATGGATATAGTGAAGCAAGTTATTACCTGAGATTGTTCAAGAAGATGCACAGGATGTTTAACATGAATTTCTTCCAATACGCTTTCTGCACACATCCTTCTTATTGGGTGAAACACGAGTGTTAGACATCCAAAAAGAGAAGATCGACTCTTTCTCATCAGGTATTATGAAACCATAATCCATGGGCTGTCGAGCACACAAAGAGATTGGCAAATTTCCATCACCTGCTGCCCTCAACCGATTCTTTGCAGCTATGAAGTTTCTCTTGTGCAAATTTAGCAATTTAGATGCAGTTGAAACATTCACTTTTGAGGTAGATGTACACTCAACATTCATAAGCATTGTGGTGATAAACCTTTTAAGAAAGAGCTCTTGTCCGCTCTTGGGTAATTTGATTGCATCTATTGTGTTGCGTATGGCTTCAACGAAGGTTGTTTGTGCCCTGGGCATTTCAAGAGAAGGATCATTGACAAACTTGCACAAAATATCTGAGCGTAATGCAACATTGAGGGCCTTTGTACGCCGATTGAAGAGCATAACAAGTTCATTGCAAAGTCTTTTACGCTTTGCATCATCAGCACCATTTTGATCATTATCTTCCTCACGTGCTACCTGCTCAAGCTTGTTCTTAGCACGCTGCTCCCTCTTTCTCCTAGCATGATATTCCTTGACCGCATCAACAACATACCTAGCACACAGTTCACAGTGAGGTTGAGAGCAGTCACATACAGTGTGAGATTCTTGCTCCATGCTAGAGAGGGAGAGATTGAGCAAGGTGATAGGCCTACAGAGAGCAAGCGCAGTATATGACAGCAATAGATGTGTGGTAATGGTTTGCACTAGCCTCTTAAGAATGGGCATTAAGCTCAAGGCTAGACCAAAGAGTGAACACTCTAGAGAGAGGGAGCTCTCAAAAGTGGATCCTCAAGAGTGGATACTCAAGAATGAAGCCTCCTTGCCTAAAGGCTTCCTTTTAAGGGCTTTCACCAGAATCCCTTCTGCTATGGGTTTGAGCTTGAGCCCTCAAACTACCATATACAACTTTGGAACTCCAAGTGATCCCAAGACTTATACAAAGTGAGTGGAAATATTGTGACATCCATAGCATATCTCCTGCTCGATGCATATCTGGTGTAGCCTATGTTAGCCGTTGCTAACAAGAAATGAATAATCCATCGGTTTACCTGTTCATGACTCCTCTGGAACTCCCCCATCCAATGTTGTTGAGGGTGCCCGGTTGATCAATTGCACAGACGTACTTACTACTTTTGCCCAAAGCTCAAACGGGGAGGTCACCTAAGAAAAATGTAACCTATCACGTGGGTTCAACAAAAGGGTATTTAAAGTTCTTGAAACTTATAGAAATATATATACAAAAGGACATTATTTTTTCAAATTTGAAAAAAACTTGCAGATTTTAAAAGAAAAGGGTACATTATATTCCTAAAAAAATCTACAGATAAGGGGTTTTATAAAAATGTCTTGAACGCACGTGATATGGTAGTTTTACACATAGTGAACCCCCCGAGCTTCGTGCTCGCTCCATGATTGTCATGTTCATCCTTTCCAAAATCCCATTTTGTTGAGGTTTCCTTGGGGTTGTCCTTGCCTCCAAATGCCATTGCTAGCATAAAAGATTTCATAAGCTTGGCTGCAATATTTGCCTCCATTGTTGGATCTAAGGCATTTACCTTTGGTACCTGCTTCATTCTCCACAAAGTCTTTCCACCTTTGAAATATGGAAAACACATCATTATGTCAAAGTCTTTCCACCTTTGAAATATTGAAGTATGCCAAAGTATGAAGTCTTCATTACATAAACCCATGTTTCCTATGCGCATCATCTATGAATGTTACATAGTACAATGAGCCACTAAGTGATGGTGTACTTGCAGGACCCCAAACATAAGAATGAACCAACTCAAGTTTTTAATTTTTTCTTTCATTTCTTGATTTTTGAAATTTTTTCCTCTTTTGTTTACCATAAATAAAATCTTCACAGAACTCTAAGTCCACTTCTTTCAAACTTGATAGAAGCTTCTTTGTTTGAAGGATTTGCATTCCTTTGGTACTCAAATGCCCAAACCGACAGTACCACACCGCAGTGTCGACTTCTGTAGTTGTTGCACAAGCTGAAGATTGCAAGCTGACAGTACACAGTAAAGTGTACCAACCTTTTGTCCTTTGGAAACCACCAAAGATCCCTTTGAGATATTCCACCGTTTGTTTCCAAATGCAATGTTGTGACCTTGATCATCTAATTGTCATGTAGATATCAAATTCTTGCGAAGAGAAGGAACATACTTAACATCTTTAAGCTTCCATTCATTTTCATTAGCATTTTTGACACAAATTGTACCTTTGTCAACAATTTCACAAGCTTCATCATCTCCCAAGTATACATACCCAAAATTACCTTTGGTGTAATCTTGGAAATGTTGTTCGTGTGGTGTCGCATGGAATAAAGCCCCAAAATCTACTATCCAAGAATTGAACACATTGTCTAATGAGAGAATTAGAGCATCTTACTCTATTTTACCTACTACATTGGCCTCCCATATTGGCTTGTTGTCTTGAGACTCCCACTCCTTCTTCTTCTTGGACCATCAATCCTTCTTGACGTGTCCCTTCTTGCTGTAGTTCCAATGTTCAAGAACTGACTTTGTGCGTGACTTGTTCCGCCTTGAGCGATCATGACCCTTTTGGTTTTTGAACCTCTCCTTAGTCCTTCCTCTTGGTTCCACTAACAGTGCATCACTTGATGATTCACCTATGCTTCTACTTTGTATTTCCTTGCTCAGGAGGACACCCACAACATCATCAAACTTAAGAGTATTTGTGCCAGAGATAGAATTACTTACAGCCATCACAAGGCTGTCCCAACTATCCAGTAGAGACAATAGTATAAGGAGAGATTGCACTTTGTCATTGAAATTGATTTTCACCGATCAAAGTTGACTTATGTTGGTGTTAAAGTCATGTAGGTGTTCTGCAACGGACCCATTCTCTGTCATCTTTAAATTGAACAAGTGCTTCATGAGAAATACCTTTTTGGATGCCAATGATTTCTTGTGGAGGCCGTCAATTGACTTCATCAAGTCCTCCGTGGTCTTCATCTCCAAAACAAAAGCCACCATTGATGCCAAGCTTAACCAGATTGTTCCCAGTGCCTTTTGATTTTAAAAAATCCATGCTTCATTGTCATTGTTGCGGGGTTCTTTGCAAGACCGCCTAGTGGAAAATAAAGGTCCTTCTGGTAGCGATAATCTTCAATCTGCATCTTTTAGTGTTGGTAGTTCTTGCCATTGAACTTCTCGATCTTGAGCTTCCCTTCCTCCACCATTACTCTGACTCAATTTAAGGAATCCTTTCCTTGAGATATTTTAGCTATGAGAAAACCTTGCTTTGATACCATTTGTTAAGAAATAGGACGTAGCTAAATAGATATTTGAGTAGCTTACTTAATGGAGAGAGACAATTTTTTGCACATGAGAGATTATAGAGTGGGGAGAGAGAGAGAGAGAGAGAGAGAGAGAGAGAGAGAGAGAGAGAGAGCACAATATACGTGGTTCACCCAATGTGTGCTACATCCATGGGAAAGTAGCCACTCAATGGCTTTAATACTTCAAACAAAAAGAAGGTTACAAAGGGATTATACCCTTAGTAGAGCTCCCACCTTGCTTTACTCTCACCACCTCACACCCACCTTGTTGCATTAACTTCACCCTCCAAAATGTGTGTAGGAATGGCCTCCTTTTATAGTCCAAAAGGGTTGCACCCTCTCATGATAGGAAATTGTGTGTAGCCGCCCTTGTGTAGACAAGTCTAAATGGACTCTCAATCCGCCCATGTGTGGCCGCCCTTGAGAAGACAAGTCCGCCTTTGAAATTGGCCACCGTTCATTGACTTTCGACCACCGGTCTCACCAGCCAAACGATTGGCTATTTTTTGACCACTTTTCAATCGCCATCCGCCAATAATATTCTGACAAAAAGAAATATTCCAGCTTTTCTTGAGACTGCTTTCCGTGAAAATTTTGGTTTTCGGTGAGTGATTTTTCTTCACGCACGATGGCTTCTCCTCATGAGGGCCTTACAAATGTGCGTTTTTAATATAGAAAATTACAAGGGGGTAAATTAGGCTCCATACTTAACATGATTCACGCACTCAAAGGAGTCATGGACATGATGAAGGAAGTGCCAGATCTTATATCCCAATGCTTGTAAAGATTGCAAAGATGCTAATCACCTTCATAAACAGCCTTCAATGATATTGAAGCAGCAGAGCATCCCTGGAAGGTATTTGTGGAAGGAACCAGAGGACTACGCTAGAATATGGAAACTGAAGTTCCCAGCAAAAACATCATCATGGGATTATATGCAAGAGTCATGTTTTTGCCCTCACACTACATGCAAACCTTTGAGGAGGCATTCATGGCAGGATTCTTTGAAGGGGACTCCTCCATATTTAATCCCATGACCAAGGATTTACCTGCTCGGCATATCACATATTAGAGCACTCTCAACAATAACCCATTCAAAGAACTGGCAACAAGGATGGATATTGAAGAAATTCAGAAGACTCACAAGGACGCTCGAAAAAAGACTGATAAACTACTAAAGGCAACAATCAAATGCAATTGCATGATGACGTACAATGAATAGGAAGGGGGGAATGTTTGGTGGATACAGTGGACTGTCACCTAAAAGCCGGATACACACCAAACTTTGATGTATTCAATCCTTTTTCCCAAAAGAAGCCTTGTAATTCTGCTATTGATGATTCTCAAATTGTAATTTAGCCTATTATTCTCTATTACCCACTCAGAACCTACAAGCCTTGTAAAGTGGCCAATGACCGTGGGAAAGGGTCCCCAAGTTTTTAAGTCAAAACCCTTAGTTTTGAAAGACACATTATGATTATCTTTGGGATTTATTGGACGTCGACTGAGAGCTATACTTCTGCTACAAGTTGTAATCAACCTTTCTCCTTATCTAGTAATCAGAGTTCGCGATTCCAAATAGCACATTGTGCTCCTTGTCTCTTGCTCTTTGATCTAAGTGTTATCATTCTCAATTCTGTTGTGGTTTGCAACGTCTTGTTTGTGAGCTAAATGCGCTAATTTGAGGTCTTGAATGGTTATTTTTTTATGTTTTGACTTTGGAAGAGTATTTCTATGCTTGAAGGGAACCTTTCTGTGTAGTTCTGTTTCAAGTTTTTATTTTATTTTTTGGATGGATCGTGATTTATGTACCTTCTGAGATGATTGCAAAACTTGGTAGGATTATTCCCTTAGGTGTTGTAACACCTCTCCTTAAGTTTCGTTGCATTCCAAATTTGTTTGGATGCCGAAAATGGAGGATGACCTAGAGCGGTGAGATTCGACATAGGCTGGTTTTCTAACTAGGAAGTGGTTGATTTGCTATTGTAGATGCATGAACAGTTCTTTAGGTTCACTTCTTTGAAATTGAAAATCTCATTGAGTCTCCATGCCCCATCTTGATTTTCTTCCTTGTGTATTGACATTATGTTAGTACCAGATAGCTATACTACAGACGTCCGTCGCGGTGACCGCTAACATCATGCCATTTTTTGCTCACTCTCTTCCATAGTGTCATGCTCAAGCCTCTTGCTACCTCGCTCTACCTGATCTATGCCCATTCCAACCTACAATGAGACCTCAAGCTGGGCTTCCCCCACCCGTTACTCTGCCCTTTACTCACCTGTCTACCTTCAACACTCACCTAAAGCCATCTTCCAACCATACCTTGTTTTTACTCTCCCACCCACCTTGGGTACCTTGCCAATGCTTCTTCTAGCATCATGAGTTGCTTCTAGCCACTTTCAGCTTCCTATCCCCACCCGCTAAGCGGTGCACACCACCTTTGATTCCACGCTTCTCCCAAAATATCCCTATGTTGAGCCATCAGAGGATCACACCCACATTTTTGCTCACACTCATCATTTTGTAACCATTGATTGTAATAAATGTCTTTCCGACATTAATTTTGATTTGAGCCATTCATTAAGTAACGGGACTCAATTGAGTTTCCAGCTTGTAATCCCGAAGTAATTTCACTTGCTGATGTAATTAGTTAGAGATGTTCGCACCTCCAAGGCTGAGGTATATAAGCCAAAGTTTTTGTAACCTAAGGAGATTCAGATTATTAATCAAAGTGAGTTTTTGAGCGCCGTGACTATGTCTGAGAGAGAGAGAGAGAGAGAGTCTTATCTACTTGCTACGCGAGCTACGGAGCCGCCATTGGAGAAGCGACACTGCCATTGTTTTAGCAACGGCGAGAGCTACGCACAGATACCAAGAGTGCGCGCTATCGGCTTCTATGTGTGGTAAGTTCCTGCGAGCTTCGGTGTGAGTTTTCTTCCAACTCGTGTGTCGGAATGGAGCGTGCAACATATCTATAGAACCACAACGAGTAGAGCTACACATTAGTACCATCGGGTCAAGTTTCGATCACCTGTATTTTTCGGCCTGTCTTCATACGCGTTTACCGCAAGGAGTGGTTATAGGTTGATTTTGCAGTTTAAGTCTTTAGGGTGTTGTTCTTACCTAGTGTATAGACTTCCCCTTGAGTTTGAGATCGATTCAATGATTCTAGATCCTGTTTCGTATAGCATTCGTTCGTAGTACGTATTTGAGTCACTTGCGTATTTTAGAACTTAGATTTGATTTCCTTAGTAGTGATTGTCATTAGAAGGTCGAGTAGGTGATTTGACACCCACCTAGTTGTTTCCATGCGCCTGCGGGTCAAGCTCCGTCCTCGTCTGACAAATTTTGTTGTTGGTTGAGTTCTCGCTATTTAGCTTTCGCTAGCGGCGTAACCGCCTTAACTTTTGGCGCCGCTGCCGGGGACGAGAGCCCTAAGTAGGTGACCTTAGACTAATCCTACGAGGTGAGTCGTATAAACTACTTTGTATACTTTAGTTAGAAAAGATCTAGGAGTGGTGGACTCTGAAGATCTCGAGAGATACTAGGAAGTGGGGTATTCCTGGGTCTTCCGTGTTGACAGTATTTTTAGTTTAGCTTAGATTTGTTTGTTGTTTTGTTGGTGTTGAGTAGTTGTTGATAGAAGAAGAATTTGCTAGTCCGTGAGTGGCAGTGGATCTCTTTAAAATCACAATTACCAAACCCATTTTATGATTAGGAATGGCTTAGGTAGGACTTCATTTGATCCTGATCTAGAGCTAGTAATCATTGGAGTATTTGCTTGATATGGTTGATTGCATGTTAGATCACTAAACCGTCGAGTTAGTAGTGAAACTTGCAATAAACAAAAGTCAAAGAAATTTTCTGTGTATCTGGGAGTTGCTGAGCACTTGAGAAAGCTTTAGGAAGGATTCTGTGCCAAAAAACTGGAAATCTGCAACTTTAGACATCATACGCGTATGATGTCTAAATGACCAAACAGAGACCAAAACAGAAATTTTGACTTTACTAGAGTGTTCAAAAGGGGGGTTATACCCTAATTTAAAAACAAGAGCATTAACACTCAAAGAAACCCAAAAAGACAAGTCGGAGTCCAAGAAACGCAAAGAATAGGAAATTTTGGATTCAGATCTTGTTTTTACATTCAAACCTGACAAAAACACTTGAAACTCAATTATAAACATTGGAGAAGGCTTAAAACCAAAAATAGTCAAAATCTGGGACAAAAGACATCATACACGTATAATGTCTTTTAGCACATCCACTGCTTATTTTTGATATCTGACCAGACAAGATTGTTACAAACACTGTAGAAAGCATAAATATCAAGTCTTGACCCAAATTGATGAAAAAGACATCATACGCGTATGATGTCTTTTACCTAATTTTGGACATATTTTGATACTTTGCCAACACAGATCCATTGTAATAGCTGTCTAGAGGTTATATTTCAAGTTTCATCCCATTTGGATCATAATTGACCCAAAACAAGTCAAAAGCGGAAAATTGCCAAGAAAAGCCTAAACTAGCCATAACTTGCTCAAACAGAGTTCAAACTGAATTTTGTTAGTGGACAGAGCATAAGGGGGCTACTGAGAGTGAGCATAACCAAAATAGTCCAAATCTGTGAAAAAAGACATCATACGCGTATAATGTCTTTTTCATCATAACTGCAACAAAATTCTCATTTGATGAAACAGAAGTTGTCCAACTGACAAGATTAAACAATTGACCAAGTATCAATCAATTTGGATCGATTCTGACCACAAAAACTTGGGAAAACAAATTGCCGAGACGGAAAAGTTAAAGTCCTTTAGGGGAATTGATGAATTTGAGATCGGGCAGGAATCTCCAGAATAACCAACCAAAACAAGGGGAACAAGCAAGTGTCATATCAACCGAGGGAAGTGTAAACCAAAGTTGGGTGCAACCATTAGAGCCGATCTTTGAAGGAAGTGTTTCTGATACTTCTTCGGAGAGATCTTACGAGATTTTCACCGAACACTTGGAACACTTGAACCTGAACAACAGAGAAAATATGGCAGCAGGATCATCAAACCCTTCCGCCACAATGAAGCTATTGTTCATAAAATACCAGTACGACAATGAGCAAGGTGCCAAGATCTACAAAGATGGAATGGACCGCTATTGTGTAAAGATAGAAGATAGACCTAGTGAGTTCAAGGACTTAGTGCCTGTGAGCTATAGCGGAGATAGATATCTAGATGACGAGGGTACCATGTACTTGGTAGTCCTAAACCCTAACATTGTGGACAAGTGGGGATTGACGGGCACCAAAGCCAAAGTTGATGAAGAACTTGAGAAGAAAGCACCAATAATGAACTTCCCTGATGCGAGGTTAAGAAGAGAGAATGAAACTACAAGGATCAACACTGATAACATCTATGTGGGGCTATACAAATATAATAATGGGGAACAAGATCTCTATTATAGATGTGAAGAACCCTACACCGGAGAGTTGACAGACCAAAAAAGACTTTATGTCTTTACCTACACAGAAGGATCGGAGTGAAAATTTCCGCTTACGACAAGTATGGGAGGCAATACTCAACAATGGGCAAGAAAGAATTAGAAGGATATACATACTTTGGGGGACCACTACATCATTATTATGTTACTGCTAGCTCACAAAGACCAGCACCAACAAATGGAGTGCAAAACCCAATGACGACAGGAGGACAAAGAACTCAGGCTGCTGACTCTTTCAGTCAACCTCAGTACTCGAAGCCCGGACCAATGGGATCATTACATTCCTGAGAGTCAATGGATACGAATCGAGGTAGTGCAATTCCAATCCCCACGTATACCACTCCAGGTCCAAGGTTCGAAGCGGAACCATCACATTTACCTCCTAGTAGTAGACTCAGGGCAGGGGAACCGACAAGGGTAACCCATGAATTCCATGATGCTAGAGAAAGATTTAACCGGGACACAGGAGCAATGAGATTGGTAGCAGACCATAGACGTATGAGACCATCTCAAGTAGCCAAGTGTATGCCAAAGAAGTATGGTGGTTCAGGAGATCCGTATGCACATGTGTCACTCTTTAAGCAAGTCTTAAGAGCTGAGCAGATAGCAGATTTCCATACACAATACGAGGGATTTGGTCTTACTCTAGAAGGTACGGCATTGACATGGTTTCAACCACTGAACATAGGGGGATTCCATGACATTGACCATTTGCTAAGAGAGTTTGCTGAGGAATTCTCAAAACGAGGGATTAAGCACAATACGGTCTCACAAATATATGCTTTTAAACAGAGAGAACACGAAAAAGTGAAGGAAGCTTCACTTCGTTTCAAACAATACATTGAGAGATGTCCAGTACATGAACGAGCACAAGATGACAGACTATCTGTTCTCTTTATTGAAGGATTGAGAAACGACACTCTCAAGAAGGACTTGCACTTGAAAGCTTGTACAAGTTTCGAGCAAGTAACGAGAGAAGCATTGTACTTAGTGGATAACTGTACGATTTATGGAGAGGTGTCAGCGGATACAGATTTTGCATCCAGTAGCTCTTCCTCCGTAGCGAGCGAGACTACCACTAAAAAGAATGTTCAAACAACAACCATGCCAAATGTAGAGCAAATGATAGAAGATGCTCTAAAAAGGATGGCACCATACCAAAAACCATTGCCAAAACCACTGAAATGGTGTGCTATTGAACAAAAATGGACAAACCATCCAACATAGGAGTGCTATTACAACAAAAGATATGTAAGGGAGCGTCAGTATGCACCTCCTGTTCAATTAGCACCACCTCAGGTACATCCAGTACCTCGATACCCAACGGAAAATGTACCAGGACCTATGGGGATAGAAAGACCGCAACCGGTATTGGGACAACAACCACCTTTACCAGGAGCAAGACCAGCGGGCATTAG
The DNA here is from genome assembly GCF_014529385.1 of Adiantum capillus-veneris. Lineage (NCBI taxonomy): Eukaryota > Viridiplantae > Streptophyta > Polypodiopsida > Polypodiales > Pteridaceae > Adiantum > Adiantum capillus-veneris. The sequence continues at coordinate 138,510,163 of NC_140939.1, forward strand.
ATATGCACCACCTTAGAGAATCAGGAAGAACAAGCCTTAGTGGCTGTTCAAGCCTATTATGAAGAATCTCGTGCACACATGTCTCCAACTGTGTATTACCCACCAGAAGAACCCAAACAACCAGAACCATGGGGCATGATTGGGAATGTTGAAACACCAACAGTTACAAGTGCTTCTGATGAAGAGAGATAAAATTTGGACGCAAGAACATTGATGTTCATAGCTCATGGAGGGTTAACAGAACAAAGACCATCCTATCCACAAAGGACGAATCAAGTGGGACCAAGACCAGCACTAGGACACTGTTACAAGTGTGGAGGTGACCATCTGATGAATGTTTGTCCACATACGGAAATCATTAGAATTAACGCTTATTGCACTGAGTGTGGGGTTACTCACTTCATTGAGGATTGTTCAAAGAATCCAAACAAAGTGCAAAAGATGACATTGAATATGCTAGAAACTATTCCTATCAGCAATGGGTCTGAAAATGAAACTCTGATACCAACGCAAGTTGTTACTAGAGCTCAAGCTAAGAAAACCACTAGAGAACCTGAGAATGGAAAGTTAGCGACTGAAGTGGTTAATCAAGGACCGCGGAGTCAGAGAAACACATGGAAAGCTAGAAAAGCACGCATGAAGTTGAGAAAAGAACGTGAAGACGCTATTCTAGCTGAGGAACTAAAGCGAACTAAAGATAGATTAGAAAAACTTGAGAGTCAAAACGGGAAACGAGAGATGAGCCCGGAAAGAACGAAACAAAAGAGTATCAAAGAAACAACGAGCTTAAGCTCAGGGGGATCAATGCTAGTCGACAAAGTACACGAACCATTGGACGCACTGATGAGAGCTTACGAAGCTAGGTTAAAGAACAACCAAACACAAGAACAGAGGTGGATGACATACCCAAACGCAGAATTGGAAAAGCAGAGACTTGAAATGTGCTAGAGAATGATCGAGACTGCACAAACCTTATTAGAACCACCAAGAGAAACAATGAATTGTGGAACGGAAAACCCAATTCAGCAAGAGACTATCATTTCACGGGTAGCTAAAAAGACTCCCTGTGCACAAAAGCCTGAAAATACACACAAGGATGACCGCATAGTATTGAACACAACCGATCAGGAGATAGAGAGTTTTCATCCAGCCATACAGAGGTCTTACGGAAGAGATGAGGATTACAATGAATTTTGGAAACAAGTGAGAGAGGCAAACTTTGCAAACGAGCTAAGTTGCCAAGCTAATCAGACAAATTGGGAAAAGGACATCAGGAATCCTCCCATAGTGGAATTTGAGGCAGGATCTCAAGTGGACTTGGATCTGCAATCCTAATAGGGAGATGGGGGCTCTGTTAGAACAATGGAGAGCAAACCTCATTCACTGAATACCTTACCTTCATACTTGGGAGATTATGAAGCAAAATCCGAGATTAGAGCACTTCCCTCACGAAGAATTTCATCAGAAAAAGTCATGGACTCGCAAGGATTGATAGAGATCTTATCAACACCAGTGACATGCACTATCACTTTAGCTGAGCTTTTGAGGCTAAGACCACATATGTGGACCACTGTAGGAAAATTCTTGGAGAAATTTGGGATAAAAGACCCAACATTGAGACTGCAAGAGGGTATACAAGAGCTGAGCAAACCACAAAAGAACGCTAAGCCTGTACCCTTAAACAAGATCGGAGAGTATTGAGAAGGTGAAGAGGGGAATACAACCTTACCAGTTGAATTCCAAGGAGTGAACACGATGGCAATACTAGACAGCGGAGCTGGGGTATCCATTGCTACAAAAGAAATCTGGAAAAAATGGGGGAAACCAGCAATAAAGAAGACTAGATTGAAACTCCAATTAGCAGATGGACACATGGAGAAACCTATGGGGTTATTAGAGAAAGTCGTAGTGACTTCTTACGGCATTGAATACGAACATACTTTTGCTATTGTCGATTTTGGCAAGGAGAATAACTATGATATCATACTGGGAAGACCATTCATGAGACAGTTGAAAATGGTCCAGGATTGGGGCTACGATCACATATACCTGAGAAATATGGAAACCACTACACATGTGAACCTGAAAGACCATAGCTACAAAAATGTGAACCGAACACCAGTAGAGGAGTTTGATTCAGCTACTATGGCGGGATCCGAATTTCCAGCTTGGTTAGGTAAGCCCAAGGAGTTATGGATGTGTGGAGCCTCGAAATGTGGAAGTCTGAGGCGAGAAGAATATGTTTTAGAAAGGGCTATCAAAGACGAAACTTATATAGGAGAACCCTTTCCAGAGGACACGCTTGAACCATTAGAATGGACACACATTCTAGCAACCCTAGATGTTTGTGCAATTCCGGATGGTCCCACAACAAAATTTTGCGACAAGGACGGGTACGACGTGGTTCCGTACTTCATGTTGAGAACTACACTCGAAAAAGAAACTAAAAAGAACGATACACTGGAAAAAGAAGATGAAGAAGAGGTGTTTCACGACATTCCCGATCATCCAGAGTGGGGAAATGAAGCAGACAACGAGTCAACGGACAATTCAAGCGGAAACGAAGAAACTATAACGGATGTCCGATTTTATGATTTTCCGAACCAAACTAAACAACGCCAGAAACGCTATAGAGCAAAGAGAAAAACAAAGGGGGTTAGAACCAATCCGATGCCTAGAATAAGAGGAAAAAATCAATTCCTAATGCTAGTAAAGGCGGAAGATTGTGTTAAGGAAAAGATTTCTGGAAGAATGAGAGGCAATGATCAAAAGAGCTTACGAAAAGACAAAAGAGGCTCAAGAAATCAAGTTTAAAGGAATGGAACGAAAACTGAAACAGAAAAATCAGAAAAGAACAAGCGCAACAGAGAACACACGGAGTCCAAGTTAGAATGTAGAAACAAGTACAGAGAGCTCAAGAAAACTCTGAAAGAAGTTTGGACGACAGAAATTGAGAGTGGAGAGGACGAAAACGCCAAAATCAAGGAAAACATGGATGTTCCCTCTCACTACAGGAAATTCACAATAGAGAATAGGAAGGTGGTATTAACCCAACCTATTCGAGAGAGAAAGACGAACTAATCTTATGACGGACCGGAGGATGCAAAAAAAGTTGATTTAGCAGCTCCAGGTGAGACACCTAGACCGGTGTACATAGCCACAGATTTTTCTCCAGGCGAGGAAGAGAGACTTTTGAGTCTTCTCAGAGAGTACAGGGATGTGTTTGCATGGTCTTATAAGGACTTAAAGGGAGTTGACCCATCAATATGCCAACACACAATCCCACTAAAACAAGACGCAAAGCCTAGCAGACAGAGACCATACTCATATAATGATACGTTTACTAAACGAATCAAAGAAGAGATAGATAAGCTAATGGAAGCTGAATTCATATACGAGATTGAACACACCGATTGGGTATCTCCAATTGTGGTGGTACCCAAGAAGAACGGAAAACTCCGAGTGTGTGTCAACTTAAAGAAAGTGAATGCTGCAACAATCAGGGACAATTATCCCCTGCCGATAACTGATCATGTTCTAGAGCGTGTATCAGGGAAAACAACATACTCCTTTCTTGATGGTTTTTCAGGATATAACCAGCTAGCCATAGCACCGACAGATCAACATAAAACAACTTTTGCAACGGAGTGGGGAATTTATGCTTATCGGGTTATGCCTTTTGGTCTAACCAATGCTCCCGCAACCTTCCAGAGACTGATGACGCATGCTTTCAAAGAATACTTAAGGTTGTTTCTAGAAATATACATGGATGAATTATGTGTACATTCTCTTCTGAGAGATGAGCATCTAGAACACCTAAGAAAAGTATTTGAGAAATGTAGGACATATCGCATTTGTCTCAATCCTGAGAAATGTGTGTTTATGGTCCGACAGGGCAGAATTCTGGGACATATTGTCTCACAAAACGGAATATCCACGGATTTAGAGAAGATAAAAGTTATAGTGGATATGCCTAGACCAACCAATGCGAAACAAATACAGAGCTTTATGGGACATTGTGGATATTATAGACGATTCATTTACATGTACGCTATAATAGGCCAACCACTTTACAGGCTAATAGTGAACTTTGAATGGACAGAGGAGTGTGAGGAATCATTCAAGAAATTGAAAGGGGCACTCATTACTGCTCCAGTCTTGAAATCACCAAATTGGGAGAAGATATTCCATGTGCATATAGATGCTTCGGCATATGCAATAGGATGCATTCTGGCTCAGCCAGAAGAAGGAAACATGGATTTTCCTATCTGTTACGCCAGTCGACAGCTCAACAATGCAGAGAAGAATTACACCACAACAGAGCGAGAAGGATTAGGAATGATATATGCTGTGAAGAAATTTCGGCATTATCTTCTAGCCAACAAGTTTGTGTTTTTTACGGATCACCAAGCCTTGCTCTACCTAGTGAATAAACCATGCAATACCGGGAGAATAGTGAGATGGTTCATTATCTTACTGGAATTCGACTTCACGGTAGTAGTAAAGAAAGGAAAAACACATCTTAAAACTGATCATCTTTCGCGATTGACGAATGGAGAAGACCCTATAGCAGTAGATGACGACATGCCAGACGCGCACTTGTTCAACATAGAAATGATACCGAAGTGGTCTCAAAATGTCGTTAGCCTATTAACCTATGGAGGAGAGTTTGATAGAAGAGAATACAACCAGAAACATATTGCTATTCAACAATCCAAGAATCTTCAATTGGTTGCAGGAATGTTGTATCAATTGGGAAATGATCATGTTTTACGACTATGCATCAATCCTGAGAAATATAATATATATCTGCGCGAAGCACATGTTCAGGAATGTGCATTTCATTGTTCAAGAAGGAACACATATAGAAATTTGTTACAATTGGGACTCTATTGGCCAGGAATGAAAGAAAGCGTACATGAATATGTCACTGTATGTATTGTATGTTCATCAAAACCGCCAGCAGAGTATTCGACATTATATCAGATAATGATAGCTCCGGAATGGAGTCAGTATATTGTTGAATATCTCACAAATAGAACTTTCCCAGAAGGAACGTCAAAAGCTCGTCAGAAATCTGTAGAGACAGAAGCTCGAGATTACGCTTTAATAGGAGATCAACTCTATAAGAGAGGTAAAGACAACCAGCTTAGGATTTGCGCGTCAGAGTCTGAGTATGTGATAATCCTGGAGCAAGCTCATGGAGGAGTAGGTGGAGGCCATTTCTCAGGTGATAAGACAACAAAACTTGTCTTAGCCGCAGGAATATGGTGGCCAACATTACATATGGACGTTGAGGAATACGTTAAACGGTGTGATGACTGTCAGCGGACCAAAGTACCACTTAAAAGAGATGATATGCCGCTTAGACCAATGATGGGGAGCAAGAGATTTTGCAAAATGGGGGATTGATTATGTCGGACCCATTTCACCTCCTGCATATAAGACTCGTGCACAATACATCGTTGTGGCTACAGACTATCTAACAAAGTGGGTCGAAGCAAAGGCAACTCAAAAAGCAGATGCCAGGACCACGGCACAATTTCTATATGAATACGTCTTTGTACGATATGGATTGCCAATAGAAATTGTGAGTGATCGAGGCACACATTTTATAAATGAAGTGATAGAGATCCTTCTAGATGAATTCATGGTAATCCATAGGAAATCAGCCCCGTATCATCCACAAGCAAACGGACAAGCTGAAGCAACAAACAAAACCATATGCACGGTCCTTACGAAGATTGTATCTGAGTCGAGAACTGACTGGGACCAGAAGTTGCATTCAACATTATGGGCATATAGGGTAGCATATAAAACATCAATAAGAACGACCCCATATAACATGGTTTTTGGGCTAAATGCTATCTTACCAATAGAATTCTTGATTTCAACCTTAAGGGTGGCTAAGGATCTAGAGTGGACAGGGCACGAGCTTTCTGATAGAATAGATGACCTGGAAAAGCTAGACGAGCTTCGCCTAAAAGCAGTAGCTTCTATCTACGCTCAAAAAAGGCGACAAAAGGAATTTTTTGATAAGCATGTGCGGACTAAAGAGTTTAAGGTTGGGGACTATGTCCTAGTTTACACTCTGAAACAGCATGCTAAGAAGCTTAAAAGCGAGGGATGGGACCTCTGGTGATTAAAGATCTATCACCAAGTGGAGCCGTCAAGCTTGCTACATTAGACGGAGAAGAAATGCCCAATTGGATTAGTGGATGCAGAGTGAAAAAGTATCTTTTGCCGCTAACCCAAGACATGCTTCTCAAAATACATCAAGAAAAGCTGCGTGTCCAGAAAAAGAAAAAGATTGTGGAGGAAGCGCAAGCCGAGGCGAAGGAAAGAATGGAGAAAAGAAGACTACTGCGTCAGAAACAGCGCAATGAAGGAGCAATACTAATAAACGCAGTCAGTATAACAAAAATGAATAATGACATAGAAGAACCCATCATTGAATGCAAAGTAGGAACCAACCAAATCAAAGCCAGAGCACTAGTGGATTCAGGAGCTCAAACTAACCTACTTTCACTCAGTTTGTACAGACAATTGACAAATGACACTAAATTACAAACTGCCAAGCAAGAGTTAAAGAGTTACTCTGAGAATTCAATCAAAACTGTCGGATGCACAATTTTACATATACAGATTAACCAGTATGTGTAGCCTCATATGTTTTACGTGGTTGAAGACCAAGCTACACAACATCCATTATTGCTAGGACAACCATGGCAGAAGCAATACAATGCAATGATTGACTGGAGTTCTAAATCAGTGCTTATCAAATACGAAAGTGAAAGTCAATCAGTCAAGTTCACCAAAGGAGCAGAGCCAACTCCAAAGGAAGAATCCAAGAACAAAGGTAAACAACAACCAGAGAAAAAGAAGAAGCAATGGCAACCAAAAGTTTCTATACAACTGGATTGCTCTTCAACGAGGAACTCTCAACATTGGATAAGGAAGACAAGCAATAATATAACAGCTCAACCTTGGAAAAAAACGGAGTCAAAGTTGGTATGGAGACCAAAAAAGGTTGTGCCAGAGAACACAAAGGTGGAAAACAGAGTCTTCAATACTAGACAACAGAGTGATTCCAGACAATCAAGGACAGTGAAACAGATCTGGATTCCAAAAAACTTCATGAGGGCACAAAGCTATAGCAAGCAAATTTGGATCCCAAGGATTTGTAAACAGGAACTCCCTTCAGTACAATCCACGGCAACTCCTAGGTATTTCAAGGCGAGGAAATCAACACAAAGAACAAAGCAGGTTTGGGTCGCAAAGAGTTTGTGGCAAGCACAAGCGAAGCAGAAGCAGATTTGGATTGTGACAAAGAACAACAAGGTAAAGAAGAATCCATCTACTGATTCTACTACCGAAGTGCCAAAACCAACCCAAAACCCAACCACCAATCCTTCAATCAAACAAAGAGCAGCTTTATTGGAAAGACTGTTGTATCATCGCTCTACAATTGCATTGGGAACTTATGACCAAAACAACTACAATGCTTCGCCCACAGACACTTCATAGTCATCCGGGAGGACTCAGACTAGGAGGGGGGGAGGTATACAGGTATACAGGAGCTACAAAGCAACTACAAGCGACAAAAACAAAGAAAAACAAAAATTATATTACAAGGGCAGTGTCTTACATGATTTTGCAATTTTTATGTTTGATTGCGGATATTGATAATATTTATGCCCTTATATACCTTGTTTTGCAACAAGAAGAGATCAAATGATGAATTTGGGTCTCTAGACGTGTAAATATCACTAAATAAGAGTGTTTTTGGCGCTAAAAAGTGGAAACAAGTGGTAATCCAAGTCCAGAAATCACAAATAAGTGTATATTCATATACACAGGGTTACTAGCTATTTATTATGAATGTTTGGAATTTTTTGGCTTCAATTTCCTATTTTCCTTTATTTTTTATGATTTTCTTGATAAAAGTAAAAGAAAAATAAAAAAGCAGGTGAAACGAGATCAGAAAAAAGAAAAGAATAGATGGTGATGATCCTAATGACAAGGGCAACCCATGGTAAAAATTGAGTACAATTCGGGAAAAGTTACGGAAAGCCCGAAATGACAGAATTTTGGCAATGTGGACAAATTTCTCAGAAAAAGGTCAAACGGAGTCCAAATTGAGAAATTTCAAATCCTAAAGTGCATTTCACGACGAGATAGGAGCACATGTCAAATTTGGTAACAAGTGATCCAGGAAGTCCAAAGTTAAGTATTTTTGACTTCACTTACAGGCTCATTTGCACTATTACCCACTTGGAGAGAGCAAAGAGCACACAGGAGCATCCAACCTTCTACAGCCTTCTACGACTGCTACGAGAGCCCTCAAATTTTCCAAAATTCCCAAGATACTCTTGGTTGTGATATTAAATTTTTCCAAAGATTAAAAAATTTATACCTTTCATAAGAAGACTGATTGGCTATCAATATAAGATACTAAAACTAGAATTTGAGTAGGTTATGTAGGCTTTGGAGATGAATTGCTTCATTATCTTTTAGATATCATTGCCCTTTTTTGCGAGGTAATTTGTGACAAATTACATGCTAAGCACTCAAAAACGGATCTTGATTGTCATAAAAGAATAAAAGAATGATAAACTTGAATAATTCAACTAAAATATATACAAGGGTATTTTGGAAATTTTTGAAATTTGAGGGGTATTTTGGGAATTTCCACAAATTAGAGAGGTATTTTGGTAATTTTCCTTTTTTTTTTTTGGGGGGGTAGGGGGGTCTAACCGGGATTTTAGGATTTCAGCCGGTTAAAATACACTGGACCCCGACTTTTTTCTAACACTTTGGGGGGGGGGGGGTGGGGCCTCATCACTAAAGGGCACGGGGCATTAAATGAAGCCCCGGAGGTGGGATCTACGACTGAGAAACCCGGGCACAAAAGCAGAGGCACACAGAGCCGTAGGATGCACCAAAAGTAAACTAGGACGTCGAAAAGTAAACTTGGACATGGGCACATCTGTCCTCGTTGACTTATCATGAGTTTGTTGCCCACCATGGTCAACATATACGCACGGGGGGTTGAATAAGCCACGCACCTTGCCCAACACCCACCGGGGTTCAAATCGTGCGAGTAGCACCCCACGCCCCATTTTTTTGGCCCTTCAAATCTCTTTGAGATTCGTGCGTGCACCCGCAGCCGTAGATCCCATCTCTTTGCTCCCGTGCCCTTTAGTGATGAGGGGGGGGGGGGGGAGTTCAAGCTAAAGGAGGTCACGTCGGAATACCTCATGCAGGACATCACGGGGAAAGGAGGCGTGGAGACCCAGGGAGGGGTGTAGGCCACAAGAAAATGAGGTGGATGGGGGTGGAAACTTAGGCTAGGGTCTTTGCTACGCATGGACCACAGACGTGGTCATTCTTTTTACTTAATTTGTGGGCACTTTATATGTTCAACTCATTAGCACTCCTTACTCGACACACATTCTCACCCGACACGCACTCTCTCGCTTTCTTCTCGGTGCTCGCTCTCTCACACAGACTGACTCTCTCTCTCTCTCTCTCTCTCTCTCTCTCTCTCTCTAGCTATGGCTTCTTACTGCAGATTGCAAAGCAGCCCTCCTTGTTGTCACTTGTCGGTAAAGAAGGTTTACCTCTGATCTCTGCTGCTCATAGGTTTCGAACCCTGGTCGATACTTACCCAGTTACTTCTAGGGTTTTGGTTGTACAGTTCTATGGGTTTACCACTCGCTCACATTTTGTTTCCTCCTGCAGGGATATGGAGGCCTTCAAAGAACACCTCCCTCCCTTTCTGTCCGCTGCGAGGGATCACCCTCGCAGCCAGTACGAAACGTCGCCTTGAATGCCATCGCTGCACCTGCGGAATTCAGCCAGCGCAGCTCCAAGATTGCAGATGTGCTAGGCGGTCTATCCGTTTTGTATGGCGAGGTGGGTGAGGAGAGGCGAGAGGCTGCCGAGTGCGTCCAGAAGACATCAGAGGAGAACGGGCGCTCTGCAGAAGACTATGGGCGACGTGCGCTGTTGTTTGAGCGGAGCGGCAAGATGGCGGCGTCGAGCAAGCTGAAAGGGGACCGTTTGCTGGAAGAGCTTGAGCTTTTGCATAGTGACATTTTGCAGTGGGATGAGGGTCGGTCTGCGGAGGATTACCGTCGGCGCGCAGAGCTTTTCGGTAAAAGTGCAGAGATTTTGGGTGGCAAGTTTTGTGATGAAGCCGTTTCCTGAGAGGCAGGTTCCTGGCAAACCTCGGGGAGTTGCTCAATCTTGGTAAAGGGGGGGCTACTGCATGTAAAAAAATTTGGTTTTCCGTTACAAGGCCAAGAGACCTTTGTTCAACAAGCTTAATAACAGACAAAGAGGTGGTGGTGTTGTCTCTGTGTTTGTATGAGACAGAGAGAGAGAGAGAGCATCTAGACTCGTAGAATTTGGAATATTCATCGGGCCCTACCAAAAGCCATTTCTCAGGTTCTCGCACTCTCTGCACAGCATATTGTACTTTGAATATACCCCAAAAACAATTTTAGGTTTGAGTAAAAAATGGCCGATTGGCCGCACTAACCCTAAGGCACTAAAATAAGGCTGCGGTTTCAGACGGGTTAGCGCCCGCGCCCTTTTCCTATCGTTGTCGCCTTGCTTGTTCTCAAAGGATGAATAGACCTTAGAAGTTAGAAGCAACCAGAGCAGCGTGTGATTGGTTCATACCTGCGTAACGTGGGCCGCAGCCATGCTCTTTCAATTGTCTCCAACCTTAGGCCTAGGTCACACGGGCTGGTTGTAAAGAAGCCAGTGGTGTGCACATCCCTCGTGGTGCACGCCCATTGAGCTGGAAAAAAGAGCAGTATTTTCGGACCCACCAATGTGGTTGCAATGTCTGTTGAAGTGCAAAGCTGTCTAGGGTCATTGGAGGCAATTCATACTGTGTAAAGTATGTGATGAGGATTTTGAGATTGGTTTTTTAGAGGGGAATCTTTGTTGATTTTGAGGGGTTTAAAGAGGGAATGAGAAAGGTAATAGTAAGAGGTAGTTTGGCAGGTGAGGTGACAACCAATGAGCACAAGAGTTGGAAGATGTGTGTGTGTGGGGCTTAGCAGAGCAAGAAGGGGAGGGTAGATGGCGGACAAGTAGGGAGGCACCAGTAAGTTGTTGTTTTTGTACGCAGCCCTTAACACAAACAACACGAAATTGGTTGTGCTCGATTGGCTAAAGCATAGATGGTTCCACGTGAGGGGGAGGTAAGAAATTCAACTAAAAGATTGTTGCGGGAAAATAGGATCAGCCTTTCAGTAGACTTTTGCCAACTCTAGGGATTTTAGATCATTCAATATACTCTCCAAGGTTCATGTGGACCCCCAAGTGACCAAGTTGGCACCCCCCACTTGCATGGGGCGAGCCCTTCTTGTAGGGAGGCGAGAGATAGAACACCCACACACATTAGAACTCAACTCTTTCACTTAAGGCATAAAGGACACATGTCAGGCAATTAGCTATGTTGCCCACAAGCAAGCTTGAATCCCATTGGATAGCCAACATGAGAACCAATGAGAATTAAACATTCCCTAGGACAACCTTTGATCTCATTGGATAGCCCACAAAGAGAACCAATAAGAATAGAGTACCCAATGGGAACTCAACTCTTTCACTTAAGGCATAAAGGACACATGTCAGGCAATTAGCTATGTTGCCCACAAGCAAGCCAGAATCCTATTGGATAGCCAACATGAAGAACCAATGAGAATTAAGCATTCCCTAGAACAACCTTTGAATAGCCCACAAAGAGAACCAATAAGAATAGAGTATCCCATGGGTAAACTTTGATCTTATTGGGTAGCCTACTAAGGGGACCAATGAGAGTAAAGCATCCCATGAGCAAGCTTGAGTCTCATTGGATAGCCTACCTTGAGAGTCAATGCGAATTTAACTTGATAGCCTACCTTGAGAGTCAATGCGAATTTAACTTTACTTCATTAAATAATTAAGCTCTCTTCTCAAAGAGGGAATGAAGGACACATGTCACAATGCTAACCCTCTTGCTTGAAATAAAGTGAGCCATTCATTAGTTAGCCCACAACAAGGTCCAATAGCCTTCAAGCATGCACAAGAAGGGGGGGGTCCATGGGTCTCTCTCTCTTTTGCACCTCAATGAAGTTCATTCTAACAAGGTGAAGACACCTCCTCAAGAATAAGAGAAGTGGAGAAGCCTACACCAACACTTGACCATGGCATGCAAATCCAATGCCAAGCTTACAAGCATGCTCATCTTCTTCTCCATCTCCATTACTATGCTATGCTATGCTTTATGAGTGAACTAATATGAGAAGTAATTCCTTTAAGAATACTTTTTCTTCTTGTTCTCTTTCCTCACTCCCCACTTGCTCTCTCTACTTTTGAAGGTGTTTGAGATCTTGGGATTGAGGCCCTACCAAGTGTAATTTTGGTGCATCCATCTTCATGGCATCACTTGGTCTTTGAAGGACACAAAGATTGTGTTGTAAACAAGTCTCTCTCAATGGGAGAAGTTATAATACAAAGTCCAATTGGACGGGGGACCAGCTCTAAGTAAATCCAGTCCTCAATTGTTGTCGGTGTTAATCTCTCTCTCTTTTTGAAGTTATTTTGCATGCCAGTTTTGTTGTTTCTTGTTATAGACTCCAACCAAGCACTTTCTTTTTACTCATGAGGAATCTCTTTTTAATGAAACTATCTCTCTTGTTTATATAATTTCGCTTCGTTTAATGAAACTAGCTTAATTCTCTCTCTCTCTCTCTCTCTCTCTCTCTCTCTCTCTCTCTCTCTCCAAAAAAAAAAGGCCGGTCTGCCCTATGTTGGGTGTTTAGCCTGGTTCTACTTGCAGAAGCGTGAGGTGGGGGGTAGAGGGTGCTAACATGACACCACATAAATCCTTCAATTTTATAAAAGGACACACTATGGCTCAAGGGCGATAGGGTTCTCTATGTAGTCGCAAGAAAGGGCACCAAAATAGCCATGCATGCATCACAAATTGGCACTATATGGCCTCAAGATCATAGGTACTCTCGATGTAAATACTTTATGGAGAGTATATATTTGACCTACGCCTAAGTGCAACAATGTATTGGATAGTAAATTATTGAGCACAGTCTATCTAAGTCTATTGCTTATGGCAAAAGGATGTTTGAAAGGAAGAATGAATGTAGAACTGCATTTTGTGACAAGGTAAACTACACAATTGGTAACTTTCTTGAAAACCCATTTTGAGGGCTGAATATTCTAAAGTCAAATGTTGAACTTTTTTTTTGAAACAGAGTGCTCTAGCCCTAATTGTCAATCAATGGTGCCAAGAACAAGGGAATAGCTCGAGTGCTCTAGCCCTAATTGTCAATCAATGGTGCCAAGAACAAGGGAATAGCTGTGTTGATGTAGTTGACTTGCTTGATCTTCATCCTAGGACCTAAAAGCCCTGTCACTATGAAAAGAGTAGACAACGATGAAAGGGCTTCCAATATGTTTTCATTGGAGTCATATAAGAGATGATACATACATTGGAAGTGGCCTAGCAAAATGAAGGAGGTAGTTGTTAGGTTTTGGACAACGCATACTTTTGAAGAAGACTCTACTTATGAATGATCAAAAGTTCTTAAATAGTTTATATTAGTACCATATTCAATACACTTACTCAAGGCTAGTATACCGTAATTCAGTAGTCAAAAATGGTGGTCTAGATTGATGAGATAGGTTAACTGAATGAAAGGGCTACAAAGATCCGTAAAAGTGCCAGAGGTTTCATGGCATGAATTAGCGGTACTAAATTAAGGGGATGTAGGTGAAGGGGTGTGTAATAGGTGCTCTAATTCAACCCCCATGGTTGTGGGTGACCCTAGAGGATAATTTTTTGGTCTCTTTTACAAGGTGTTTCTATAAGGTAACATGAAGTAGAGCACCCGACAGGCTCAATAAACATACTAGGAGAAAATACTAAATGACCATGGTGTATGATTTTAACCAACATTCCTTTCTTAAAATGTTAGATATGCTAATAGGCTTTGAGAATGCTACAAGTCATTCTAGAATCATACCTGAGCGGCCTTGACAATGCAGCACTCGTCTTCGAGTGTGAGAACCAAGTTGCATTGATTCCCACTTGCTTCTTGTAAGCTCATTTGGACGTCTTCATCCTGGTTCCTTCTTGAATGGCGACGAAGGTCCACCTTGCGTGAATCTTGGTTGATTGCATGGGTGCGGGAGTAGTGTGCACCAAATTGATTTTCGTGATTCACATTCCATGGAGAATAGGTACTTTGCCAAATTCGATCCTTGGGCTTAGTTGCCGAGTTGGCGACTGCTCCTAAAGATTTGGCCCTTGGATTTGCCTTCTTGAAGCACTTACTCGAGTGCTCTGGTAGACCTGGAAGTCTTGATCTGAGCCTTACATGCTCTCTGAACTAAGGTATGTAATGAAAGTTACCGCCTGGGCTTATTGAGCACCGGTCTGTCCCTTTAGACCAAAATAGATAAAGCCTTTCTTAATCCTTCTTTGCCATACATGCCAAGGTTTTCCTGAAATTGTTGGGAGAGACAACCCCGTTGATCCCTTGAAGCTTTGACATACTTTAGGACTTGATTGAACTGAAATGTTTGGATCTAAGTCTTGCGAATTTGAGGGCAAGACTTGAAGTAGATAATTGGTAGAGAAGAAGATGGCCAATCCGCTTCTATCCTTGCTAGCCCGCTTTAAAGCTTGTCTTGAGTTGAGCTTGAGTGCTTGAATCTAGATGTTTTTCTCTTGAAGAACTTTGCCTTGTTCCTCACAAAATTGTCTTCATTGGCCACCAAAGGAAAACTTGAGAATCACTCATCTCGGGTCTTCCTGTTTTCCCTTGCTTGAATTCGCTACGATCCTGATGAAGATTTGTGTGCGGTTGAAGAAAAGGATGTAGGTGGGTGCGCCTCTCTTGAGCCCAATGTGGATTCACCACATGCCTTTTGTACCTGTAATGGCTCTTGTGTGAGCCAAATGTAGGCATATTTATTGTCTTTACCTTAAAGGGGCTCATGTCTGAGCGCGGATGTAGGTATCTTTGCTTGATGGATCTATGTCACCCTTGAGTTGATATAGCCTTGATTGCCTTTAATCTGTTGAAGATGACCCCACTCTGCTTAGGCTGATATTGGCTTTGGTTCGTGAGCAGGAGGCATCACCTTCGGCCTTCTTGTGAGGGGCCCTTCCTCATGTGGCCCTTGCATTGATCCGTCTTTATGGGGGGCTATCCCCAAATCTTGTGCTGAAAGAGATGCATGGACAACCCGCTCGCAAGCCTCCAGCTTCGTTGTTTTGCATGGTCCCTTCCTCTGAAGTACTCGTCTTAGCTTTGTGCACGGCCCCCCGCTCGCAAGCCTCCAACTTTGATGGGTACTCGGTCCATCACATCTGGGTCATGTGACTTGGAGGGTTTGCACAATCCACCCGCTCTCAAGTACCCAGCTTAGATGTCTTTTGCACGGTCCACCCAAGTTGTTTTGGATTCCTAGCTGCGCTGCTGTTTGGTGCACGGTCCACCCGAGTCATTTTGGGTCCCCGGCTTCAATGTCTCTTGCACGGTCCACCCAAGTCATTTTGGGTCCCCTACTTCGTCAATGCTAATCTTGACTCTTGGTAGCATGATGGTCTACAAGCACACTGACCTGCTTATGAAGAGCTTGTCTTGCTACGTTGGGACTCATCGAAGTTAGCCCCCAACAGTAGCAGCAACATCAATGAGGTAGGTGTCAAAGAGTTGGCCCTCCTCCATATATCAATAGTCAAAAGATGACAAGGGAAAGCGCCGCGCTAGATCAACATGAGGTTGCAAGTACCTCTTGAGGAGAATTCAATCGGTAGGTGAAGGAAAGGAGTCCAAATCCTAGCCCCAATGATAAGCAAGTGAACCAAGCAAGGCAAAATCCCCCAAATCAACCAAGACGCAAGCAGCAACCAAAGCCCCAACACTTCAAAAGCAGGACCAAGTGCCTGTCAATTATCAAGCTACATCCAGAGCCCCCATGTTGGGTGACATGTCATTTTCCCCTTATGGTGAATAAGCCTTAGCTCTCACATTTGTGCCTTGTACTGCTTCAAAGCAGGCCTTGGTCATCTTAGGATATACATTGGCTCGTGGCTGGCTCTCTGGTGTTGTCTTGCTTCAAGTCACTGCATCTTAGAACTGTCCCATTTCAATCCAGAGATACTTAGAAGGATGAGCGGCCTTGTACCATCACGGGTGCTTTAGAACTCGCGGCTTCATTGTGCTCTATTCTATGTCGATACATTTTCTGGTAGCATCCTTGTACCTTTATTTTTTATTTCCACTCTACGCGGTTCTTTGATCCAAGTCTAGCTGAAGAGTTCCCTGCATTCGCATGAGGGTGAAGTCTTCCTCGCAAACCCTCCATCCAAGGTACGAACTGATGTTCCAATTTCTCATGGGGATTTCTCTTGGTTTCCTGGTGAGCTCCACTTAGCTCCACTTTTATGATGACCAAGGTTCCCAGGCCAAAGTTTGCTTTCTTTCCACCTGTGAATCTTGAGCTTATCATGTAGTCGAAGCTTGTTTTCTCATTGGGTTCCCAAGCCCTCATGGACAATCTACACTTGCCATCGATGTTCGTGTCAAGGATCACACTCCCTGTACATTCTTTGTTCCATATACCCATATGCTTGATGATGATGTGGTTGCATTTTTTGAACAAGGGACAACCTATCACATTGCATGTAACCCTGCCACAGGGGTCTATGTGCATATGCTCTACATTCTAAAGATGAGCCACTCTCACTATGACTCATACCCTGTGTCACGCAACCTTGAAGTGCCAATGCTAAAAAACACATGGCCGTCCATGCTGACTGCGGAGGCTATATCTTCCATTGAGTTCGCCCCTTACCTTGGACCACTCTAACAAGCCATACCAATACCAATTTCAAGCTCAATGGATGATGGTCATGATTGACTCCAGGTTCGCTTGCCTTCTTCACAAGGTGCTTGACGATTTCTGACAATCTTGACTGATGAGAGAATTTCATATCTAAGGGCCAGTCCAACTGGTTAGCCTGATTGATAGTGAATGATGCTAGGAGTCACTTCGCAATGTGTCCCCGCAGCTGCCTGTTGACTGGCTGCTAGCTTGCTTCTTGGTTCATGTTTTTCCAATCATGGAGGGAATCTTCACCTAGAGCCCTTGTTGAAGAAAACTGGAGCCGACGTCTCTTGCTGACTCAGATACCCCTATTGGGCTCCATTTTTCTTACATTCCTTTTATTCCCGAGCCACGGTTGAGCCTCTACCACCGGGCTTCCTACATTCCATTGGAGTCATGTCACTTTGCAACCCTGATCACATTCTTGGAGACCCAGTGTGTTTGCATCGCTACTACTTGCACCTTAGTGACTTACCTTGGCAGTAGATCTTGCGTACATTGATGAATACCCGCCGTTTGGCTGACGGGGTTTTAGCTCTAATACCAAGTGTTAAGCGGGTGTGCCCAGGACACTCAAGGTGACACCTTCACCAAGAGGCACCAAGGGCCCGCAACTTTGAGCTCGCAGGTGGGAGGCTCATGTCTAGTCAACTTGAGTGCCCTTTGGTGGGTCATGGAGGGTCCAAAAACAACATGTGGTCACATATAGCTTGATGCACGTGGGAGTCGTCTCAACACCGCATGTTGAAAGTTGAAGTTGAGTGTGAAAGCAACTTTAGGATCATGTTGAGAAAATGAGGCTATTGGGCCTTGAGCGCATGTCTAAGAGGTTCCTCTGGAAGCCTCTCAGGTCACTTTGGGCAAACTTGAAAAATCAATGAAAATGCCCTGGACCACTACCAATGCTACCAACTACCGTCACAAACGAGGAGTGAGTCGGGTGCACGTTATTGAACGTTCATGGATGATATTGAAGAGAAAGTGGAGATCTCCACATGGAGTACCTAAACGTAAAAATCGAACAATCGGTCCGCATGTAGCGCCAAGAAAATGCTTCGTGCAGAGTACCTAAAGATGAAAATCAGACAATCGGTCCGCATGTAGCGCCAATGTGACCCACCAACGAAGAGCCGACGGCCCCAAACTGGGTCTGGAGTCCTTGTGCAAGGCATACTCTCCGTATACCTCCATGTTGAGAAGTGGAGGGGGACACTCCTATTGTCGAGGGCTCTCAAACTTAATCACGCATCCGTAGTAGCCAAGGCGGTGAGTTAAGGAGAAAATATAGGTCAAGACTACGCCCCATCGTCCGTCGTCCCTAGTCAGGTCCATTGTGTGTCCTGCAGAGCCTGAGCCATGGTTTTCCAAGATTGGGCATTTGCCCCGAAACCAACCGAGGCCTAACATACACCCCCCCTTAAAAAACTCTTCTCCTTAAGAGTGGCAATTTTTGGGCCGGAATTTCCCCGAATAACGCCTTGGAGGGTGTAGAACATCGTGCGCCTACTTATTGCAAAAAGTTAGTCTGCTTTTGAGCAGTCTTATCAAGAATGGTAGTGTTTATCTCATAACAGCAATGCTGGTTCCAAGGCAGAAAGTTGTGAGTACCAAGTTCGCTTGGCACTTTTTGATGGGGCCGATGGGTAAGAATTTATAAAGGCGGGCATAGACCACTTGCTGCATTGATCCATGCCGAGAAACTTGCCTATTCTAGAATCATACCTGAGTGGCCTTGACGATGTAGCACTTGCAAGTGTGATAACCAAGTCACGTTGATTCCCACTTGCTTCTTGTAAGCTCATTTTGATGTCCTCATCCTAGTTCCTTCCTAAATGGTGACGAAGGTCCACTTCACGTGAAGCTTGGTTGATTTCATGGTTGTGGGAGTAGTGTACACCAAAGAGATTTACCCACTTCACATTCCATGGAGAGTAGGTACTCTGCCAAATTCAATCCTTGGGCTTATTTGTCGAGTTGCTGACTGCTTTGAAGATTTGGCCCCTGGATTTTCCTTTTTGAAGCACTTACCCGAGTGCTCTCATAGACCTGGAAGTCTTGATCTAAGCCTTACCTGCTCGTTGAAGTAAGGTATGTAACAAAAGTTATCGTCTTGGCTTATTGAGCACCGGTCCGTCCCTTTAGACCAAATGGATAAGCCTTTCTTATTTCTTCTTTGGCATACAGGACAAGGCTTTCCTGAGATTGCTGAAGAGACAACCCTGTTGATCCCTTGAAGCTTTGACATACTTTAGGACCTGGTTGAACTGAAATGTTTGGATCTAAGTCTTACAAACTTGAGGGCAAGACTTGAAGTAGGTAACTCGTCACCCGGGAGCCCCAAAACCAAGTGAGGCCTAACAGGTAGTGCTACACTCCTAAACTAGGAGCACAAGTTTTCAAAGTGGCAGGACCGATGCCGTTGTTCAACCAAACATGCAATGGAACCTGAAAGTTGGTGTTTCTTTTTAGCAAGAATGGGAGGTGCAGAAAATGCCAATGTTGCTTCATATAGGGTGATGGAGGTTAGCGATAAAGCTGCATCGAGACAGAAGCACATGCCTCCTCCTGAAGCACTCCTCCTGAAGCAGCTAGGTAGGGTGTTAAGGCGGTTACGCCGCTAGCGGAAGCTAAATAGCGAGAACTCAACCAACAACAGAATTTGTCAGACGAGGACGGAGCTTGACCCGCAGGCGCATGGAAACAACTAGGTGGGTGTCAAATCACCTACTCGACCTTCTAATGACAATCACTACTAAGGAAATCAAATCTAAGTTCTAAAATACGCAAGTGACTGAAATCCGTACTACGAACGAATGCTATACGAAACAGGATCTAGAATCATTGAATCGATCTCAAACTCAAGGGGAAGTCTATACACTAGGTAAGAACAACACCCTAAAGACTTGAACTGCAAAATCAACCTATAGCCACTCCGTGCGGTAAACGCGTATGAAGATAGGCCGAAAAATACAGGTGATCGAAACTTGACCCCGATGGTACTAATGTGTAGCTCTACTCGTTGTGGTTCTATAGATATGTTGCACGCTCCATTCCGACACACGAGTTGGAAGAAAACTCACACCGAAGCTCGTAGGAACTTACCACACATAGAAGCCGATAGCGCGCACTCTTGGTATCTGTGCGTAGCTCTCGCCGTTGCTAAAACAATGGCGGTGTCTCTTCTCCAATGGCGGCTCCGTAGCTCGCGTAGCAAGTAGATAAGACTCTCTCTCTCTCTCTCTCTCTCTCTCTCTCTCTCTCTCTCTCTCTCTCTCTCTCTCTCTCTCTCTCAGACACAGTCACAACGCTCAAAAACTCACTTTGATTAATAATCTGAATCTCCTTAGGTTACAAAAACTTTGGCTTATATACCTCAGCCTTGGAGGTGAGAACATCTCTAACTAATTACATCAGCAAGTGAAATTACTTCGGGATTACAAGCTGGAAACTCAATTGAGTCCCGTTACTTAATGAATGGCTCAAATCAAAATTAATGTCGAAAAGACATTTATTACAATCAATGGTTACAAAATGATGAGTGTGAGCAAAAATGTGGGTGTGATCCTCTGCTGGCTCAACACTCCCCCCCTCCACGTTCATGTCGTCCTTGACATGACTTTTATGCTTGGTCAGTAAAGTCCTGTCACCTTGAGCATCTGCAAATGTGATTCGTATCGTAGGTTGCCGATGGTCAAGGTTGGGCCGAATATTTTGCTTTCGTGGGTGAAAAAGCCGGTGTAGAAAGCTTCTTCGAATGTTTGCATGTGGAAGCTAGGCAAAAACATAATCCTTTGGCATAGGAGGTGTAACACTTTTGGAGAAGGCTGCAATGAAAGATCGTACATCATATCAGTCACCGTGTCGGCCGTCGATAGTAGACTCGAGGTCGTGGCTTTATTTGGCGCGAACACTTCAATGCAAGCTAAGAGAGTCCTGCAGATTTTCTTGAGCATCTGACATGAAAGGTCAGGAGAGCCAGTAAAGAGCTTGATGGTGCCCGTTAGGGTTTTCACCATGTAGGCTTTACCTATTCTCTCTCCTGCCTTTGGTCCTGGCATCCTGGGATAATTAAACCAATTTGGCTTCTTTTCTGCAATCCTGCCATGCTCTTTCCAGTTTCTGACTCTTGGCACCGGGCAGAAGGTTGCATCCTCCCGAATCTCCTTTGGTGCCTCCACCAAGTAGATGAGGTAGGCTGGGTATTTGTTCAGCCAACCTTTCCTCCATCTAGGTTGTGAATCTACTATCTTCTTTGATTGTTCCTCCTTTGTGATGTCGCCTTCGTAAAGAGCAACATACCGCTCCTCCTCTATTCTCTTTTTCGTCTTTAGCACTTCAAATTTCATCAAAGGGAAAGGCAGGCTGGGTTGCATCCACTGTTCATGGAGCACTTTTGTGTCTAGTCCCTGAAGTCTAATGGAGATTAGGAGTCTCCTCTCCCATTCCATTTCCGCCTTGGCACTCTCCTATGTTGACTTTTCTATTTGGTCATGGAGCCTTTGTTCTTCTTCTTCAGAGATTCTTGAAGTCGAGGCCACCTCTTGAGCTGGGGCTGGATCTTCAATTGTGGTTGCCTCTCCAGTTTCTGGTAGCTCTATGGCTGCTCCACCTGATTCTTCTTGTGGTGTCTCTGTCTCTCTTCTTTGTTGCTCTTGTAGATCTTGGAGCTGTTTGCGGAGGGACTCATTCTCTGTCCGTAGTGTTTGATTTTCTAATGTGAGCCTCTCCTCTGCGGCCAATGATCCCTCCGCAATGTGCAACCTTTGCACTTGCTCTAATCTCATCTCTCTTTGTAAGCTTCGGACCTGGTCTTCCAAAGCTGGTATGATAGCTCCCTCTTGTTCGGTTCCTGCTCTGCTAGCTCTAGGGGTAGTCCTGAGTCTAGTGATTGTTCTTTCTTGGAGCTCGACTCTCTCCCTTAGCTCAATGAGCTCATCCTTGGCCGCCTCCAACTCATCCTCTATCCGCTCCCTTGCTTCCTGTGCACTTGTTACTTCTCTTGAAGCCTCGGCTAGCTGGAGTATCAAGCCGTCTCTCTCGTTTTCTGCGTCATAGAGTGATGCTCTATGACTTTCAGATTCAGTCATAGCATTCTCTAATTTTCTCTGCAACTCCGCTTCCCTTTGTTTGGCTGTCTCAATCTCTACTTCCTTTGCCTTGGACCTTTCTTTTATCTTGCTGAGCAGTTCATGCACCATGTGCATGTCTTTTTCATCATCATCTGTCAACTCCAAAGCTCTTTCCGCCACCACCTCCACTGGCTTTGGCTCTTCTAGTACTTTCGGTTCGTCCAATTTCTCTTCACTTTCTTTTTTACTCTTTGTTTTTTCCTCCGTTCCTCTCCGTTCATCTTGTTTCTGTAGGGTGATCCCATAAACTGCCTCAAGGGCCTCTTCTTCGGTGTATCCTATCTCTACCAGATCCTCATAATAATTTCTCTTTTGCTGAACTGGATCTATCTTCTTTTCTTTGGTCTCGGCTTCTGGCTTTTCCAAATCATCTGTGTCCACCTCTACTGTGGTCTCTGCCACAATTTTTTCCTTCTTCTTAGGGCTTGGTACATCAGTCATAGAGGGATATCTGTCCTCAGATTCCTTGGCTTTCCTTTTGTCGGCTTGCCCATCTTTCTCTTGAGGCTTAGTAGACTCATCTACTTTCCTTTTCCCCTTGTCGTCTTTTTTCAGCTCAACTTTTAATTGCTGTACCTCCTCTTCAGTGTATGGCTCGACAGGTTGCTGCTCCAGAATAGCCTCTGAATCCTCGTAAGCTTTAATATATTGATCGTATTGATCGTATTGATCAATATGTGGCCTAGCTGAGCTAGTTCCGACTTTAGTGGGGTCTGGCACCCACTTTTCTTCAAAGTCACCCTTTAGAGCTCTTTCCGCTCCAAACTGCTCCACTAGTCTTTCCATTCTTGCCGCTTTCTGACTTTTGGTTTGCTTGGGAGTAACCTTCTTCTTTACTTTCTTCTTAAGCGGCTCGTCCACATCCTCTTCAGGTTCTGAAACTACTTCTAGTTTCCGGCGTGCTCTTGTGGATGCCCTCTTGGATACTTCGGGCTGTTCTTCCTCCTCGTCGGCTTCTCTAAGCCACTCATTCTGGGAGGGAACCTTTGGCCATTGATCTCTAGCTCCAATAGCTTCATAAGCTATTCTTGTCAGAATTTCCGCTCCTCTTATGTACTTTCGCTTCTCATTGTGCATGGCAATTACTTGCTCGTGGATGTGTTGAGCGTAATTCACCTCTTTTGGCATATTGCTCTTTAATTCCCATGTGATGGTGGTCGCAATGGCATGGGGTGGTGTCGTATACTTTTGCAGTCTTTTACTGCAAACATGAAGAAATTGGTTGTACAGTCGGCAAAGGGTTGCCGCTCTTGGGTCTGCCATATCTCCATAGGTCGCATTCTGTTTCTTGGGCCCATAGACCTCTATGGCCTCTCTTCTTTCCCTGACCGAGCTCCCTTTGTTGTGCAACTTCAATGCATCTGCAATTAGCTGTGGAGTGATCTGTACTTCTACCTTCTCTCCATCCATGGCTGTCAATGTGGCTTTTCCATCCTTCTGAATGGATGTTGCCAACTCGTACACTCTTCTTGTATCCACACTTGATGGTCTCGAGGTGAAGAAACTATGCAAGTCTGCCCTTTCCAGGTACCTGTTGATGTCTCCTGACCTGCTATAATCTACCAATTCCTGTGGGATCATCGGTACATCCACCGCTTGCCCTTGAGGATCTCTGAAAGTCCCCTGGTAGATCTTTATTCCCTCTTTCTCCAATATTGCTTCCTCCACCCAAGTTTTGGTTGGCTTGAGGGTTTCTGCTGGAATGTCAAAGGGTTCTGCTTCTGCAATAGCATCTTTGATTGTCGGTCTTTTTCTCTTCGTTGCCGATGACTTGGCGGAATCCATGGATCCTGTAACTCCAATTTCAGAAGTTAGCGTCTTTTTAGTACTGAAAGCCGAAATGAAGCTTTTAACTATTCAAATGACTTGAAAATTGAAACATGAGCTATTCAAGGCCTAAGGATGCAAGGTAGATGAAAAAATATGCAAAATGGGCTCAAAATCATGCTGGAGGCATCATACGCGTATGATGTCTTTTGTGTCAAAATGACTTCATATTGGTTGTGCTTGTAGCTGATAGTGTATACATGAGTATCATATGCTTGGATTTGAGTTTGGATCCCATTTGGTCAAGTTTTGGCCAGTTTAGTCCAGTTCCGGCTCTTGGAAAATTTTTGAAAGGGATTTGGATTTTATGATCCAAATTGGATAAAACTTGGTGGTTCACTTTCAAATGGCATGTAGATCACTTCTGTTTGGTGGTTGAAGCCCTGAGGTGCCAAAATCACATAGTGAGACATCATATGCGTATGATGTCTTTTAGTGTATTTTTGGATCAAATTTCTCTATAAGCTTGGATTTGGCTTTAGATAGGCTTATTCAGTGGATTTATGAAGTTTGGATAGATTTTGGGCTAAAAATGGCTCTGGAGACATCATACGCGTATGATGTCTTTTTCATCAATTTTGCATGGGATTGGTTCTGTGGACTCCCCATGTACTAGTGAAGGACTGTTTCTACTGAAATCTTGGTTTGGACTTGAGTATGTTGGATTTGGGCCAAAAATAGGCTTTAGGTGAAGGATTTTCCCTCAATTGGGCTAATGGGGTGATCCTCTTGACCAAATGGTTCCAAATTTCATATGTAGCATGTATTAGATATATATAATGGATGTATGATGACAAATGAGCAGTTTTAGTTCTGTAAGTGCAAATAGACATCATATGCGTATGATGTCTTTTGTGTCAAAATGGTGCTTTTTTGGTTCAAAATAGCTTGTAGATGTGTTAATCAACAATCCTACAAAGTTTCAATGAGTTTGGAGTTATTTTGACAAAATTAGGACCAAAAATCAATTTTATGGCCTACTTTGCGTCTTTTTGGTTTTCCTTGGGTTTTCTAACTCCAATTCTCATGATACTTGGTTCATAGGATGTGATTAACATGTGGAATGAGGCTATGCACTCAAATGTTGAAATGGATGTGAAATTCATGCTGTGAGACATCATACGCGTATGATGTCTTTTCTTGAAATGTTGGTCTTTTTGTGCAAAGAATGCTTTGTGCTAGTGCCCTAAGCCCTGCTAACTAGTTTTCAACTTAAAAAGTCATCAGTTTAGCTAAAAAGCCCCCTTATAGGCATTTCAATCTCCGAAGTCGTCTTTTTGCCTTGGAGTTGAATTTCTTCAACTTTTCTTCTCGAGAGTTGCATTTCCAGCTCATTGGATATGTTGTGAAGCCATCTATTTGGTTGAACTTGACTTTGGCTCCCCGTTCTCCATCTTTCTCCTTTTGGTTGCCCAAAAGCGTCTTTTTCACCATCGGTAAGTGAATCAGCTTTCTTTTGGGTTTTGCTTGCAAACATAAGTCATCCATGTATATTTGAAGCTGCTTGTGAAGTTTCATTTCATTCGGTCGTCAATTTCAGCCGTTATGTCAACATGACGCTTTGTGTGTCCGCAGCCGAATCGGTTGTTCCGACCTACTTTTGGTGGTCCAAACCTGGAGATACTCCATGGTTGCATTGCCCTCGATGTTGTTAAGCTTCCTGAGAAGTTTTGTGTCGTTTCGACAACTTTTTCCTGTTTGCCTCTTGCAGGCTCTGTTGACCTAGGGTTTTTCCGGTCGTTCTTTCTCGAGCTTTGAGTGTTAGAAACCCATCTTCTATACTAGGGTAACCCACCTATAAGTTCTTGCAAGGTTTGGTTAGGCGGTTGTGCCACTACCTAGCATTCTACCGCATTCCCCGTTTGCTCTTGTTTCTTGGTTTTGGTCAGTTTTCGCGATAAAAGTTAATGATAAGCATCAAAAGCTTATGGCAACAAGTCTACCTCTCATGTCTGGTGTCCTCTGAATTCAAATATTCTTAAACATACCTTTACATCTATTTTTGTTAGATTGTTTAAGCTGTTCTAAACTTTATTCCTTTTTGACAATTGAGATCCGTTTTTGAGTGCTTAGAACGTGATTTTTCACAAATTGCCTCGCTAAGAAAGGCTATTCATCTCCAAAACCTATATAACCAACTCAAATTCTACTTTTAGCATTTTGTATTGATAGACAATCAATCTCTTATTAAAAGCTACAACAATTTTTTATTTTGGAAATATTTATTGTCACAAGGGCATTTTGGGAATTTTGGAAAATTTGAAGGGCATTTTGGGAATTTATAACAAAATATTGGGGGTATTTTGGTAAATTTTTCTCAAAAAAAAAAGAGAGACTTCTTCTAGATGGAGCACCTAGAGGCTTGGCATGTGGCTCCCAAGGCCTCATACATGTGGCCTTGCCTATGAAAGTGGAGGGTTCTCATTCCCAACAAATCTTCTACATCGGCGGTTGATTTCTATATCCTTCTATGAATTCTCATTTCCAAAAAAACCTTTTGTCGAGTACTAAGTATATGGCATCATGCTTTTTTCAAGAGGACCCTCCACAAACACTTCTAGCGCGAGTCTGAGGGAGCCCTCCCTCAGCTTTAAGTGCCACGGAGTCCCAACCATGGGAGCAAAGGCCCTCAGATTTAAGTGCCATGGGGTCCCAACCATGGGATCAAGGGCTCTTGTGCAAAATCAAGGGCGCTCACAGATCTCATTCGTTTACGGGTAAAAACTATGCTTGAGATCTTTTGATTAGTTTTTACAGTGGGGTTCACAACCACAAAAATTAAACTCGAGATCTTTAGATTAATTTCTATGTCAAGATCTATTGTTTTAACTTTAAATTTTCTCTTTTCACTTACTTGGGTCATTAATCCCATGGTTAAGATCCCGTTGCACTTAAAGAGTAGGGGAGCCCTATAAACTTGCCCTTTTTCTTTGGAGGGCTTTTTAAAGAAAAACTTGTCCTTCCAATAATGCTTACACTTTATTCTTGCGAGACGCCATGTAACAAGGTGAGGACTCACAAGAGCCGAGAGAGAGAAAGAGAGAGAGGGGGGGGCGTGGGTGTATAGTAGACACGTGGGTCCACAAGCCCCTCAATAAGTAGGAGTCCTGTATGCACTATGCACCCATTAAAGTCCATAGACCCTCAAATGCCGTGTGGAGAACATCCAACAATTCAATCAAGGAATTGCACCAAAAAGCTCTACTTCCCCTATGGCCTTATGCAGGCAAAAAATCAATTTATGAGAATATGTGGGTACAAACCCCAAGAGTTTCAAGATGAAAGAGTCCAAACTTAAATAGCGAATTTTAAAGAATTGCAAATAGAATTTGCCTTGCCATCAAAGAGCCTCAACAATGCATGCTATTGGAAGAATCTTCATGCACTTAAGAAAATGTAAAGAAAGAGGAACTCGGGGTGCCTTTATCGAGCACATGAATTAGCTTGGACATTGTATGATGGCCATCGCCCCAATCATTCTATGCTAGAATACAAACGTTGACGCATCAATATGCACATGGAAAGTCTTTGCCCAATCTAGAACTTTAAGCGTATGGAGAAGATCTTTATAGTCAGGTGTGCAAATAATATTTGTGATTAGATTATCAAGAGGTTTTATAATTATGAATTAAATATAGATGGATATATGATAGTAGCAATGCTAGCGGCTCTTAAAGCTATCAATGCAAAGAGATCGATGTTTTTTGGCATCCACGTATCGCAAATATTGCTTTTGATATTAATTATGACATCGACGTTAATATTGATTATGATATCAATGCTTCACAAAGGCCTTTTCTTTTTTAATGAACCCAGGAGCTCCCTCTCTCTCTCTCTCTCTCTCTCTCTCTCTCTCTCATGTACGGAGGTGCACAAAGAAAGAAACAAACACACACACACACACGGCAAATCTACCCATATATAGTGTAGATCTGCTTACACATAATTGAATACAAGCATGTACGCACACAAAATCTTTTTTTTAAGAAAGAAATTATCTAAATGAAAATATTATATTAGTGGAATAATAAAAATGACAAAGATTTTAAGATTATTTTTATTAATTAATTTCAGTTGTTAAATCTATTTTTAAGTGTCAATGTAAGATTTAAGATATGATTTAAATTTAAATTATAAATTTTAGATTCATGATCATTTGTTTGTTTCAAATTTAAAGATTTAAATTTATCTTATTAATTTGTGTTTTTTAATATGATTTTAAAAATTGAATTTAGATACAAAGTTTATTTTCTTAAATTTTACATTTAAGTCAAAAGCTTGATTTAAAATTTATGGTTTTAAATTCTATTCAAAGAAAATTTTAAATTTATGCTTATAAATTAAGGTTTGCTTTAAATTATAAGCGTAGGTTTATGTTTGAAGTGTTATGTTTAGATTTATGGTTTAGAATTTGAGTTTAAGTTTAGGTTTAGGTTTAAGTTTAGTGTCAGGTCTAGAGTTTAAGGTCTAAGTATAATTTAAATTTAGTTTAGGGTTATGGTTTAGAGTTATGTTTAGATTTAGAGTTTAAGATTTAAAGTGAGCAACATGGATACTGGAATGGGGTGAACTAGCCAGATACTTCTAGAACTCCATCTCACACTAGTCCCCTTGGCTGTCTAAAGCTGCTGGTGTAATTTTGAGCCCTTATTGGAGAGAAATTGCAAGAAGGATGAACAATGAAGGACTTCAGTGGTTAATCCACTTCTGGGATGGAAACAAGAAGTGTTGAAAATCCTCTGACCTGTTGGCTACCCAGTTTCAACTCAATGGCATTGAGAAGCTACTTGTCAACAGAGCTACTGAAGGCCTGGACAACATTCTGATGCCGATTTAGAAATCCACTTTTGAGTGGAAAGCTTGGAAATGGCCCGTGACGTGCCAATTCTTTAAACCTCATACCAAGGGCATTTACCAAGCATTAGTACACGAGGCTGATTGGTTCACCCCTTTGAACAAACAATGGAAGAAACAATGGTCGGAAGCTCGATGGGTCAAGGTCACGAAGAACATCTAGTATCCACCGTGGCCTCATTTTATGAAGGTATTTCTCTGGAAGGT
The DNA here is from genome assembly GCF_014529385.1 of Adiantum capillus-veneris. Lineage (NCBI taxonomy): Eukaryota > Viridiplantae > Streptophyta > Polypodiopsida > Polypodiales > Pteridaceae > Adiantum > Adiantum capillus-veneris. Next base: position 138,539,094 of record NC_140939.1, read on the forward strand.
GATGTGGGGTAACTTTGCCGATAGGTGTCAAGATTCGTGCAAGTGGTATCGGGTCCGATAGGTGTTGAGGGTGCAGATTGGCTAACGAAGACCTCGCCCACTTCTTCATGGAATGCCCGGTAATTAGAGGCTTGGCAGGGAAGTGTGCAAATGGAAACAAAGAACGTGGAAGATAGGGCTTTTCAAGAAGGATTTGTGCCTTGGAGGGAAACAGATTCAAAGTCTTGCACTTCTAATCTGTACTCGAACTGTCAGATATTGTTTCTTTAGCAATATATGGAAAGCCAGGAACTACCATGTCTTCGATAGGGACCTCTCTGTGGCTAACTTCTTAGAGATTGTACAAGAAAGTAAAGAGTTAATATCTGTGATAGGTGAAAGGCAAAACTCAGATGTCTTGTTACGTAAAGGACTAGGCTTTTGGTAATAGCACGTTGCTAGGTACTTCTAATTAGGCTCTGATGTAACCATCTGACCTCAAGGCTCGGCATGAGTTTGAGGCTGATTTGTATATTTCTTGGTGGCATTCTAATACAATCACTCACAGTTGTGAGTTTTGTAAACGTATATATGTTGGTGACTTACACTCACAATTGTGAGTTTTGAAAAAAAACCAAAAAATAAGTTTATTATAAAGTTTTCGTAGATGTAGATTCAGGTTTATTTTAAGGTTTATGGTTTAATTTTAATGTTTAGGTTTATGTTTAAATTTAAGTTTAGAGTGTAGTTTAAAGTTACGATGTAGGTTTAGAGTTTAGAGTTTAGGATTTAGGTTTAGATTTGTGTTTGCTGCTTCATATATGGTGATCGATACCATAATGTTTACCACTAATAAGTACTTTACCCTCTTCTATAGCATCTACCAACAACTTTGTACATTGTACAGTCCATGGGTGTGGGCTTTTGGATTGTAGATCCTTGTATATATCGAGTGTGGTTTTCTATCCAAAATAAAAATAATTTTTTTATATTCTAGGCATATTTGGGTTTATGAGGGAAAGAGGAGAAAATTTACTGAATGGAGTTGAGGTAAGCTTATCTCATGTTTACCAAGAGTGGAGATGGCATCTCACTCGAAGAAGACCTACTATTGTGAAGGCGCATCTTGCCGTTAACAATTTTTACAACTTTAAAGAAGAGTGTCCTATTTGGAGCTCATGGTCTCTGTCTATTTTGGGCAACTACGATGGTACTAATAACACAAGAGATATATTTTCTTGTTTGACAACCTTGGGGTGATAAGACTGTCAGAGAATCTAATAGGGTATAAGTATGTTAACATGTCACTGAAAATGTTGTCCCAAACAATGCTAGTTACTTGTGCTTGTTAGCATACGATGAAAACCAAATAGCAAGTGCAGTTTGAATTTAAAATGCCCATTAAAAATATTATTCATTCACTTCTTTTTAGGGTGTGACCTGGTTTTTCAGTTACTAAAGACGACGTGGGGTAATGGAGTGTGTGTGTGTGTGTGTGTGTGTGTGTGTGTGTGTGTGTGTGTGTTGCGCGTTTCTTCCTTGCACCAGACATCTTGCTTCAGACTTGAGTTGTCAAAGTTGAGCTCTCTTCCTCGCTCTCACTAAGACCTACATAAGTGGAGAAACAACATACAACACTATTGCCACTAGCTCTAATGTTGGAAATGGAGGCGTGATGTAATATGATGGCAAGCAAATCTTGTGGGTAGCCCACTCACTCCAAATGAATTCATTGGTTAGCTGGTCATATCATTGCACTTTTGTAGCTGGCACGTTTGGAATTACATCAATTGTTGATAGTTATTCATTTAAGTGATTTCAAGTAAGTAATATGTGTTATGCACATTTATAGTTCTCAAGTGAAAGAACAAGGGAGTCATTACAAGCAATGAATTACAACTCCCAAGATCCGGCTCTTTCTATTATCAAGAAATATGAGAGAGAAAGAAAGAGTAAATAGTGGGAGCGCAAATATATGAAAGTTGAGCAAGGACATCATGTCGTCAATGATGAAGAGGAAAAAAAAATCTCCTCCGGGATTGTGAAAGCTTTCAAGAGTAGGACTAAAGGGTTTAGTACAAAAGCAAAGTGGAAAATTTGGAATCTTGTTGCTCAATTGGCGCTTGTTCGAGCAATCCATGATCAATCTTTAGTGGAGGCGGCTACTGTACAGAGTGCAATTGTCTCCAATGTCTTCTTAGGGGATAGTATTGGTTCTTGATATTTGATATGATCCACGTTAAGCAAGGGTCTATTGTCTTATACTAGAGTATTGGGCAAACATAGATCCTTGGTTTGATTTGTGTAAAGTATCTTTAATTGGGTACGAAAGACATCCTTCATTGGGTGTGCAATGTGCATTGTATGTATGCTATCAATTTCATGTATCTTAATTTGAAAATAAACATTTATATTGTTTAAAAATGACTTGCATTTATCATGCTATGATGCTTGAGTTTTAATAAAAATTGATATATGTACATCTACAAAGATTAATATATGTGGACATTTTAGAGAACATCAAAACTATCGATTAAGTAGGTCTATATATTTGACTACGCATGTAAAGTAAGTTTTTAAAATAGTTGAATAATAAACACAATACTGGAATTTTTAAAATAATTTTAAATTGTTGTGTGGCTACATTTTCTTATCAAAATCAATGTATGCTTGTGTAGAGATGTATGTTTTTGTAATATGTGAGTATCTTTGTTGTTACTTTAGTTATGTATTCATTGTCCCATGCTTTCTTGAATAGGTTATTTGAAATGGAAGAAAACGTTGTACCTAGTGATAGAACCAAAATTCAAAATAGCAAGAAAAAAAAAAGCACTTGGGATAGAGTGGCGATATGCAATTAGCATCTGAGATCGATTGGGAGTGTAAGATGTGCCATACAACAAAATCTAGTGGGGTATTTCGACTAAGGGAACATTTTCTAGGTGGACCCAAGAAATGGGGTCGCACATGTACCCACCCTAGTGCAACTGCAATGGTCAAATGCTTGAGAGAAGAAATTGAAAAGAAATAATCAAAGAAACATTACACATCTACTACTAATATCTCAAGGATACCATAACCTATTAGTTCCAATCAACAAACTCCGGAAGCATCACCAGCTTGCACTCTGAATCCCAATGTGTAGCCAGAAAGCAATCTACCTAGTGCATCTTCATCAAAGCATCAAACCTGGGAAAGGTGTTTATGCGTCAAACTTCACTGCAAGAAATATTACGTAACGCTCTACTCGATGATGTACAACTCGCTCTTGTTGAAGCGATTTACTTTTCAAGAATTGCTATGATGATGATGGACAATGAGCATTGAAAGAGAGCATGAAAGAAAATTGGTGAGTTTGGATCAGGGTTTTCACCACCCATGTACCATATTATACAAAATGATGTATTGGAGAAATGCTATGCTCAAGCAAAAGAACGTGTGCAAAGGGTAATTCTTAGCAATATAGAGCTTTCTAGATGTACTATAGTCAGTGATGGGGTTGGTCCAATGTACAAAGAAAACCACTAATTAATTTAATGATTGTTTCACCTAGAGGCAAAATATTTGTTCGTGTTGTGGATTCACATGGTTCAATTAAGTCTGGAATCTATATTTCTGATGTAATTGTCTCTATGATAGAGGAACTGGGTGCTAAACATGTAATCCAAATTATGATGGACAATGCAAAGAATTGCAAGAATTTCGGCAAAATCTTGAAGCGATGATACCCGCATGTTTTTCCTCTGGGTGCAATACACACGGTTTGAATCTTGTATTAAAAGATTGGTATAAAAGTGACGATACTAAGTGGGTTGTCTCTATTGTCGATACTGCTCGCCAACTTATGCTCAAAAGACAGAAAGTATTATATATTTTTCAACCTCACATGTCAGTTATGTTAAAACCACCTACAGAGACTAGATTTTGCACTCACTTCTACACGTTTGAGTCTCTTCTTCAAAACAAAGATACATTCATTACTACATTTACATGTATGGCATTTCATGTCTGGGAGAGCGCATAGAATGGAATAGTGAGAGAAAATCAAATTCTTGAGGTTAGTGCTTACGAAAAAAACTTGGTGGAATAGTGTGATGGATGAGTATCATGTAATGATGCATGTTATGTATGCCATACACAATCTTGACTAAAGGGCACCCAATCTTGAAAAAGTATGGATACAATGGTGGACTGTCCAAAGGAGTTTGGAGTGTCTTGAAAAATTAGAGCATTTGGTGGTGTAAAAGCATTGGCGTATTCCATTCTCTCGTTGACAAAGGAAAGTTCTCTTGAAGCACTTTCATGCTAGAAGGATTGGAGTGCATACACCAGTACATAGTGATACTTACATGCTAGATCCTGAATACTAGAATATGGATTTGATGTCCAATGTTGAAGTGGTTCATGATTGTTACACAGTGGTAAACACTTTCTATGCCAATGTTGATGATTGTGTAAGATGCATAAAAGAAATATCCTCCTTTCGATTGAAAGAAGGTTTGTTTTTAAACTCCCTTGTTCAAAAAATGGCAAAAAAGGAGCCTACATGGAAATGGTGGATGATGAATGGTGGAGAACACTATTCTTTGTTGCGTAACCTTGCGGTGAAGGTTTTAAGCCAATGTTCTTTGAATTCAAGCTCAGAAAGAAATTGGAGCATGTACAAATATATTCACATCACTACTCGCAACCGAATTCTTGTAGATTGAGTAGATAAACTTGTTCACACATTAGGGAAAATTTGGACTCTCAAAGGGGCCCTATAAGGAGGTTTGACTTTGCCTCTCTTGTCCAAAGTGGACAACCCGGTGAGGTACATAAATGCTTTGTCAAAACCCTATCAACCAACATATGATTAGAAAGATCTTAGGAAGTAGGTTATCAATCCCCAAACTCCGACAAATTTGGAGTTGATTTGTAGAAGTTATAGTCTCCCCACTGAAACTGAAATGTGGGGAGAGATTCCATTTATAAGATGGAGTTGTCACATCAAAAATTAGAATATTATGAATATAAGGAATCTGATGGCATGCTATATATCAATGGATAGATCTCAATGAGTACATTCTAAATCCAAAAGCCCCAACAAGTTTTGATTTCATATGTAAAAAAACTATTGTGCACCCATTTTGGACAAGAGAGAGAAAGTCAAAGTCCTTATAGGGCCCATTTGAGAGTACAAAATTTCCCTAATGTGTATTGCGATGAAAAAATTATGCGGCACATTGAAAGAGAAGAATATGAAGAAGATATGCCCATATGGATGTACGATTGTGATGATGTAGAAGACAAACACTTTGACGTTGGACCTGTGATGTGCACAAGCTTTGAGCTAGAGGAAAATCTCAATATTGACTCACGGCGAGCTCAATTAAGAATGCAACAAAGTAGACATAGATGACAAAATCTTGGAAAATGATGACAATGAAGATTAAGCAATTGTTTCATAAAAGAGTGTCATATTAGTAAGAGATTACAATTAGTTTTTGACTTGGAATAGATTTTGAAGTACACTAGGAGTTGCCTCGTACGACCCCAATGGTTTGTATTCATTCGCCATGCCACGCATGGTATATAGGCCTTCATGAATTTCTACACCGCACAATGCGCATGTTGACATATTTTGCATTTGTCTCACCAAGCATATAAGATGGTAATAGTGTCCACATAGCAACATATGATGGTCGCTCCACCTATCAAAGACTTTGTAGCATAGGCGACATTGGTTTGGTGGAGGAACTACTAGCACATTTGAGACTCCCACAACCTCAAGATGCATCAAAAAGTGGGAGATGTGATTGCCTTGGCGTATAGGATTTAAATGTTGACACATATTGACTAAGTTTGTTAAGTTGCAGTTCAATCCTGCGGTGGTCGGGGGGGGGGGGGGTCTGCGCTTGCTATAGTCTCACTGCTTCTTGATCTTTCTCTGTGAGCTTTGCTCCCAAGCTTTCCTTGACCTTGCTCAACTCCATTACAACCCCTTCCACCATAAGAGCAAGCTCTTGTCCTGTGAATTTCATTGTCTTCTCATGTATATCATGGGCGTTGACGATGACATCTCTGGACGCGAAGTCCACTGGCCTAACCAGGATAAAATGCATATAAAGAATTTTAGCAAAGTAGACCGGTGCATCTGCATTATGGAGAGGACGGACGTACACCTTCAGGAAGATTCTCTTGGTGTTAAGTTTGATGTCATTAGTTTGGCACCTCGATACTTTCCATCTTCCCTTCTTAATCTCACCTTCTGGGCACGGCCATATTCCTTTGATCATATCCTTTGTGACCTGTTTGTTATATCACTCTATTGGGCATGACTAAGATTTGCCCATTTGGACAATCTACAAGACATTCTAGTTGCTTGGCGGGCAGTAAAACACCGTGCGAGAGATTTAAGTTGCTCCTACGCCTTTCTAGCCGACTCATGCTGCTCGTTATCTTGTCCGTCTTTCGTATCTACAAAAATATAGATGATATGAGGATCTCAGTGAACAAAAGATTAATTCATAAGACAAACTAATAATTGCCCTCAAATCAGTGAAAGATGGATTTCAATAATCAGTGGAAAGCATCCAGTAAAGACAAGTACACCTTAAACATAAGAGAAAACAAATTATCTTAACCACATTTCAAATTATCTTGATCACATTAATCTTTCTTCAAAGAAATATAAAAACCATATTCAATTCCAAAATTGGATCAAATGATAGAGAGAGTTCAACTAGCGGGTGGTGTGCCCTTGCAAGCTCAGTCTTCAATGATCATAAAAACTTTGCCACTTGCATTGTAGATTTTCTCTTTTCATGATTCGACAAGGACATCCAATTTCTGGCTCTATAATGTATAGCTTCCATGTTATCTTTTTCATGGGTACTGCCACCCATCCACAGTTCTTGTACTGCCTTCCAAAAGTCAAATAGCACTTGCAGTAAATATCCTAGAGCAAAACCATCGCTTGCCGGAGTATAGGAATCTTCAAGAAGGGGATCATATAACTCGGGCGCCAGCCATCCTCTCTTATGTCGCTCACTCAGCAGTAGATTGCATTAGGGCCAATTTGGATGAAATAAGGGTTTTTTAGGGTTTCTCTATTCTTGATCTAAGGGTCAAGGAGGAGCCACATTTCCAAAAGTATGGCACTTTTGTACACGTGTCAAGATCTCCTTCACTTGCTTTTGGAATCTTTTGCACTATTTTAGCCATAACTTTTGCATATGAACTCCAAATTTAGTGCTCAAATGGTCCATGGGTGGCGCTTGATGAGTTGTATCCAATGAGTACCCATGTTAAATAGTTTTGGTAAGATCTTCATGGTCTTTTTTAGGTTGTCCCTTTTTAGATCCTTACACAACCCTTTTTTCATCCAAATTGGCCCTAATGGGGCATGTGCCACCTTTTATGGGTTTTTGTCTGCCTCATATAAAAATTAAGTGAAAATTGCTTTTTGGGCGCTCTTATCAAAAGTCCCCAATCAATGATGCTAATGCGTGCCTTTAGTTCTTTATTGACGTCCAATACTACATTGAATGGGTGTAGGCCGGTGTGAATAACACTTGCCATATGTGCGGCTACCATGCCATCCACCAGAGCATGCATATTGTGGAGCATATTCATCACTACCTTTTTTATCTTGGCAAGGGGAGGCTTTTTCCACCCTTGATCCAAGCGATACATTGCTCTGGAAAATTCATTGTATTTGAAGGGCACCTTCAAGAGCATGTTGCCGAGCGAGCCGCCATTATAGTAAGGAAATATTGTAATCCAAGGCGACTCATTCATGAAAGCAATGCACCTGACAATTGTTGGGTACAATACTTGGATGCCCTGCTCTGTTTGAGAGCTCTCGAACTTGAAGCTGTTGTTTCTCTTATACAACTTCCCACAATATGTTATGTGCTCAGGAAGAAAAGAAATCCCTCGTATGTTGTACTCTTTTACTTCACCAAAGGTCCCTGAAGCAATTGTTTGCCATTTGATTAATGCCTCATGTGGGATGCCAATGAGATGTACACACATGGAGTTGTAAACAATGCACATAATTGCCCTCGTCCCTGAACCATCTGGCTGTCCGGATGATGCAGTGGCAGTGTCTTGGTCAATGTACACTCTTTTTGGAAGTGACTGTGTATCCAATGCCTTCATGCGCTTGCTCTTCACCTTCTGCTCATTCCATATTACGTCCCATATGTGTAGCAGAAGCTGGCGCCAAATCTTTTAAATCCTCGTATGCTACTCGCATACTTCCCAAAATGGTGCGAGTTTTGTGTTGATAGTCTAAGTCGACTAGCTTCTGTCTTTCACACAATTTTGCATTTCCTTCTCTTCAGAGACGAGGCAATGTATTTTCCCAAATTTGCTCAACGAGGTCCCGCATGAGGATATTAGCCTCATTGATTTTCCTTATGGCCTCATCTGCATTTTGCGATACCACAATGATTGCTTCTGTGCGTAGGGCATGCAAGATGACTTTTTGCTCATTGGTGGAAAGCATGGTGTGTAAGGTTTGATTAATTAAGGGCAAAAAGGGCTATTTGCATTCGTGGCAGTGAGAGTTTCATAATAATTAGGGGCAAAATAAATTAGAGAGAGAGAGAGAGAGAGAGAGAGAGAGAGAGAGAGAGAGAGAGAGAGAGAGAGAGAGTAATCAATGAAAATGGACTCGCTTGATTGATTAGGATGAAAAGAGCCAAAATACAAGCTAAGCAATATGACCTTATATAGGCTCAAAGTGGAAAGGTGGCATTTGAAGTTAGAAAGTTATTTCCATTACATGTGGGAGATCAAGGGTCAAATATCATGTGCCTATAGTGAATAGCATGTGACTATAAAGAAGCATATAATTAGGGAATTCTATGTAGTGGGATGCATGCATGTACATAATGGTGCATGGTTGATATGATTGGCTTTAGGGGTTGGTCACGCATCGAGTGTAAGCTAAAGGGCTTACCCCAACATGATGGTCACAAAGATAGCAAGAGCTACAACTATTACAATACAAAATACTTAATATGCATCCATAGATTTTGAAATAAAAACCAAAGTAGAGTGTCAGACAATAGCAACCAGATAATTAATTATACATCAAGTAAAACATCACAATTGCTATCCATTTAGACTAAAATGAGAGTTAAACAAAAGTAACTAGATCATTAATTTTACTTCAAGAAATATTACAACAAAAAACACTTAATACACATCCATATCTTTTGAATTAAAAACAAAAACAGAGTGTCAAATAGTAGTAACCAGATAATTAATTGTATATCAAGCAAAACATCACATTGCTATCCGTTACACTAAAATGAGAGAGAGAGAGAGTATTTAGATTAGTTTCCTAAATTTTCAAAGATAGACAAAAGTAGTGTTTGGAATTGTTTTATATTTTCATAGAGGGAGATATAGAGAGTTGCACTACATATCATTTTGAAATCTTGAAAATAGAGTAACAAAGAGTAGCTTTTTGGGGATCGTTAATTTGATTAATAATTTTAAAGAGAGAGAGATAGAGATAGAGAGTGAGATCTAAGTGGTGTTTTGAATTATTTTTATAATTACTTAATGTTGAAGAAACAGAGAATAATTTTTTGAGGATTATTTTATATTTTGAGAGAGTCATAAAGAGAAATAAAGTGAATTATATGTAGCATTTTCAATTTTTTTATAAGTTCTTAATAACACACACACACACACACACACACACACACAGATTGCATGGTGTAAATCTTTATTTTTTTGAAGATAGAGATAGACAGAGATTAGATGATATTATGTCATAAATTTTAGAGGTTCATCAAATTGAAGAGGAAGATAACATGAAGTAAACTATGATACAAGAAATACTCAGGCTGCCTTAGCAACCAAGTATTGCATGAATCATGCATATCAATAACAATATCTTCATAATTGTTGCATTACTGATTAGTACCACTATGACGTACCATACTTATCATAGGACACTACTCAGCCGCATTACCGACCAAATGCCCCATGATAAGCACCATTCTGAGGAATGGCCTTACACATGCATGCACCCTCGTGTAGCAGGTCGCACACATCTAGCAGCGCACTGTGACTGTGTGTAGATGCTCGCATGAGCACACACACCCACACATATAGATGTCAGTTGTTGCTCTGTATGAGAAGATGATCAAGAACAATATCCCAAAGGGCCTGCTAGGACCGCTGATATATACAAAAATGTACCTCACCAGGCTTACTGATGATCCCGATGAAAACCGTCGACGGGTATTGTAGATGCCCAACGAGCCCAGTGGGCATCTCTAAAACTTGGTGGAGATTTGTCCTATTCCCAAGTCACCCCAAACCGGACTTTTTGTGAACGTGAGAAGGTGTTAACATGTTATTAACATGTTCACAAGTGTTATTACAAAAAAAAAGTGTGATCACGTGACTATGAAATCCCTGGTATGCTAGTTAGCATGCCTAGTAATCTACCTGGCCTATAGAGTATGCTGGTTAACACAGTTTGTTATGCTAGTTAGCATACCTAGTATGTTGTTAAGCATGTTGAGTATGTTGTTTAACACAATGCTTATGCTAGTTAGCATTCCTAGTATGCTGGCTATGTTGTTTAACATAATGAGTATGCTAATTAGCATGCCTAGTTATGCGGGGGGGAGGGTTGTTGAGAGAAATGAGTGTGGAAAGGAAGAGCAAACATTATAAGAGGACAAATCTAGAACCACTAACATTTCCATGTGCAGAAAGGACCCCGGTAATGAATGCGATAATGGTTTGCCAACAATAGTGGTGATAATAGTCACAAAAATATATCTACAACTATTACCACGCTTATTACCACGTTTATTACCGCTCCATGGCTTCTCAAAAGTATAGGTGCTCATTTGGGCCACCCAAAATTGGGCGGTCCAAATGAGAACCTTTATTTTTTACCTACATAAAATGTATGAAACATCAATTGCATTTTGAAAAATGTACTTTAAAAAAATAGACTTTGAAATTGCAAGTTACAACTTACCTTAATAATTTAAAGTACAAAAGAGTAATAATTTGAAAAATTTATAAATAAAATCAAAATTGTAAATGAGTTCCATATATAGATGATCATAGAGTTTTTTTTGCCACATTTACACTTGTAAAAGAGGACTACAAAAAAATTATCTATCTATCCACGTCCTCTTCCTCGTCCTCGTCCATAGGTACATACAATCACTTTGACTCTACAATAACAAAAAACAAATTAAAAAAATTAATAACTCAAAACACTCAATACAATATTATTTGTCCACACTTATCGCTTGTAGAGATCTGATTGTTGAGTCAAATTACTCAGGAGAGATGTGATGGTTCTTCAACAACCATCCCCAAGTATCGAATTTTGTTGCCACTCTTCCTCTGGTCATGCGGGTTAGAGTGGTATTTTCCTAAGTTAACAATTACAAATAAAATTCATAAACTAAAATATTTTTTGAATCGGTTTAGGGCCCAATCTAAAAAACTTACATATTTGTCCTTCCAGCTGCTTTGCCTCCCCAACCATAGTGTGTGGGATTTTTTGTTTGGCTACCCGAGCATCGGACTGTTGCCTATCGAATGAGCCTGTTGCAACTTATTCGCCCTTTTCCTACATTGCCAACTCCCACTGTGCATCTGCCATGTTGTCGCCATGATGGCACATGTCTAGATTTGCGACCTGGTTGGCCACTACACACAGTACAATTGATTGCTTGTTTTTTTAAAAAATTGATATACCCCTCCAACCACTATGCTAAAACGCTCATTGGTGGCATTTGAAAATTGGGCATGCAATGCTTTGTCAACATAGTGTGCATGATCGGGCTGTGGATCTTTGAATATTATAAAACAATTCTCATAAGAATCTGAAGATGGTGCAAAAATGCCCTGCCCTTTGCTATACCAAAGTCGACTTCTTCACCATACTCTACCTTGTAGTAGCACCCATGCGTGTCTGACGTGGGTGCGTCAGTGTCCTTGTCCTCTATGTCTTGAGCAACACACTCCAAAATAGTGGTGGAGGGGGACTATGTCCCCCCTCCACAACCAAAACAACGAAATACACAAGATCCCTCGCCACTCCACCTCTCACGGTGCTCACTGCCCTGAGACGAACATCAGTGCGCGTTGCCAGAAGAAGTTTGTCGACCACCTATGGACCATCAACAATGCTCGGGTGAAGCAGGAGTCGAATGGAATGGTGTGGGACCTTTTGATGGAAGGGGGGTCCCTCCACCACCAAAACAAGCAAAGCCACAAGATCTCCCGCCGCTCTATCTCTCCCACGGTGCTCGCTGCCTTGAGACAAGCGTTTGTGCGTTCTACTAGAAGAAGTTCGTTGACCACTTATGGATTGTTGATGATGCTTGAGTGAAGCAAGATTTGAGGGGTGGGGCCCTGCAATGGAAGGGGAGTAGGTCGGTAAGAAGGGAGCATAGAAGGAGGTGCTGATGGTGTGAGGCTCACGACATATGGAGTCCCTCCGTAGCTCCCCCATGGCGTGGTTTGCAGAGAAAGACCATATGTGGCAAGATGTTGTGGAGTGTTGCGGCCAAACAATACCTCCGTGAAATGGTGGTACTCTTCTCGCAAAGACAATGCATGTTCTCTCTCTCTCTCTCTAATTTTTATTTCTTTCTCTACTTTAACTCTCTCTCTCTCTCTCTCCCTCTCTCTAGGAATAAGGGTTGTAGGAAAACACACACAGCTTGGTGAAGACAAAGGAAGTTCAAGGCACACAACAAAGAGTGTATTACTTAGTGTGCAATGTAAAGATAGATATCCCTAGAATGAATGAGCGTATATACAATGCACGGGGGGAAAAACCTCCTACTGAGGGAAAAAATGCCCCGACGTCCTAAGTGTTTCACACACATCACTACCACATGTATATGGTAACCAATCCCCCCTGGAGTGATGCGGTGAATGAGAGCAGGCACATGAGTAGAGGGAAGTGTCATGCCCTTAGGACATGATCAGTCCACAAGGGGGAGTAAGCCCAAAGCTTTGCGGAAAGCTTCAACTTCTCACGAGACAATGCCTTTGTGAAAAGATATGCAAGGTTTTCATGTGTTGACACATAAGCCAAGCTGATGTCTCCTGCTAAGAGTCTCTCCCTGATATAGCGGTAATGCACCTCAATGTGCTTTATGCGAGCATGAAAAACTGGGTTCCTCGCAACTGCCAATGTGCTCTGATTGTTAGTGTAGATAGTGTTGGCAGTGTTCTATCCAACACCCAAATCAACGTCTCAGCCATACACACTCAACCGTAGCTGTGAAGACTTCCATATGTACTCAACCTCACAACTAGAAGTGGCCACAGTAGTTTGCTTCTTGCTCAACCATGATATACATGAAGTGCCAAGCATGAAACAAAAACCACTTGTGGACACTTGTGTGTCAAAACAAGCAACCCAATCTGACTCTGAAAAAGCATGTAAGTCTAGCGGCAATGATCCCCCCTTGGGATAAAACAAACCAAGATGTAAAGTGCCACTCAAGTAGCAGAAAATCCTTTTGACAGCCTGCCAATGCTTAGACCTTGGGCGATGCATAAATTTGCTGACTTGTGAGACTGCAAACTGAATATTTGGCCTCGTGTTGCATACATAAATGAGGCATCCAACAACAGTTTGTGGTAAAGAGCGACATCTGTAGGATCAACAACATCATGAAGACTCAATTTCAAACCTGTTTCCATGGGAGTGGAAATAGGTTTGAAATCTTCAAGTCCAAACTTACATAGCAATGTCTCTATGTAACTTTTCTGACACAAGGCAATACCACCATCACACTGCTTAAATTGTATACCCAACTAATGATGCAACAACCCCAAATCTTTCATCTTGAAAGTAGTATTCAAATCAGCCTTAAATTCAGAAATATGTCTCTCATTTGGTCCAGTGATCAACAAATCATCTACATAAAGAACCACAATGAGAAGTATATCACCCTCACGCTTTACATACAATGTGCTTTCTATTGGACTATTGCAAAAGCCTCGTTTGACCAAATGAGTGTCAGCCTTCTCATACTAAGAACGAGGAGATAGCTTCAACCCATACAAAGCTTTGTTACATTTGCACACCTTATCCTCTTGTCCTTTCTTGACAAAACCGTGAGGCTATGTTACATAAACTTCCTCAAATATGTCACCATTCAAGAAAGCACTAACAATGTCTGACTGATGTACATCCCAACCAAAATGAGCTGCCAATGTACATAGAAAACGCACAGTAGTCATACGACAAGTGGGAGCAAAAAGTCTCTTCATAATCTATGCCTTTTGTTGTGCTTAACCCTTTGCAACAAGTTGAGCCTTATTGCAATCAATCTCTCCATCCGGCTTGCATTTTAACTTGTAAACCCACCTCATACCAATGGCCTTTTTGCCAGGAGGCAAATCACATAAAGTCCATGTGTCATTTTCTATAAGTGCATCATATTCTGATTGCATGACAGCCATCCAATTTTTTGAATTCTGTGCTTCATCAAAAGATAGAGGTTCCTCAATATCATGTAAGCTAGACATAGCCAAAGCATAACAATCTGATGCATAAGATGCATGGCAAGAACCGAACGAGTACGACTAGACAAAGGTGCATCCAACTTACTGTCACGTAAAGTATGCACTAGCCATTTAGGCATACTTCTAGCCTACTCATTCTCAGCCCTTTCCTCATCAAGTACATCATGTACATCTGCATCAATAATAGGCTGATCTACAACATTTCCAGAAACCCCCATAGGCTGTACAATTTGCCGCATTGGAATTTACATTCATACTTCCACCGCTGAAAAGAGGTACCAAGGTGTCATAAATGTAACGTGAGCTTACATTACCGTCTCTAGTACATGACGACAAGGGCTGAACAGAATCTTCCACAAACACAACATCTTGAGAAACCAGAATACGCTTTGTTTGTGGATGATACACCATGTAACCTTTGCTTTCAGCACTATAACCAACAAAAATACATTTGATAGCCTTATCATCCAATTTTCTGCATTGTTGTGTTTGTGGCACCAAAGCATATGCCAAATAGCCAAAAACACGCATGTGCTCAGTAAAAGGCTTTCTATCATGCCATGCTTCATATGGAGTAATAGCCTGCAAAGCTTTTGTAGGACACCTGTTTAATACATAAGTGGCACACATGATGGCCTCAAGCGAATGCGACAAAGCTTGACTTTTGACCATACATCGTGCCATTTCCATAGGTGACCTATTTTTTCTCTCAGCAACACCATTTTGTTGAGGCGTATAAGGCATTGTATATTGGTGTTTTATCCCACAACTAGCTAGAAATGCATTAAATTCATGAGACATATACTCTTCCCCTCGATCGGAACGGAGAGTGCCCATAGTACATTTTGAGACATCTTTAGCCATAGCCAGGAATTTTTTGAAGCACATAAATACTTTGGACTTCTCTTTAAGCGGAAATACCCATGCATGCATGGAGTAATCATCAATGAAAGTCACGAAGTAAAAGTAATTGCCCAAGGATGGAGTTTGCATGGGTCCACAAACATCACTATGCACAAGCTGCAACCTGCATGTGGCACTAATTGAACCATCCTTTGAAAACTTTAAACGCTGTATCTTACTCAAAATACAGCCTTCACAAACATGTTTGAGAGGTGCTTCAAGAGGTGGCAAAGAAGCAACCATATCAAATTTTTCCAAACACAGTAAACTGGCAAAATTCAAATGACCAAAACCTGCATGCCAAAGTTTTACATTCGAAACAGCCTTTGAATCCACAACTGCATTTGCAAAATTCTGCCCATACTTGTCAACAAAGTGAGCTTGTACAACCCATGACATAAAATGCCAGATGCATCAATTTCATCGTCGAAACTAAGATCAGGTATTATCTAGCAAGTGCAGATATAGACAACAGATTCTTCTTGATCCCAGGTACATAAAGTCCATCAACAAGTGTGAAAGAACTGCCATTTGCAGTAGTAGAAACAATCTTTTCAACTCCTTGAACCGGATAAGAGGCATTGATGGTGATAACCGGCTTTCGGAAAATCAAAGAAAAAAAAGAAAAAAAACTCATCACCACCCCCCCCCCCCCCCCCCCCCCCCCCACTCTCAGTACCCCCCCCCACCGTAACTCATCTTTCCCTTCCCGCCCCATGGGCATCAGATAAAACTCTCGCACTCTCCCCCCCCCCCCCCCCCCCCCCCCCCCCCCCCCCCCACCCCTTTTCTCCTTCTCCCTCCCCCTCCCCCCTCCCCCCCCATCCCCCCCCCCCCCCGATTTACCCTCCCCGGCCATGCAGAAATTAAGAAGAAACCCCCCACCCCCACCCCTCTCTCGTGCTCCCTCGGTGAAAGCCGCGTGGGAACCCCCCCCCCCCCCCCCCCCCCCCCCCCCCCCTTCTCTTCGGCCCGCCAATATTCCCTCCCCCGACCCCTCCTCCCTCTTCCCCACCCGCTTGCCTCACCCTCCTTCGGCTCTTCCCCCCCCCCCCCCCCCCCCCCTTCGGCCTCATTCTCCCCCCACCCCCCGGCCCGCGGATATATTCCCCCCCCCATTGACTTAGTTGTCCTTCGTCCTTAAGCCCATGCAAGACACACACCCTCCCCCTCTCCCTCTCACCCACACAAACCCATGCCCCGCCATACCCCCTCTCTCCCTCACTCTCCGTCACACACTCTCTCTATCCCTTATCCCCTCACCCCCACCCCCCCCCCTCTCCCCCTCACGTCACGGCAGCACGCCAACTCTCTCTCTCTTTCTCATCCGGATGCCGCCAGCGCGCAAAAATCTCTCTCTCTCTCGCCTTGCGGCAGCAGCGCTATACGCACTCACACACACACACACACCCCACCACACACCTTCCCCCTCCACCTCTCCTCCTCTCCCATGCGCAGTCCGCAGCATACCACTCACTCATACACACTCTCCCATGCGCAGTCCGCAGCCCACACACCCACACACGCGCGCCTTGCGGCACAGCAGTTGAAACACACACACACACACACACTTACACACACACACACACACACACACACACACACACACACACACCACACACACACACACACACACACACACACACACCTTCCCCCCCTCTCCTTCCGCCATGCGCAACAGTCCGCCATCCGCCACAAGAAAAAAAAAAGAAAAAAAAAATATAAATTATATATATATATATATATACATTATATAACTCCCCCCCCCCTTTCCCGTGTTCCCACGCACGCATGCGCACATACATATACATATACGCACTCACCCACAAAAAAACACACTCACATACATACATACGCACATGCATAAATGCTTACGACATCGACAAACGAAAGAAGAAGGATCCAAAGCACGCGCCGCCAACGACAAAAAACAGAAAATGCGCCGAAGGCATGCCCCGGCCGACTTCGAAAAGAAGTACGCTCGACACCAACGCACCGGTAGCTTGCCATTCGCCGGCAACACGCAACCTCGATGCCATCTCAATAATTTTAGGTTATTTTACCATTATCTTCAGTTTTCACCCAAGCCATTGTAAATTTCCCTTTTGTAAATATCCTATCTCTAGGTGAGGATAACAAAGGCTCACCTAGAGATTCCCATCTTTTAATAACCTCCCCCAAAAACAAAGCAAGGGTCAACCACACCGGGCCCACCATTTGCTTTGTCTCCCCAATTAAGATTACCCTAACCACACTGGGATTACCATAATCCAAACAGCCAACACCTATAAATTGGCACTGAGAGGTCACTATCGGGGGGGGGGGGGGGGGGGGGGGGCAACTTATGTGGAGCCAAGCATTGGGTAGAGTGTAGTGGGAGGGATTGACACCATCACCATCACGGGGAGAGGGTTTATGGTCTTGTGTGTTGGGTTTGCCTTGGAAATTGCACCATGCGAAGGGACTCACACCCATCTCTCGACTCCAATGGTCGATGCACACACGTATGCACGCTCTTGGCAATGAACATTTGCATTCATTGAATCTCCCTAGAGAACGCACCAAGTAGGTTGCACCATCTCTTTCCCCTCCCTCTCTACCACCACGGCATGCCACCTTGTAAATATTGCAGAAATAATTCACCCTCACACCCTCGAGGTTGTTTTCATTAATTGCGAGTGTTCTCTGTGTGTGTGTGTGTGTGTGTGTGTGGTGTGTGTGTGTGTGTGTGTGTGTAGGCTTGCGGTGTTCATATCATCATGGGTTTTGCGTCCTAGCCGCTCAAAGCTAGGTGGTGCCCCCTGTTCGCTTTACCGTGGCAGGCTCGAGGCGAGCCATTCGGCCCCCGACGTTTTAAAGGCCGTCGGGGTTCGGGGTCCGCTTTGCGTCCGTCAATGGCACAAGTAGTTGAATTTCTGTGAGGACAGACTCAAGAGAGGTGAACAAATCACGATGTGAGGTAATGTGCTTTGTAGCACCACTGTCAAAATACTAGACATGTGAATTTGTAGCAATTGACATGCATGCATCATGGACAACAGGATTATAGGTACACTCTGCACTAAAAGCCCATTCTGCATCAACAGCAGCATCAGAGTCTCCTTTCACAGAAGACTCAACAATAGCTGCATTTGTAGTGGATCCAACATTTGCAGTGGAACCACCATATTTCTTCTTAGCCTCTTTGGCCTTCAACTTAGGACACTGCTTGATCAAGTGATCATTATCTTTACATTAATGGCAACGCATCTTCTTTTTGCCCTTATCACCAGAATTTCCAGACGAATTGCTTCCAGCAAAAGCATTAGGAACAGGTGATTTTCCACTCACAAAACAACCATAAGAAGTGGTTGCATTGTAAAAGCATGTTCAATTGCACGCTGCCTACTCCTCTTTTTTCTAGAAAGTGACTCTTGCAACAACAATGTGCACAATGCATCAAACTTGACAACTTCAAGATTTCCTTGGGTCATAAGTCTGCAAGTACTAGCAAAAGTCTGGTAAGAGTCTGGCAAGGCATCAAGTACAGTCTGCACAAGGGAACTGTCTGAACTGACTTCACCTGTAGAAATAACTTGCTCATTGATATCCTTGACACTAGCAAGGAAAGTGTCCATATCATCTTCCTCATGCATAATCTCGACTTCAGCTCTTAACGCAACAATGAAAATTTTGCCTCATTGCAGCTTGCATAAAGACCAGCCAGAATATCCCAAGCATGTTTTGCAGATTTAGCTGAACGAATGTGAGGAGTAATGGTGCGCTTCATAGACAACGCATGAGCTTACGCATCCTTTATATCCCAAGGATCTTGTTCTGTCGTAGGCAAAACAACTCTAACAGCAGCAATCCTTGCAGCAAGACTTGGAACATCCTCAACATTGCTTGTATCCTCAAAACCAGGATATACATCAATGGCTTGCACAACGTTCCAAACGCCCTTTGACACAAGAACATGTTGCATCATATAAGCCCACATAGGGTAATTGTCCCCATCCAATCTATCCTCCAAAACAAACATCTTGAACACATCTGTGTTGTTGTCAGCCATGGTAAATGTTGCACCTGATATGAAAATTGTCCAAAAAGAGGAGAAGGAAAGCGGGAACAACACATGCTATATAGCACAAACCGTAGAAGGCTGTAAGGACCTCTTATGCAGAAAACGGCACTGACAAAATTTTTGCACAAAATGACAAAATAGCATGTGCAATATTGCTTGTAGTGGAAACGGAGGCCGAAATGAGCCCAAATAAAAAATCTAAGTAGACTTGCACTCTTCGAGCTCTCTCAAAATTTTTGTTGGCCTACGAACGCTTGCCAGATCTCACAAAAATCAAAGAAAGTGAGTAGGAATGTGTTGGAGCTGCTGGCAACTAAGCTCGGGAGGATGTAACCTGCTCTGATACCAATTATTGGAATCAGGGTTGCAAGAAAACACACACAGCTTAGAAAAGATAAAGGAAGCTCAAAGCACAAAACAAAGAGTGTATTACTTAGTGTGCAATGCAAAGATAGATAGCCCTAGAATGAATGGGCTTATATACAATTCACGGCGGAAAAAACCTCCTAGTGAGGGAAAAATGCATCGACGATTCTAAGTGTGTTCACACACATCACTACCACATGTATATGGTAACACTCTTTTCTATTTTTATTTACTTTCTAATTTTCTCTTTCTTTTTATCTATCTACTCTTTTAATTTTCATTAGTTTTCTTTAATTTTTTTTCAAGTTTCAACCAATTAGTTGTCAAGTTTCAAGCAATTGTTCAAGCAAGTTTTAAGCAAACCTAATCTACTCCTACATTGATTACAAGCAAAAATCATCTTCCATATCAATTTCCCTAAAGTCTATCTACTCATACATCAATTTAGAAGCAAAAACCATGTTTTACATCGATTAGCCTAAACCTAATCTACTCCTACAAGCAAATAGAAGAGGTATGTTTTTACTTTTCTCTTTGTTTTAAATTGTGTGTGTGTGTGTGTTGGTGTGTGTGTGTGGGGTATAATGGGGGGGGGGGGGGGGGGGGGGGGGGGGGGGGGGGGGGGGGGGGGGGGGGGGGGGGTGTTTAAGGTGCTTTCTTAACTTGTAGAAGATAGGTTTGCCCAATTAGGTTGAGCATCCAATGTCCGTGCGTGGTAAGCCCCTCTACAAAAACCCCTTCTTTTGCAATCCAAAATAGAGAACTTTGTGTGTGTGGGTGTG
>NC_140939.1:138569467-138594467 GCF_014529385.1 Adiantum capillus-veneris
AACCTAGCGCGTAGAAAAAAATTACGTAGAGAGAAAAGAGGGGGGAAATTGTGTAGAGAGAGAAAGAGGAAAAGAGGGAGAAAAAACTACATAGAGACAGAGAAAGAGGGGGTCAAGTAGCATAGAGAGAGAAAGAGGGGGAAAAATCACGTACAGAGAGAAAGAGGGAAAAAAAAGAAAGTGAGTGAGTGAGAGAGAGAGAGAGAGAGAGAGAGAGAGAGAGAGAGAGAGAGAGAGAGAGAGAGAGAGAGAGAGAGAGAGAGAGAGATAGAGAGAGAGAGAGAGAGAGGGAGAGGTTTAAGTTGGGAGGTAGACATGGAGGTTCTCGTTAAGATGATGAGAGAGAGAGAGAGAGAGAGAGAGAGAGAGAGAGAGAGAGAGAGAGAGAGTTGGGAAGAGAGAGATAGATTTTATTATCATCCTCAAAGGTCAAATATGACCTTTGGAACCAAAGTTACATGTGATGTAGTATGCGTATGGCTAACGAGTGACTCTCGATGCTCCAAAATTGTGGTGATGAGAGTTGCAATGGAGAGATCACACTATGGCTGGGAGAGGAAAGTGTGTAGGTCTAAGTCATGGATAAAAATGTGAGAGAAGCAAGTTTGGATGTGACTAAAAGATGAGCACTCTAGTAGTGTGTGGGACTCTCAAACTTGCAGTGAGCATAATGTGCACAGTGAGCATAATGTGCACGGTCGATTTGACTTTCCTCCATTGTCCCAACGCCCTATCTCGCATCAAAGGGAATGGGAGCTTATCCAATTGGCTGCGATAGTGCGTATCGCCAACTAGGGGATAGGCTCAAGCATGTAAGTGTGAGTATGGTTTCCTCTTTCAGTGAAGAACATGGTTTTGTAGTTGGGATGGTGTATTGTATGAAGTGTGACCAACCGCATTTCTCCCAAGCCGTAATACATTGGTGTTGTAGAAAAGATTCATTCACTTGGGAGTCAATTGAAGCATCATGTAGCAAGTGTAATGCATCCCATCTCCCAAACCACTTCTTTATGTCTTGCATCCATCCTGTACTGAAGATCTTGCTTTTATGCGTCTTTTGAAATTTTTTGCTTGCTTCCCATGCAATTGTAGGAAGTCAAGATGAGGGGTTTTGATGCATCTTTATCAAGTAATCAAAAACCCTTTCCATGCCTCAATTGGAAGAGGTACCGACTCAAGAAGTAGGAGCATATATGGTGTTTGTATCTTAACTTGGAGAAATTTTGTAAGAAAACGCTTTTGGACATTCTCAAACTCTTTCCAAGTAGACTTTGACATGCTCCCGCCCCACACTTCAAGTCCATAAAGAAAAACCGGTGTCACCAATGCATCAAGAAGATACTTCTTGAGAACCCAACACTTGATGTTTCCTGCATTACACATGTTCCCAAATGCATAATATACTCTCTTTCCCGCTTCCAAATGAGCATAGCACATTCATGCCACTTGTGATTGGACGGAACCTCAAGGCCAAGGTAGTTAAAGCTCTCAACAACTTCAAGTGTCTCATTGTTGTACACAATGCATGGCTTCTCCTTATGGCTGGTTTTCACAAGCATATCTTTTGTTTTGGATTCATTCACAATCAGCCCACTATGAAATCGAAAGTTCTCAAGGACAACCATAAGCTTTTGTGCTCTTCTAAAGTGTGTGCTAGAAGCACTACATCATCCGCAAACAACAAAATCATGATTACCACATTGCAAATAGTGACTTCTTCAATGCCTTCTTCTTGCATAAAGTCAAGTACCATTTGTTCCAATTGATCGAAAAATAGACCAAAGAGAGTTGGTGACAATGGAAATCCTTGTTTAACCCCAATAGTGCTTACAATTTTTTTTGAAATTTCTCTTCCCATGAGCAATTGACAAATCACCTTCTCATAGATTTGAGAAATTGCAAGCATAAACTCACTGGGCACTTGGAGTTCTTACGTCCTTCTCCACAAATTGTTACGTGGAATCATATCAAAGGATTTCTTAAAGTCCACAAAACAACAATACAATGGCTTGCCTTTCATCCGACTTTCCTCCATGAGAACATGAAGAGTGACAAGATGATCAATGGTGCTATGGCATCGACGAAAACCCGTTTTTCTTTTTGCACGCTTGTCATTCTCTTCAGTCCAATCACTCAATTTCATCTCCATTATGCACCCAATCAACTTTTCATAAGAGACCCAATCCCTATAGTCCGGTAGTTGTTTACATTCTTTACATCCCCTCCTTTATGCAAAGGCTTAACCCAATTAGTACTCCAATCATAAGGCATACCATGTTGAAGTGCAAGATTGAACATATCACACATCCACTCATGGGTAAAATCTCCCGTCCATTTGATCATCTCTGGCTTGATACCTTAAAGATCTCCCGCTTTGCGAGTGGCCAACTTCCCAAGCACACCGCATACATCCTCAATAGTAGGGCATACATGGGAGTGAACCATAAAATGGATTTTTTTCAGCATTTTCTTGCTCATATAATTGCCTAAAATGTGTGTACATATCCACAAGACTCAAGCTACCAAGATTCTCAGCCCGTTTGCCCCTCAAGTTTCTCCAAAATCTTCCACATGCATGTGTCTTTTCTTGGACTTGAAAAAGTTGTTTCTTTACTTCCCATCTTCTTCTCTTCTTTTGAATCAATGCCTTGTATGTATGCAAATGACTTTGATAGTTATCTTTATCCATAGTTGCATCAAGATTTATCAAGGACTTTCGAGCATCTTGACATTCTTTATTAAATCACCTTTTATGTGATCTATCTTTGTTGATACCATGGAGATTCTTTATGGCAAAGAATTCTTCGGCACAAGAACAAATAACTTTCTTGAAAGCTTTCCATTTAGTTTCCAATGGTGCGTCATATTGAAGCTTTGTCATCCATAACTTTTGCTCAACCATTTCAATGTACATTGGTGCCCGTTTGAAATCCATACATAGTGATAATTTCTCTTCCCTTTGGCTAAGATTATTATGCTTAGTTGCTTCTTCACATGAAAGGTCAATACATAAGGTCCAATAGTCAGATTTCAGGGTCCATTGGCCAAACATAAAACTCTTTATGCGATACATGATGTCTTTGGAGAGTAGCATATAGTCAATCACACTGTCCCCATTATGTTTCCTACATGTAAATCCATTGGTTCCACTCCACAAAGATACACCATTGGCAATGAGCATACCTGTGCTATTACACGTGTAAAAGTAACTTTCCATAGTGATCCGGCTCTTTCTCATCCATTGAAGTATGATCATACAAGTGAACTTCCTCAAACTCCCTTGAAATGTTTGGCATATCAAATTGTTGAGTATCATGTTGCAATGTTTTTGTGAGATAATTCATATCCCCAAATATAATAACATCACCTTTGCCTTTGAAATAAGCAATTTCCTCTTCTAAATATAAAAATGATTGATCTCTATCTATGCAAGCATAAAAGGGAGAATCATGATGAGGAATGTAGCAACCAGCTACAAAAATGAGTGCTCTTTTTGGTGTCATAATTTTCAGCCATACATAATGTTTGTACTTGTTATCTTTCACACTTGATACAAAATCTTCCAATTCTTTCTTAACCATACATGCTACCCCTCCTTGCCCTCTTTGTTGCTTGAGATTCTTTGACCACATCAATGAATGTACATTGTAATCCTCCAAGCCGTTAATCCTTTGTGTATCATGCTCCCAAGTTTCAACAAGAAGTAGAACATCGTCTTTTCTTGTTAGTTCATCAATGCGAACCCCCGCATTCCATGGGTATCCATTACAATTCCTAAATCATATTTTCAATTGTAACTTGGTTTCATAGGTCACGCATTCCTATTTGCTCTCAAGGAGAGGGTTTCCTCTAGTCGAGCACAAGCGATAAGAGTAGTAAATGAGGCTACATCTAGAACACCCATGTGTCTCCCATGTGTAAGTCTTGTACTCCACTTGAAGGAAACAAAGAAACCATTTGGAAAAATGAGGGCCATCGATTGTGATTGTTGAGGATAAATCAACACATAGACTAGAGTACATTGCAAAAACACGTGATTGCACATAATGTGGAAGGCCTAAGATGATCATTTTCATGGAGATTTAGGGATAATAGATGGGAGGGAGAATTCTAAAGACAAGGAAAATTTCTTTGTTTTGGAATGAAAGGTCAATGAAGTTATGTGAGAAAATAGAAGAACCCCTATTGACAATCGTATAACATGTAGTGGCACCCCTAGAGGTGGAGAAAGATGTAGACAAAATATAGTGGCATGTAGTAAAGGGACTCCTACACCATCCTTTGAGAGGTATAGAAAACATCCAAATGGGCTACTTAGGCAATGGTTTTGGTTCTCTCCCAACCATGTTATTCATTATTATGTGGTGGATCATAACATAGATCCAAGGCTAGCTCCTCTTCCAACAATTTGGCTGGTTGATCTAGGAACAAAATCTCATGGATGAAGTTGAGACATTGCTTGAAGGAGGATTTCAAGTGGAGACATTTGGAAAAGAAAAAATGGGTGCAATCACAATGTGGAATCCTCCTAGGGGTGGAGGTGATTCCTCTTCCACTTCAACAAAAGCACGTACCTGTGGTTCAATACTAAGAAATGGCATAAGAGTCAATTTGTGTACTTCCATTTCAAATTGGTTTGGCTCTTTGTTTAATGGCTAAGGTGATTGAAGAGAAATGCATCATAGACAAAGTACATGGTCTTCAAGGTTGAGTCTCACACAGGAGACGCACATGTGGGGACGTTTGAGGTGCTCATCAAGGATGAGCCCTACTGCACATGCTCCGATTTCATCAACAGGGAGGCCAAGAATGAGCCAAGAATAAATCTTATTTGGCTTGCAAGCACTTGTACTTCATTTTCTTGAGAGTACTTGGATTGAACCAAAATGAAAACATGTTCATACATCAGCCTTGGGGGGGATCACTTAATAATTATTTGACTATCATGTGAGTGCATCAGAAGAGGTTATTAAATTTATTTTGTTCTCATATTTTCACATACAAATGGGTACCATAAAATAGAATTGGGAAAAAACTTTACAAATTGAATAGGAAAAGGGTATATTTTATTTGTCACAAATTCATAGATAAAGAGCTTAAAAAATAATACTTGAACACAAATGATATACACAATTTATATATAGTGACCCCTCCCTGAGCATTAGCGTGTGCTACGCAAAGTAGATGTCTAGTATGCTCTTAGCTGTGAATGCACATCTCCAAACTTAGATTAAAGCCCATGATTGGATAGTTTTGTGACACATTTTTTCCATGACATATTGAAGGTGGAAAAGTTTATTTGGATTGGTTAGGTACTGGACCATTGATAAAGATGTGTTGGATTATCTTGGTTTATAAATCATTTTATCTCTCTTTTTGTTAGCATTAATCTTGGTGTAAAATGATTTAGGTGTATACTTCTCCTTGTGTGTGTAAGTGTGTGTTGTGTGTGTGTGTGTGTGTGTGTGTGTGTGTGTGTGTGTGTGTGTGTGTGAGAGAGAGAGAGAGAGAGAGGGTATGAGGCTGTTAAGGTGTCACATCAGTAAAAAAGTAATGAATAATAAATTAATAGTCTCCCAAATGCTAAAACATTGATATTGTCTTTAGTTATTTTGTGTAACCATTCAACTGCTATCCTAGAGTACTTCTCTATCTTGCTAAAATGTTTGACAAGCTTGAGAATAGCATCAAGTCTTCTTGGGATGCCATGGAGACCATACGCAATGGAGGGGCAACATATGGAGCTAAATGGTTTAGGGAGGCTCACAAGGAAACATTAGAGGTGTGTCATCTTTACCGATGCTTCTGGGAACTCAACATGCACTCGTTTTACTGAGCTTGAACAAGAGGGGGAAATTTGCATTCTCTTGCTGGAAAAGAGTTGGAATTATCACAGAGGACGACAGGGGGAAACTTAAGGTGTAACTAGGGTACGTGGTGAATCACCTCTTTCCTATAGAGGGCAACACTCTCACGAACCCAGAGGCTTCCAGAAGTGTGGTTGCACCATATAAATATGCCTTATGTAATGCAAGCAATATAAATGTAATTTTTTCTATTAGTAATGGATGTTTGTCTTTCAAATAGATTTGTTTCTGATTTCTTTGAAGCACTTTGAAATTTGGTATATCATTGTCTCTCTCTCTCTCTCTATGTTTCTCTGTCACCCTAAAACTTGTACACACATCCTCTCTCTCTCCCTCTATGTTTCTATCTGGGTTTCCATGATGTTATGTGTGTTTGCCAGGCTACACCAAATTGTGCATTGGTGGATTATGGGAAGACAAGAGTAGGAGATTAAAAAGATCAAGCAAGAGACATTGAGAGAGAGAGAGAGAGAGAGAGAGAGAGAGAGAGAGAGAGAGAGAGAGAGAGCCTAAGGGAAAGGTGGTTTTGGATTATCTTGGATTAAAATTCTGTCTCTCCACTTGTTAGCGTTAATCTTGGTGTTCAAAGATTTAGGTGTATACTTGTCCTTGTGTGTGTGTGTGTGTGTGTGTGTGTGTGTGTGTGTGAGAGAGAGAGAGAGAGAGAGAGTAATATAAAAATCCCCTCAATTATGAACCATATTTTGGGTTTTTGAATTTCAAAATTATAAGTACAATTTTCAATTATAACCATTTAAGTCATCCATTTGGAATTACAAACCAATGGGGGGGGAACATGGATGAGACACTCCTAGCTTTGTGAAGGGAAAAAAACCTATACTTGTCAACCAACCATTACTGATTGTTAGTAAGAACTGACCTTCAGTGAATGGGTGACAGGCATCCAGGCGGCTTTTCCCACTTGTTATCGCTGTCACACATCACTAGAACTCTCTCATACTCTCCCTCATTTTAAATACGTGTTTTTGGTAAAATTTTATAGACAGAGATTTGCGGGTATTATGTTCATGCATATTGGTGGGTAAAGGGTGCACATTCTCTACATATCATGATTGGTTAATATAATTGGCCTGATTCGGGCTACAACCTTCCGGAAAATCTAGCAAATTATACGAAGGAAATGGAAACACAAAAAAACCAGCCATATGAGTGTGTGTACCAGTACCATTAATAATATAGTCTAGTAGTACCAATAAGACCCGTACCGTTACAACCAGTACTAGAAGTACTACCAGTACAAGTCTAGCAGTATAGCAGTATCAATATCTGTAGAGTATAGGGCCATTACCAGTAATAGTTTAGTCCAATGGTACCAGTCAGTACCAAAGGTATCCCAGGCAACAGTTCTAGCAATTTATATCAGGGAGATGGAAACATGCAATAACCAGCCATGTGTGTGTGTGTGTGTACCAGTACAATATATACAGTACCAGTACAACCATTTAGTACCAATGTTAGTATAGCAGTATCAGTTTCAGTAGTGTCTAGTGCCACTAGTAGTATCAGTCAGTACCAAGGGTATCCCAGGCCAACAGTTCCAGTGAATTATATCAGGGAAGTGGCAACATGTAAAACCATCCATATGAGTGTGTGTGTGTGTGTGTGTGTGTGTGTGTGTACCAGTACCAATACTAGTATAGTCTAATAGTACTAGTAAGTATCAGTAATAGTACAACCAATACTATCAGAACAAGTATAGCAATATCAATCTCTGTAGTGCATAGTGCCATTACCAGTGCCACTATAGTCCAGTCGTACCAGCAGGTTAAAGGTTCTAGTGAATTATACTAGGTAAATGGAGACACGCAATAATCAGCCATGTGTGTGTATGTACCAGTACCATTATATACATTAGCAATACTAGTCAGTGCCAGTACGAGTACAGCCGAATAGCAATATCAGCATCAGTATTGTATAGTGCCATTACCAGTGCTAGTGTAGTCTAGTAGTACCAAAGGTAACTTAGGCCAACCTTTCCAGCAAATTATACCAGGAAAATGGCAATAGGCAAAAACCAGCCATGTGTGTGTACCAGTACCAGTACCAGTACCAATGTAGTCCAGTAGTATTAGTACATACCAGTACTAGTACCCCAGGCCAACAATCCCAACAAATTTATACTAGGGAACTATCAACACGCTATAATCAGCCATATGTGTGTGTGTGTGTGTGTGTGTGTGTGACTTCTACTCAAGTCACACACAAAAACCAGTACCAGGAAAATGGCAATAGTCAAAAACCAGCCATGTGTGTGTACCAGTACCAGTACTAGTGTAGTCCAGTAGTATCAGTACGTACCAGTACTAGTACCCCAGGCCAACAATCCCAACAAATTTATACTAGGGAACTATCAACATGCTATAATCAACCATATGTGTGTGTGTGTGTGTGTGTGACTTCTACTCAAGTCGGATCCATAACTCATTTTCAATCATGTATTAACTTTTCCTTTTTGTGCATTATGAAGAATCTATATAGACACCTCTCTGTAAATTCCGTGAATTATACTAGGTAAATGGAGACACGCAATAACCAGCCATGTGTGTGTGTGTACCAATACCAGTATATACAGTACCAGTACCAGTCAGTACCAATACAAGTATAACAATATAGCAATATCAGTAGTGTATAACTCCATTACCAGTACCAGTGTAGTCCAGTAGTACTTATTCAATACCAAAGGTATTTCAGGCCAACCGTTCCAACAATTTATACCAAAGAAATGGCCACAGGCAATAACCAATCATGTGCGTGTGTGTACCATTACCAGTACCAGTACCAGTACAGTCTGGTAGTATCAGTAAGTAGCAGTATCAATACCCCATGCCAACAATCCCAGCAAATTTATACCAAGGAAACCAGGGAAATTTATACCATGTGTGTGTGTGTGTGTGTGTGTGTGTGTGTGTGTGTGTGTGTGTGAGAGAGAGAGAGAGAGAGAGAGAGAGAGAGAGAGAGAGAGAGAGAGAGAGAGAGAGAGAGAGAGAGAGAGAGAGAGAGAAGAGAGAGAGAGAGAGAGAGAGATAGGTCTTCAAGCGATCTTTGGAGCGAGTTTTTTTTTTTGGAGTGCCACCCTCCCTACCTCCTCTTGCCACCCATGTGCTTCCTCCTCTTCCCTTCCTCCTCCTCCAACATCCTTCCTCTCCTCCACCTCCTCTCTCCATCTACTCCTCTAACTACATTCCCTTCCTCCAGGTCCTCCTCTAGAAACCACCATCCTTCCCTAAAGTCTCCTACTCCCTTCTTCCTCTCCTCTTTTCTTAATCACTCTATAACCCCTCTCTCTCTCTCTCTTTTCTCTCTCTCTCTCTCTCTCTCTCTCTCTCTCTCTCTCTCTCCTCTCCCTCTCTCTCTCTCTCTCTCTCTCTCTCTCCTCTCCCTCTTCCCTCCCTCCCTCTCCCTCCCTCCCATCCTCTTGTGTTGTCTTCCCTTTGTGCATTTGTCTCTCTCTCTCGCCCGTCACCCCTATCTCTCGTTCTCTCCCCCCCCCCCCCCCCCCCCCCCCCCCCCCCCCCCCCCCCCCCCCCCCCCCCCCCCCCCTCTCTCCCTCTCCTCTCTCTCTCTCTCTCTCTCTCTCTCTCCCCCTTACCTTCCCTCCCTTCCTGGAGTGAGCTCCACCCCCCTCCGCCCCTCTCTCTCTCCCATGTCTTCTCCCCCCCCCTCCTCTCTCTCTCTCTCTCTCTCTCTCTCTCTCTCTCTCTCTACCCGTGCCACCCTTCCCTCTCTGCTAACTAGCATACCTTGTATGCTAGCTAGCATTTGGTTCATGCTAACAAGCATTCAAAGTTTAGTCAGAAAAATCCCTAAATCTGTGGGATCACTCGGATAAGCATAAAAAGCATCATTTTCCATCAATATACCATTTTGGTTCACTTTCCATGCAATTCTACAACGACACTTGTTAGCTGCTATTTTTGGCAATTTTTGCCTGCATCAATCTTTATAGGCGAGATGAGTGTGCCACCATGAAACACTTGGAATATATACATTGTAAAACCAAATTAAGCATCTTATCAAGTGGAAAAGCATGCAAATGCGCCACATCCAGGGCCACGACTCCCCGGATAGGTATGTACATGATAATGACCGCAGTAGACACTTCAACATATATCACAATATGTACATAATTGCTTTTATTTGCATACATCAAGAAGTGTCAAGAGTGAGGTGAATGTTTTTATTCACACTATGTACGTGCCACGGCACGACATCCACCCCCTCTGAACCTGCACATCCTCCGGTATGTGCCACAACAACATTTGTAGAGCATTAAAACTAATGGTCAGACGCCATATTGTCACTTTCATCCTCAATTTGCATATAGTTGGCTTCATCATCCTCTTCACTTGGTTGTGCATCAAATGGATCAGAATCCCCTCTTCTTTTGAATAATTTAATTCTTTTTCCTGCAATGGGAATTTTCAGTTCTGTCCCATCCAGTTCACGCAAGGTGTAAGTTGCATTTCCATGCACATGTTTGACAACATAAGGACCAAACCATCTCTTTGCAAGCTTCCTTATTGTAGAGTGCTGGTTTTCAAGGCTACTATCGTACACCAACACCCAATCACCTTTTTCAATGTATTTTGATCTAAGCCTATCATCTTGTCAAATCTGTCTTTGTTTTTCAACCTTGCATTTTTTAGTCGAGCTTTTGCAAGCTCAATGTCTTCAGGCCTTCTTTCTAGTTGCCGTATGCGCAATGCAAGAAGGTCTTCTCTACTCATTCCATCTTCCCATGGCAATACATTCCATGTAAGAACTACATCTTCAATTGGCATCACAGGTTTTTGACCATACATCAATTCAACATGCATATAGCCACACTGAACTATGTGTTGTACAGTCATCCCACAATGCAAATGGTAGTAACCTTGGCCACTCTCCAAGCTTACCTTCACAAGCCTTAGCTAAAGCTTTGATTATTGGAGGATGTCCTCTTTCACTTTTTCCATTTCCCTCTGGGTTATAAGCACAAGTTAAAGCTAGTTTGATGCCCATTCTAGAGAAGAATTCCCTTGCTTCATCAGCATCCAATTCTCCTTTACCCGCAGTTATCTTTCCCACACACCCATAGCGACAGATCACATCTTCAAGAAGAAATTTACATACAGCTTGTGTACTCTTATTCCTCAATGCACGCCCTTCAACTTGATTAGACAAATCTTCTCTTGCAAGCACCAAATACCTCATTTGCCAAAGTCCCAAAGGCAGTGTAACCAAATCCACAACCCATTTGTAATGCATGGCTAATGGATAAGTAGGATGTAGTCCATCACGATGCCATACATTTGAATACATTTGGCATGTCACACAAGACTCCACAAACTCAACCACATCCTTATACATCCCTTTCCACCAATACCTTTCTTTTACCTTGGCAAATGTTGCCCATACACCTCGATGTCCTGCCCATAAACTTTCATGGAACTCCTTGATGATCTGTTGCTGAGTAACCTTATCGCATACTACGCACAATGGTGTTCCATCTCTTCATTTAGGATGCTTCCATAAGTAGCCATCCCTCAAGAGGTATCCATATTCTTTTCTTCTTATCCTCTTAAATTCTTGCTCAGTCCAATCATCGTGCTTCTGCAGAGTACTTAAGTAGCGACCTATCAAGAGCCATTCATCCTCATATAGTTCCTCTGAAAAGGACTCAAGTGAAGACACAAAACATGTATGCCTACTCTTTGCATGATCAATAGTGTAAAACTTTGTGCCAACATCATCTCCCTCATTAATCATGTCATGTTCATCTTCATACCTTGCCCTAGATAGCATATCTGCCATTGGATTGTCTTTCCTTGCAATATGCTTGAACTTAGGATTCAAGGAATTTATGTAGGCTATCCACCACAGCATTGCAATATCAGGAGTCGAACAACTTGTGATCATTCCAAGAAGAGGCAAACAATCAATTTCCACAACCACTGATGCCCCCCTATCAAGTACTCCTTGTCACACCTCAATGTTGTAACCACCCCCCATAGTTCCCTTTTTACTTGTGCATAATCGTGTTGGCGAGAACTCAGAATCTTGGCTCCAAATCTCACCACATACCTTTTTCCTTCATCATCATATTGCCCTACTGTCCATCCTATCCCTGTAGGACTTGTGTCCACTGTCACAATGACAGGTCTCTCACATGCATAGTCTACCTTTCTCAAGGTTGGCGATGAAAGAAGTAGATTCTTTAGCTTCCTCATGCCTTTTGTGTGCTCTTCTTCCCATCGAAACTTTTGATTCTTTCTCAACAACCTATAAAGGGGATCTGCTACATGTGCATAATGTGGTATCCAAATAAGATAGAAGACGCAAGCACCAAGAAATATTTGAACTTCAGTTATAGTTGTACATGTTTCTTTCATGTTTTTTATTGCATCCATCTTCTTTGGATAAGGCCTTCTACCATAAGGACCACACACAGTGCCCCACAATCAACACTTCATTAAAACCAAATACAGATTTTTGCCCTGACAGGGTAAGATTAACTTCTTCCAGCTTTGACAAAATCTTCTCACAATCTTCGATATGGTCTGCAACAAACTTACAGCACCCCCTTGAATCCATAGCTTCATCTTTATCTCTGTCTTCACATCCTTTGATGGGCACATCATCAAGAAATGGCATTGTGATTTGAGGTATGAAGTCACGTAGAACCTTGTTCATCCCATTCATCATATGTGTAACTAAATTTGTTGCTCCTTGAGGTAAGGTACACATCCTTACCAGTCCCAAAGGTGTTTTCATAGTTGTCAAATCTCTACTCTCAATATCTAGATGAAATTGATCGTACCCTGAATAGAGATCTCCCATTGAGTAAATTAACCTTCCTACAAACGCCTCTGTAAATTCATCCACTATAGGTCCTATACCCACATTCCTGATGGTAACCTTGTTTACAGGTTGCATATCTTGTATGAACCACAAAGCTCCATTATTCTTAGGCATAGTGAACTACGTGTTTGAATATGGCGCACAAGAAGGCTCCAAGATACCCATGCTACTCTTTTCATTGAGTAGTTCTATTAACTTTGGCAAATGTGCTTTTGGAACCGGAATTGGGCGTAGATTCCAAGGTACGTGAGGGATACTAAAGATCACCATAGGTGCAACAACATTAGGATCAACACACTCTATCTCATGTGGCTGGAAAGCAAAAGCCTTACCATGTCTTGAAAGCATTTCTTTAAAACTCTTCTTCTCTTCTTCTATGAAAAACTCTTCATAGCCAACTTTTATCTCTTTTAGGGATTCCACTGTGAACTTGTGTCCAGTTCTTTTTGGATCCCTGAGACTTGGCTGCAAAGAAGCTTTCTCTAGCTTTTTCCTACAATCTGATGGTAAAGGTAAGGCCACTGGTCTCACTTTCTTTGCCACCGTTTTGTACTTGGTCTCCACACGCACTTCCGGTCCTTCATTAGCATTGAAATCTTTCTGATCTTCAAAAGCCTCAATCACATCATACATTTCCATAGAGCATACTTCCACAATGTGGGTTCCATCTTGCATGCTAGTATCCATTATAGCTTCAAGCTCAAGCATAGTATCTACATGAGAAACTTGTTCAAAGAAACCTGAAATGCATTCACTATCCTCTATGAAACCATTTTCTTTCATTTTTTTATGTACACTATATACATATTGTCGTGCACTTCTTTTCATATCCTCAAGCTTCATAAAACATACTGACCCATGCTCTGTTAATCCCTGGAAACCTGTAGAAAAAGCTTCTTCTCACTTTGGGTCAGGCGAGAACCTTTTTCTTCTTGTACCATTGCAATCCTGCTTCACAATGGTACATGGCCAAAACCCCTTGTCTCCCTGTACTCTTTGAACTCTTTGTTCGCTTTTGGTAGAGGATACTCACTCCTCTCGTGATTCACACACAATCAAAAATTGCACAACTCGCTTCCCATCTCTTCTCTTTACCCTAACATAAGCAGAACCATCATCCAAGAACTTTGTTTCCATGCAAACGGCTGTGATGTATGGCTACCCAAGGATAAGAGGATAGGTAGACATCTCCTGCACAAAGAAAGTTTGCTCATCCTTCACATTATTAATCATCACTTTCACATTTGGACAAGCCCCATATAGCTCTCCTGATGAGTTATTTGCAGCTCTAATCATCCACCCATGGTTTGTGTCTATCGGCCACTTACGCTTCATGTAAAGACTCTTGGACATAAGATTGATCTCAGAGCCATGATCTATCAATGAAACCTATGGCTCCTCAAGATCACCCACCTTGACTAAGGTTTCTGTTGTAGCTCTTGCCCAATGACTTTTGGAGTAGTGGATTTTATAGGAGGCTTCATCATCATCATCATCATCATCATCTGCAAATCGAGCATGTGCATCTCTTTGAGAAGACTGGTAGCATCCTACCACATTTTCATCAAAATCCTTTCCTCCAATACCTGCTTTAAGTTTGTTGCAGCTTCAATGTCAGATTGCAGTTTGTATGCAGGGCCTTTTGCTTTAGCTTTTCCTTGCTCTTTCTTCTTCCTTGTAGATGCCTCCTCCTTTGGAATCTCAGGAGGAGGAGGCACATGTGGTGGAGCCTCATAAGAAGGTCTTGGATCCTTTCTTCCACCAGCTCTTGTAACCCTCTTTGAAGTAGAAGGACCTGCATCTCCATTCTCACGTCTACGCTTCTCTTCCATAATTGCTTCATTATTATAGCATTTTGCAAGATAGGCATGCACTGATAAAGAGTCCACATGGTCATCCCAACCTGTTGTATGGCATATGCAATCACCGGCTTCATGTAACACCTGTTTAGTTACCTTCCCTTTTTTGGCCGAGGCTACTGCATATGGCCACAAGCTATCAACGTCCTCAAAATCATATGGAGTATACTTCAACACTTTCTTTGGAATTAACTCTATCTTTGCCCCATAGGTAGCAGCCTCCACGACAAAAATAGCATGACTAGCTGCCATATCCTCCACTAACTTCCGCATACCTCCTTTTCCAAAGTTAGTTCCTAATGGCATACTTGTCTCCCGCAGATGGATCTTGCCATCCTTAAAAAACACAAGATCTCTTTTTAAGGCATCACTAAATCTATCACAATCCCTTCTGCCATGGTCTGTGCCATCACACCATATGCATCTGTGCACAAATCCTTCTTTGCTTTGGGATTTTTGTCCTGCCAACAGGTTGTCCTTTCTCTTCAAGCCTTGTTAGCTTTAACTTCATTTCTCGCGTGCCCTTAACAAGCTCATCAAGCATTGAATTATCACCTTTTGGACTCACAACAATAGGCTTTGGTGGAATCTCTGACGTGCTAGGAGGAGAGGAACTACCATTCACCACCATCTTGTCCCTACAATGTTGCCTCTTAGCAAGCAATGAGATTGCGTCTTCAACCTATTTCCACTCGGTCTTTAGACCCTATTATGTATTCTTGTATTCAAGGAGTAGCTCTAGATTTTCTTGGAGCTCATAACCTGCAACTTGAAGGAACAATTCGGTCTTTTCACTATCCAAAGTAGCCCGCTCTGTTCCTGACAGTTGAGCATAGCGTCGCTCAAATCTCAACAGTTCGGTGATGGAAAGTCCTTCTTTTGGCTTTGCAACCCATTCCAAGAAGGTCCTTTTTGTAACCCTTTCAGAGTCCTCCATGAAGTATTCCTCTTTTAGGGCTAATTTGAATTGCTCCCAACCTTCTCCATGCTCCTCCCTGATTCCCCTTACATGGTCTCTAATCTTGGGGACCACAACAAGCTCAAAACTACGAATCATGTCCACCTCTGGAACCTGTTGTAGCTCCATCTCCTTTACATAACCACGAAGAAACTTTGTGACATCTTTTCCTTCAAATTGGTCCATTTTGTTCACAATAGCTTGAAGGGCTTTGGTTGCTGACACCTCCCTTATTTCTACAGCATGTTGTTGTTGCATAAACATGGCGAATGCTTGAAACATTTGCATTGTGCCTTGATCAAAACGCATGCATTGTTACTCTTGTTGATCCATAGCTTTAATTATTCATAATTAAACCTTTCAACATAAGTATTTGAACCCCCACCCCAGCTGCTTCGCGTCGGGTTCACCAAAAATGTCAAAATTTGTGCGGTCTAGCTGGGAAGGTGCAAAACCTCTGGCTGTGAGAGTTCGTGATGAGAGTCACAAACACTTTGTGAAGAATCACCAACCCTCTTTCTAAGGGCGACAGAAAATCTAAGAGCGTTCGTGACAGCAAAGTCACAAACCCTCTTTCCTATCGTGCTTGGAGTCTGCTTGTTTTTGTAGTCGAGATTATGATGAGAGGATCACCAAATCACATTCAATTTCACTTTAAAATACCATTGAAAAACACTAGTTTTCCAGCCATGAAACCTCGATGCTCATACAATCACAATTCTCAATCAAAACCCAAACCTCTTTCATGGTATCCTGTAGCCTTGCCCCCAATTACATAGTCGTAACATCAAACAGTTGAAAGGAATGCTCGAGCTTCCACTTTCACGAAGACCATTTTATGATTTTGCAGAGATTTATGAGCTTCTAAAGTGAAGCCCACACACTATTTTGATAAGGGGAAACCCTAATTCACTCCCTCACTAGCTCAGATACAAGAATTCAAAGAGGCGGGACTGCCCTACACATAGATTGAGCAACCATGGAAGCCATTGCACAGTAGAGAAAAATTGCTGGTTTTTTCTGTTAAAATCCCCCTTGTCTCTCTTCCCCACGGAATTTTCAGCTGATGTGTCAATTTTTGGGCCATTTTGCCACTTTTTCAGCTCATTTTTGACCCAAAAAAGCCATTTTGGATGCGAAAAATCCCAAACGGAGTCAAAAAAATCCCTAAATTTGTGGGATCACTCGCATAAGCATAAAAAGCATAGATAAGCATCATTTTCCATCAATATATCATTTTGGGTCACTTTCCATGCAATCCTGCAACGGCACATGTTAGCTGCTATTTTTGGCAATTTTTGTCCGCATCAATCTTTATAGGCGAGATGAGTGTGCCACCATGAAACACTATATATAAATTGTAAAACCAATTTTGCATCTTATCAAGTGGAAAAGCATGAAAATGCGCCACATCCAGGGCCACGACCCCCTGGATAGGTATGCATATGATAATGACCACAATAGACGCTTCAACATATATCACAATATGTACATAATTGCTTTTATTTGCATACATCGAGAAGTGTCAAGAGTGAGGTGAATGTTTTTATTTCCACTATATACGTGCCACGACACGACACCGTCTTTGTTTTTAAAAAAAGAAACACTTCCCCTCTCTCCCTCACAATTTTGTCGCCCCCTTCTCTCTCTCTCTCTCTCTCTCTCTCTCTCTCCCTCTCTCTCTCTCCCATTCTCTCTCCCACTTTATCTTCCTTTTTTTTTTCTTTGCCTCCTGTGAGACTGTCGCTTGAGTCCCTCCAATCCTAATGAGACATGAAATGAAATGGAATGAAATGCTATATTAAATGTCTTCAAAAGGTCAAAATGACCCATGCGACCAAACTAATACAATCTTGGTGGATCTATTACAATGTTTGGATACAAAATAAAATGAGAGAGAAGGGGGGGGGGGGGGGGGGGGGGGGAGAGAGAGAGAGAGAGAGAGAGAGAGAGAGAGAGAGAGAGAGAGAGAGAGAGAGTTCTATCATCGTCCTCGGAGGTCAAATATGACCTATGGGACCAAATGAACATGTCACGTGGTGTGAGTGGAGGTCATAAGTGACTCTTGATGCTCAAAAATGGCTGAAATGAGCGTTGCAATAGGGAGTCCACATCGTGGTTGGGAGAGGAAGGTATGTAGGGAGAGCTCATGGCTGAATATATGGGGAAAAGAGGACCTAATGTGGTCAAAAGCTGAGCACTCAAGTAGTGTATGGTACTCATTCTCTCGCACTTGACGAGGGCAAAAGGTGCAAAGTCGATGAGACTCCTCGCCAGTGCCCCAACGTCCTATCTCGCAGCGTAGAGAATGGGAGCTAAGACGAAGGGAGGCAATGTTGCGGATTGCACTCAATGGGATGGGCTCAAGGATGTAGGGATGGGTTCGGCTACCGCGTTCGGAGAAGAAGAGCGATTTGTAGTTTGGGGAAATGTTTGTGGTGTAATGGCCGAAGCGAGAACCTCCAGATTTCTCCCAAGCCATGTTACATTGGCGTTGTAAGAAGGCCTCATTAACTTGGGAGTCGATCAATGCATCCTTGACCAAGTGACATGCATCCCATCTTCCAAACCATTTCTTGATGTCAAGCATCCACC
Source organism: Adiantum capillus-veneris (assembly GCF_014529385.1). Taxonomy (NCBI): domain Eukaryota; kingdom Viridiplantae; phylum Streptophyta; class Polypodiopsida; order Polypodiales; family Pteridaceae; genus Adiantum; species Adiantum capillus-veneris. Next base: position 138,587,608 of record NC_140939.1, read on the forward strand.
CCAAACTTAGTATTTTGCTCTTGCATGTCTTTTGGACCTTTTGACTTGCTTCATATGCGATTCTAGGAAGTCGATACAAAGGGCTACGTTGTGTCTTAAGCATGTATACCACAACCCTTTGCATGCCCAAGACCTCAATGGGAAGTGATCCGGACTCAAGAAGTAAGAGCATGTAGGGTGTTTGTGTCTTGACTCGGAGAAAGTTGGTAAGAAAACGCTTTTGGAAATTCTCAAACTCTTTCCAAGTAGACTTCCCGATGCTACCACCCCACACCTCCACTCCATAAAGAAGCACCGGTGTCACCAATGTGTCAAAGAGGTACTTTTTGAGAGCCCAACACTTGATCTCTCGAGCATTGCACATGTTCTCAAATGCATAATAAGCCCTCTTTCCGGCTTCCAAGCGACACATTGCGCAATCTTTCCATCTATGATTGGATGGAACCTCGAGGCCAAGGTACTTGAAGCTATCTACCACTTCAAGTTTCTCATTGTTGTATACAATGCATGGATTTTCGTCATTGAGGGTCTTTACAAGCATAACCTTGGTTTTGGATCCATTCACAATAAGCCAGCGATTGTAGGCAAAAGCATTCCAAGACACTCATAAGCTTTTGTGCATCTTCTAAGGTATGTGCCAAGAGCACTACATCATCGGCATAAAGCAAAATCATGATCACCGCATTTCCGATCTTAACCCTCTTCTACGCCTTGAGAGAGAGAGAAGGGAAGGGTTGGGCGGGGGGAGATTGTGAGAGGGGGAGAGTGGAGTGTAGTTTCTTTTTTTTTTAAGGCAAAGAAAGGGAGTGCAAGGGATGCTTAGGCCAAAAAATAAAAAAAAAGGTCATCCAAAGCACTAGCTAGTGCTTTGGATGACTTCAAAAAAACAAAAAGATATTACACTCCACTCTCCCCCTCTCACAGTCTCTCCCCCCCCCTCTCTCTCTCTCTCTCTCTCTCTCTCTCTCTCTCTCTCTTTCACTGCAAGTTCGAGAGTCTGAGTACCACACACTTCTAGAGTGCTTAGATTTTGGTCACATGCGAACTTACTTCCTTCACATTTCAGCCATGACCTAGACCTATACACTTTCCTCTCTCAAGCATGATGTGGGCTCTCCATTGCGACTCTCATCACCACAATTTTGGACCATCAAGAATCATTCATCAGCCACACAAATACTACATCACATGTAACTTTTGTCCCATATGTCATATTTGACGCACGTGGGGGATAATAAAATCTATCTATCTACCTCTCCCTCCCCCGCTAGCCCTCCCTTCCCTCTCTCTCCGTCTCTCTCTCTCTCTCTATCTCTCTCTCTCTCCCCTCCCCTCTCTCTCTCTTTCTCTCTCATTTTACTTTGTACCCATGCATTGTATTAGATCCACCAAGACTGTATCAGTTTGGTCTCATAGGTCATTTTTGCATTATGAAAATTCTTAATATAGCATCATTTCATTCCATTTTAGTTAATATAACAATTCATTCCATTTCGTTTCGTTTCTCTCTAGGGTTGGAGGGACTCGAAGGGTGGTCTGGTGGGAGCAAAGAGTGAGAAAGGGAATAGGGGGTGGGGAGAGGGGTGGCAAGTGGGGGGGGAGAGAGAGAGAGAGAGAGAGAGAGAGAGAGAGAGAGAGAGAGAGAGAGAGAGAGAGAGAAGGGATAGGGAGAGTAGGATAGGAGGACACACACACACACACACACACATATATATGTATATATATGTGTGTATATATATGTATTTAAATGTGTGTATATATGTGTATATATATGTGTCTATATATATGTGTATATATACGTGTATATATATGTGTGTATATATATATGTATATATATACATATATATATATATATATAGATAGATAGAGAGAGAGAGAGAGAGAGAACGAACAGGGGCAAGAGAGGGAATGGGTTGGAGGGATCATGAGAGGGGGAGCAGTCAGAGGGTCTGATTTAAAAGAAAAAACCGAAGGTAGTAGCAAATCCGCTAATGTTTTAGGTTTTTTTAGAGAGACAGAGAGAAAGAGAGGAGAATTTGAACGTCACGAAAAAGTAGAGAGAGAGAGAGAGAGAGAGAGAGAGAGAGAGAGAGAGAGAGAGAGAGAGAGAGAGAGAGAGAGAGAGAGAGAGAGAGAGAGAGAGAGAGAGAGAGAGGAGGTCCTTAGCTACTCTGCTGGAGGGAGGGGCGGCAAAGGGCGATGGTGGTAGGAGTAGGGGTGGCACATGGTGGTAGTAAGCTAGCACCACTAACCATCAGTGGTGGGTGGTGTTGGGTGCTAAGGGGCGGCAATGGGAGGTAGTGGTGGTGGGATGAAAAAAAAAAGCTCGCTCCAAAGCTCGCTTCATTGAGCTCGCTCCGGAACCATCCCCTGTGTGTGATTTTCACTCAACTAGGATTCATAACTCATTTTTAGTCATGTATTAACTATTTTTTTCTTTTTTGTGCATTGTGAAGAATCTATATAAACACATCTCAATAAATTCCGTTAATTTACTTGGCTATTGGAAGAGGTTGCCCATGAGCGTTGATGCTTGTAAAGTTTTTGATGTGTACTGCGTACTTCAATTGTTATTTGTCAGATGCACCTGCTGTTGTTAAAAACATATCTTATGTGCTGGCTTAAGATAGTCTGGGAATAATCATACACACAAATAGACTAACAGGGAGGGGGAAACCAACCAGTCATTTAATTACTTCAGCATGATCAAGCAGAAAAAAGCCCAAAAAATTATGTGGAAAATGAAACCAGGTATGACCAAGAATCCATACCCAAAATTGTTGTAGGGAATACGTCAGTTGGGAAGGCGTTAAGCAGCTACTCGAAAATATAATGGAGTACATCAGGGAAGGTCGTCCTCTTTCTAACTGAAATCAAATTTGTGGAGTGTATACGGCTGGCTTTGTGTTTGTGTGTGTGTGTGAGTGTGAGAAAAAAGGTTTGTGTGCATGAAACTAGGTAACGATATCAGGTGAGTACGAAAACCTTTGCAGAGAGCTCTCAGGTTTTTGCGCAGGAAAAAAGAGAAAAATTGCAAGTATAATCTCTGTATCACATGCACAGCTATTTGGTGCTTTAATTTTGGTTTGCCAAAGTTTATATACTACCAAAGTGATACTTAACCATGTACACATCATTTGGTGTAGTTATCTTTTGTTTGCTAAAAACCATATGTTGCCAAATTCACATGGGACCATATTCGGTGCATTTCTTTATGTATTATGTGGCATTTCTTTATGTATTATGTGGCATTGTTATTTAAGTCCACAACTGAGTTTATATTTAATTTTGTTCATCCCTTTGATAGGGTAGAGAGAGAGAGAGAGAGAGAGAGAGAGAGAGAGAGAGAGAGAGAGAGAGAGAGAGAGAGAGAGAGGCCCACCCCCAACCCTGGGAATAGACCACACTTGGGGGAGGATAGTCCACCAAGTGGATCTATCCTCTGCCAAGTCATGTATATATCCAATTATAGTCATTTAGTGGAATGAGGTTTATGATTCATACAAAACCATGGAGTACAACCGGAGAGAATCTTCTCTTGAATCCAAAGCAAAAAATCCATGTCAACAATCTAGTTTGAAGTACACCTGAAGAGAATTACACTCTATATATCAGATAGCCACAAGTGGGTGTGATCATTCCAGTAATCCAAAAGATCTCAAGTATCATCCTCTGTCAAAGCCATCACTGTGTGCATATTATGTCAATTCATAAGAAATGTGAGGTGTTATATTATTTCTATATGGTTCTTATGATTGTTTGTCTTAGATTGGGCTCACTTGGTTTCTTGATGTTTATGCTTGCAGATTGTGGAGCCAATTTATGCATATGCAAGCATTGGATTTGATGCAGTTGATCATGGTTATGATCGTGTAGCAGTTGACTGATCTCCCAAAATTTGTTGCCACTTTGGCTTTTTTTAATAGTTGAGATTTAGTAGACATGTGTGACAATTTAGAGTGTACATGGCATTGTGGTCACCCAAGGCACATTAGGCATCTTTCTTTCAGACGTATGAGGTAGAAGCAGTGATGTATGCATGAGGGAGATGAGGTTTTGATACATGCTAGAGCGGTGGCTTCATATACCAGTGACGGTCGTGTCACATTCACCTTCAGTGTTCCTTCTACTTACATGTCTTTGAGAGGTGGCACTTATCCTCATTTTTTGCTAGATGAGAATGTAGTTTTCCACATCACACCATATCATGAGTGGTTAATCACTTTCTCTAGTGGAAGCTTTGGTCATGTATTCTTGGCTGATGGTTCAATGTTTGACATTGCAGGTGCAAGAGATGTTTGCTTGTCATTACAATGGTGCATCCTATACGCTACAACATATGTGCTATGTTCCTTATCTCAAATAGAGTTTAATCTCAATGTGACAGTTAGCATATTGTGGGTGTCATATATTTCTTAGAAAGTAGTCGTTCTTGATGCATTGCATATCACTAGTGATTGCTAGGGGAGCCTGAAGTGGCTTGGTATATCCTATGCATGTATCTGAGGTTTGAAACAACATAGTCTCAATTTTTTTGTTGGCATGCATTGAGAAAGATACAATATGTGTCTCCTTTGTGATTGTGCTCCACCATGCTCATGAGATAGAGCATGTTAGTTGTGCAAGGCATGCTGGAAGACTCTGTAGAGATAAAGGTGGAGCGATATTGCTCTAGTGAGACACAACAAGTTTTATTAGAGTCTATGCATATAGAGGTAGAGTGGGTGTGTTCCCTAGAGACATAGGCAGAGATGATGGACATGGAGTTCTTTGATATGCTCATGCTAGAGGCTGATGAGTGATGCAAGGACACACAGTTTAGCTTATGGATGAGAGGGACATAGCCATGCTAGTTTCGGCGATGTCACATCTATATGTGATCAGTAGTCTTGATGATGTAGTGCATGTAAATAGCATTGAGTCTAGGACAACCAAGTTTACATAAATTTTTGTTAGGATTCCAGCGTCTCATGTATGACCTACTAGTGTTGAGGCCCGACCTAGTAGGTGCAGTGGGAGCATTTGTAGCACAAATTGTCAGTCGTATCATGACTGACACTAGGTTGATACATTGTGGAGCTATGCCGCCTATACAGAGTTTTTTGCAAGATCTGTATGCAAGCTCTAGCATGGATGCGCACGCTCATTATTCTTTTTGTATCCACGGCTCTTTTGGAGCATAGGGATATTGTATTTTTTATGGTTCTAATTCATTAGGACTCACTCTGATGACTGAGTGTTGGTAAAAACAATTTCTTTTAAAAAAGGGATAAATATCAAAATTTGTAGGTGGGATTATACTAAACCTAGGTTTTTTCCTCCAATTGTTGTGAGTGTCCTAACCTTCAAATTCAATCTTACAAGTGTGTCTGGCCCATTGTATGGATATGGAGAGAGAGAGAGAGAGAGAGAGAGAGAGAGAGAGAGAGAGAGAGAGAGAGAGAGAGAGACCGTTTTCTTGGTTCCAATCCACTCTCTTTCTTTCTTTGCCTTGGTCTCCAACTCCCTCTCCTCCCCCCTCCAAGCCCTTTAAAGCCTTATGTCACGTGGAAGGGGTCTCCAAAGGGCATTAGATATAGTTGAGAAAATTTATAAGTAAGGCTACACTAAACCTAAGTTTTTCTCAAGCACTCAGGATGCACAATAGTTTTTTGCTATTATTCAATAGTCCATTATCAATACTCTCTATGATGGAGCTTGAAAAATTAGAGGAAGGAGAGAACCTCCATGCATTGCCTTCTGGTTTATTTGCATGGCCTATTCGATCAATGCTCAAACTGAGCTGTTGAGTCCTTGCTCTATCATCCTCCTTGCCGTAGACGCGTCAAAGAGCCTTCAAAAATTGCATAGAGTAGTTCAAATTCTATGCAATTCCATCCTTTCCCAATGACTTGCAAAAGTATAAATTGTATGCCTAACAACCTATTACAACTCGTGTGTGTGTGTGTGTGTGTGTGTGTGTGTGTGTGTGTGTGTAGCTATTTTAATTTATATATAAGACATGAATGATCTTTTACATTCAAAAGATAGGTGGCTTTAGAGAAAAGGTAAAAATTAGTACAAAAAAAAATCAGTCTTAGAATTATCTTTGTACATGGTATATGAGAATGAAGCCACATTCCAGTATACAATGATACTGATCCAATAAAGAATTACTTCCCAAGTGGTAGGAGCAAGTGTACTATCTGACAGAAAATAGCTTTAAGCCCAAAAAAAATCCAAGAAAGGATGGAGTCCTCACGTGCATTCATCCAAACAAGACAATAGATTCGTTAGCCTTGGATGTGTATTACAGGTGTCAATGGACTATATCATTTGTTATCCATGTCCAACTTATAGCTCTTTTTAACTTAAAACCACTATCCAAAGTGTTCTTGTCTTTCAGTTCTTTAGTTTTTAATGTGAAAAAAGTTTATTATCTCATTTATTGATAGTAATTGTATGTATGGTTTCTATACAGCCCTATGTTTCATAGTTATTTAAATAGGTATTTAACATATATATCATTTTGATCAAAATGCCATTACCCCTTTTGATCCAAGTGTCCTATTTTAACCCAAAGGTTAGTTTCTCAAATTTTGTTTTGCCATATTTTCAGGCCCAAAATCCTAAGTATTATAAAGCATAAGTAAACTAATTTAATAACTTGAGATATGTACCAAAGCATTAATTTTGGCTTAAGTAAAAACCAAAACTCGGAGGCCCACATGGGCATATCCAATCCAACTCACCTCCTTCAATATGTGTTGTGATAAAGAGAGAAATCTGCTAGATCATTCCTAGATTAAACTAATTTTCACAGTTAGAAAATGACTTAAAAATTTACATTTTTTAAGCGACAGATTAGCCGGATATGAACC
>NC_140939.1:139196967-139441967 GCF_014529385.1 Adiantum capillus-veneris
TAAAAATAAATAATTAAGTTCTTTCTCTCAAAGAGGAAAAGAGGACACATGTCGAAATGATATAATTAAATAATGAGAGAGAGAGAGAGAGAGAGAGAGAGAGAGAGAGAGAGAGAGAGAGAGAGAGAGATGTGGACTAAGCTTGAGAGGGGGTATACTGTCCCACACACACACACATTCTCTCATTGTGTGGAGTGCAAAGTGCAAGAGATCCATCTCCTTCTCCAAGCTTGTTGAGAAGTTGAGAGCCTACACCACAATCTTGGCTATGGAATGCAAATCGGACCAAGAGCCATGCTTCAATGCTTAAGCTTGCATCTTCTTCATCTTCATTACTATACTATTATGATATGCTAAGCAAGAAGAGTGATGATAAGTGAGGAACTACTTCTTTCTCCTATGGATGATTCTTCTTCCTCTTCCCTACCGTCATTCCTCGCTAGCTCTCTCCACCATCAAAGGTGTTTGAGGCCTTGGGACTAAGGCTTGGGATAGCTAATGCTTTTTACAAAGTTTATGTTATGCTCGTGATGCATGAAGCTTTCCATCTTCACAACATCACCAAGGTCACAGGGAACACAAAGATTGTATTGTACCAAGTCTCTCTTGATGGGAGAATCTATAATACAAACGCCTTTTGGAGGGGGACCGGCTCCAAGTAAATATGATCCTCAATTATTGTCATGTTCTCTAATACTCTCGCTCTTGCAAAAGTATTGCTCATGACAAGTTAATTAAGTACTATGTTTATGTTGCTACCATCAATTAAGTTCACCCTCTATGTTCTCAAAGTGATCTCACAAAAATGCTCACTCTAATTCTCTTAATTCCGCTAGTCTCAAAGTTCATAGGCCATTTCCATTACATTGGTATTAGAGCATTTGGTTTCTCTTTTCTTGCTTAAGAAGAGAGGTTCTTAAGTAACCTATTAATGGTTGATTATGTTAATTATATTAGGGTAAGTGGGACTGGGATCTATTATTGGTTTTGTTGAGTCCACTATGTGGGATATGGTGCACACCTCGAGAGCTTTGGTCTTAATAATGGGGTCTTTTTAAACTTGCCTACGGATTTATCATTATTGAGCCATAAGAAGTTTGAAAGGAGCTATCCCTTGGCAATTCTACTATGTTAGATCCACTCCACTACTCTCTATAATTAACCAATTCGAACCATGGGTGTAGATACTTAGCTGCTTGTTTTCAAAGGCTAAGAGGAGTAGCAACTAAGGTTTTGAATTTCCAAATTTATAGGGGAAAGAGCATGTATATAGATGCTCATGAGTCTGGTCGTACTATACCTGTCATAATAATCAATATCTAATTGTCCTAAATGATTTTCTCATGTTAAACTGATCATTTAATATGGGGAAGTGCTAGGGGAGAAAAAGCTAGAATATTGGTTAAGCTAGCAGACCGGCCACAGTAGAAATCCAAAGGGAGGGCCATCTGCAAAAGAGCCATGTGCAACAATGGGCTTAAAAGACCCTAAGGTTCAGCCCATTAAGACTTCCAAAATGCTAAGGTTCCAAAATTCAAAGGTTGTGTCCAAAGGTCAAGCATGGGGGGAATTGGATGCTTTGTGTGTGTCCCAAAAGTCTTTATCAATCCCTACATAGGAGGGGCGAGCCTTGGGAGTAGGGGATGAGAGAGAAACTCACACACACACACACACACACACACACACACACACACACACACACACACACACACACACACACACACACACACACACACACAAGCTCCCTTTACACAAAGGGAATGAGGGACACATGTCAGCTCCCTAGCCCAGATGCCCACAAGTTGTACCCAATTCCTATTGGATGGCCTTGGAGGTGGACCAATGAGAATTAGGCTAGAGTAAATCTAGTTTAATTAATTTAAAAACACTTAATAAAAGAACCAATGAGAATTAATCTCTCTAAAAGACTATTGGACAGTCTCCCAAGGGATCCAATGAGCATTCAACAGCCCAATGGCTTGCCTGATTCCTATCGGCCAGGAGGCAAAGGGGTCCAATGAGAGTTTAGTTGCATTTATTAATTACATAAATCTCTCGCAAAAGGGGAAAGGTGGACACATGTCAGAAGGCTATCACTTATACTGCTTAATTATCATTGGCTAGCCCTAGGGAGGTCCAATGAGACTGTAGCATGAGCAAATAGCAAGAGGGGTCGACCAAGAGAGAGAGGGGGCTGATCTTTGCAAGGCATTATCACAGACACACTCACACAATCTCATGTGTGAAGAAAAGAAAACTCTCTCTCCTTCTCAAGCTTTAATGGAAAGCTTACCACCTACTCCAAGCTTGTGAGAAGGGAGGCCTACACCAACAACTCTTGGCTTTGTGATGCAAATCCAACCAAGAGCCAAGCTTCAATGCATGCTCATCTCCTCTTCTATGCTAATTACTAAGCTAAGCTATGCTAATATGAGTGATTTGTGAGGAGATGTACATCTTTCTCGTAAGAATACTCCTTCATCCTCTCAATCTACTCTCATACCCCACTAGCTCTCACCATTTTTGAAGGTGTGAGGTCTTGGGTCTGAGACCGGAGAGAATTGATGTTGTGTTTGATAAGTGTTTTTCTTAGTGCATGAAGCTTTCATCTTCATTGCACGAGCTAGTCTTGAAGGAACACAAAGAATTGTATTGTACAATGTCTCTCTTGATGGGAGAAACCATAATACAAAGCCTTTTGGAGGGGGGACCGGCTCCATGTAAATCTAGTCCTCAACTGTTGTCAATAGCTTAATTTCTCTCTCTTTTGAAAGTAATTTTCATGCTATCTAACTAGGTGTTATGCTTTTTGTTGCTCTCTCCACCCAAGCACTCTTGTAATTCTCATTAGGAATATATTCTAATGAAATGCCCACTATGTTCATGCTAATTTCCGCTACACACAAGTTTTTAGGCCATTAAATGTTACATTGGTATCAGAGCACAAGGTTTCTCTTTTCTTGCAAGAAGGGAGGTCCTCAAGCTAGCTATAAATGGTTGGTATTATTAATTGCCTGTGAGTAAGTAGAATAGGGATTTTTCAGCCTTGCAGTGCGCCTGCCTTCGTGCAGCTAACGGGGCATCACCGTCGAGAGCTATGGTCTTAATAGTGGAGTCCTACAGGGCTTGCCTACGGCTTAACCACTATTGAGATATTAGAAGATTGACAGGAACCGGTGCTATTTTGGTGTTGAACGACTCTCTCTTCTATTCCTTGCAATTAATGGTATTTGAGCCACGGGTACAATAGCTTGAGTGCTTTTTCTAAAGGGGTAAAGAGGAGTAGCAACTAGGGCTTGAAGTGCCAAAGTACACCTAAAAAGTTTACACCTAAAAGTTGTTAGAATGGCTGACAATAGTAAAGAGAGTGAAATTAATGTTGATAACTTTGATTTTGCTAATGAGCAAGTTACTAATGATGCCCAGATGCTTGTTAACTATCTTGTTTCTAGGCTTCAACAAGCCATGGGCAATCCATCTCTCCAAAGTGAAGTGCAACGACAGCTCCGTGCTCATGGGATTCTCCAAGCTCCCCACCATGATGAGAGAACACCTAGGAAGCCTCCTTGTGAGACTTCCAAAGAGGTCTCTCTCCGATTCGGGAAGAAGAAGAGAATCCATACGAAGGGCTCATGAATTTACTTCTTGATGATGCACCTCCTTCCCAAACGAGAGCTTAAGAGCCTCCACTGAAGGAACGAGGAAGAAGTGAGTCTCCTGCCACCTCGGCGGAGATGGCTCCACGAAGACGGCGGGCTAAACGCTCTCCATCACCTCCAAAACGGAGAAGACCATCGCACCCTTCTCCACACCATAATTCAAAGAGGGATGACAAAAATCAAGAGAAGAAAAAGGCGAGAAAGAGGACACCATCTTCTCCATCTTCTTCATCCTCTTCCTCTTATGAAAGTGATGGTGAAGACGATGAAGATCAAGACAAGAAAAAGGCGAGAAAGAGGTCACCCTCTTCTCCACCTTCCTCAAATTCTTCACCTTCTGAAGAAAGTGATGGTGCAACCTTTGAGCCATCAAAAAGAAGAGGCCATACGAAATCCTATGCCGCATGGAAGAGGTCGTCCAAGCTGAAGAAGTTCAAAGAGGGAGGGAAGAGCATCTCTTTCCTTACCTATGATGGCACCTTTCGTGCTACGGACAAAGTCTTGGCCTTTATCCAACAATTTGATGCGGTGTTCGAAGATGAGGGCTTCACGGAGTCCTCTAAGCTACACCATGTAGCTATGCACTTTCAAAAGTCCGCTAGGCAATGGTGGTCTAGCCTACGAGCCAACAATGAAGCTCCACGAACTTGGAAAGCTTTAAGAGCTTCCATTATGAAGCAGTTTTTGGCCACCGATGCCAAAGACAAAGTACTCACCGAATGGCGAAGCTGAAAGCTCTCTCCCTATGAATCCATCCACAAATATGTAAACAAGTTTTGGGACCTACAACTCAAAGCCACTGTCTTCAAAAAGTTGGATTTTGGAGAGCGGGCTTAACCGAAGAAATGGCAGAGTATGTCAACTCCCAAAGGCCACGTACCATATCGGTGGTAATACACCATACTATGGTGGCCTCTCGAATCAATTTCCAAACGGGGGCTAAAAGAAATAATAAGCCCACAAAAAACAAGGGTTCCAATGAGCCTAAGGGGAAGGACAATGTCCAAAAGTCTCCTAAGGGCAACTCCAACAAAGCTAAAGAGAAGGGAGTTTACAAAGGTAAAAGCAAACTCTCTCCTGAAGAGCTTGAGCGTTATCGCAAGGATAACCGATGTTTCAAGTGCAGCGAACAACGGCATGCGTACCGCGTTTGTCCCCAAAAGAACACCCGCCATGATCCTCCTAGAGCTACCTTGGTTGAAATCCAAGAGGAGGAGACTCACCAAACTCACCACAAAGGATCTCCTCTATGCCATGCTTGCGGAAAGGTAAGAGAACATGATGCTTTTATTCTCTTTGACCCTTGTTCTACTCACAATTTTATTATCTATAGAGTTGGCCACCAAGCTAGGCATACAAGCCTACGAGATGGGAGATGTTCTACCCGCAGACAGTGCTTTCAAGGGGCAAGAAGCTTCAGTCACTCCCTTAATCGGGAAATTGAGGCTCCATGTCCAAAGTTATGTGGACAAAGAGGAATTCTTTATCTCTCCTCTCAAGCATGAGGATGTAATCCTAGGGGAACCATGGTTTGATTGCTTGGCTGCCAATGTTAAATTCCCTGAAAGGAGAATCTCCTTTAAGTTCATGGAAAAAGACATGTATATAGATGCTAAGGAAATGGGTAACACTATCCCCATTGTACATACACCAGCTTTCAACAAGGAGAAAGAAGAATCTCATTTAAGTTCAGGGAAAAAGACATGTATATAGATGCTAAGGAAATGGGTAATACTATCCCCATTGTACATACACCAGCTTTCAACAAGTCAATAAAGAGCTCTATTTTTGTGTACATGATTTTTGTTAAAGATTCTCAAAATGAACCTAATGCTTTAGCAAAAGAAAATAAAAGCAACCAAAAGGAATTAGAGTCATCCAATTTTCTCAAGGGGTTTCAAGATGTTTTTATTGACGACATCCCTTGTGAGCTACCTCCTAAACGAGGTAATGATGACCATGCAATTGAACTTCTTCCAGGAAGTTCACCGCCCAACAAACCTCCTTATAGAGTTTCTCAAGCTCAACAAGAGGAGATTATGCGGCAAGTGCATGAGTTAGTTGAGAAGGGCATGGTTAGGCCTAGCTCATCTCCATTTTGCTCACCTGTGCTATTAGTGCAAAAGAAAGACGGCACATATCGTATGTGTGTCGACTATAGAGCACTAAATAGGATCACTATCAAGAATAGGTTTCCCGTTCCACGGGTAGAAGACCTATTTGATAAGCTACAAGGATCGACCTACTTTAGTAGGATTGACCTACAAAGGGGCTATCATCAAATAAGGATAGTTGATCAGACATTGTAAAGACCGCATTTCGCACCACATTTGGTCTTTACAAATACATTGTCATGCCTTTTGGCTTGACCAATGCACTAGCCACATTCAACCGCTTGATGGAGAAGCTCTTCAGGCCTCATCGAACCTTCACTGGAGTGTTCTTTGATGATATTATCATGTACTCTAATTCATTAGACGAACACAAGCAACACCTCCAGGTAATTTTTTAAGTTTTAAGAGAGAATAAACTTTATGTTAATCGAAAGAAAGTGAATTTTTCTTGCGAGAGATTTAGTATTTAGGTCACATTATCTCTCAAGATGGCATCCAAATGGATCCATCAAAGTTAGAGGTAATAAAAGGATGGCCTAAACCAAAGAATCTTCATGAACTAAGAAGCTTTATAGGTATGTGTGCATACTATAGACGCTTCATAAAAAAGTTCTCACAAATTGCGGGACCATTACATGACCTAACAAAGAAAAGCGTTAGGTATACATGGTCTGCTAAGGAGAACAATGCTTTCGAAATGATTAAAGAAAAGCTTATCTCTCAACCTGTGCTTACACTACCGGATCTCTCAAAACCATTTGAGGTCCAATGTGATGCTTGTGGTGATTGTCTTGGAGCTGTTCTGCTTCAAGATGGGCACGCCATAGGCTATGAAAGTCGAAGGCTCGATCCTGTTGAGCAAGCTCTAGGCATATATGAAAAGGAACTCCTTGCAGTTCTACATGCCTTAGACTCATGGAAGCACTATTTATTGGGGACTCCTTTCATTCTGCGAACAGATCACCAAAGTCTTAAGTACTTCATGACGCAGACCAAGCTCTCCGAAAAACAAATGAGGTGGGCAAATTTCCTTTCGCAATTTCATTTTCATATTGCTAACATTGCTGGAAAGCATTATCAAGTAGCAATGCACTCTCAAGATGGCCGAGAGTGAATGCGATTTCCATAGCAACTCACAATGATCTATCTTCAATGATAGATGAGTATGCTATTGATCCCGATTTTAGAGATGTGATTTCAGCCCTTGCATTAGGGAAGAAAGAAGAACCATTTACTTTACAAGATGGTTATCTTCTCTGTGGCAATAGACTATGCGTTACTGACTCACTACGTGAGAAAGTAATGTATGAATCTCATGCTCCTCCTTACGCGGGGCATAGAGGGATTCGGTCTACCCTAAAGGGAATTGAAACATATTTCTATTGGCCTACCATGAAAGTGAACATACAAGAGTATGTTTCTATATGTGTGGTATGCCAAAAGACAAAATTTGATAGAGGGAAGCAACCTGGATTGCTTCAACCCTTGCCAATCCCTAATTCACCATGGGAGAGCATATCCATAGATTTTATCTTTGGATTGCCTAAGTCGATCCATGGGAATACGGGAATATGGACGATAGTAGACAGGTTCAGTAAACAAGCTCATTTTATACCTATCAAAAAGGCTATCAAAGCCCATCAAATGGCAACCCTCTTCATTTCACAAATTTTCAAGTACCATGCTTGCCAATGTTCATAGTGTCAGATAGAGATCCTAGAATGACCAGTAATTTCTGGAAGGGTCTCTTTGAGAATTTAGGGACAAGGCTAAACTTCTCTTCGGCCTATCATCCACAAACGGATGGCCAAAGTGAAATAGCTAACCTAACAATTCTCGATCTACTAAAAGCCTATGTAACGGAAGTAGATCAAAGATCCCAATGGGAGAAGTACTTACCCTTATTGGAGTATGCTTACAATAACACTATACATACTTCCAATGGAAAAGCACCTTTCGAGGTAATTGAGGGAAGATCAAAAAGTCCCTTGCTACTTAAGGTACATGGGAAGATCTTCACTGCAGATGAGTATAGCCGAGACCTACAAGAATCTTTTCAAAAGATTAAGGATGCTATCTCTATCTCACAACAAAGGCAAAAGGCTACTGCTTACTGTTAAGGCGGTTACGCCGCTAGCGGAAGCTAAATAGCGAGAACTCAACCAACAACAGAATTTGTCAGACGAGGACGGAGATTGACCCGCACGCGCATGGAAACAACTAGGTGGGTGTCAAATCACCTACTCGACCTTCTAATGACAATCACTACTAAGGAAATCAAATCTAAGTTCTAAAGTACGCAAGTGACTGAAATCCGTACTACGAACGAATGCTATACGAAACAGGATCTAGAATCATTGAATCGATCTCAAACTCAAGGGGAAGTCTATACACTAGGTAAGAACAACACCCTAAAGACTTGAACTGCAAAATCAACCTATAACCACTCCGTGGGGTAAACGCGTATGAAGACAGGCCGAAATATACAGGTGACCGAAACTTGACCCCGATGGTACTAATGTGTAGCTCTACTCGTTGTGGTTCTATAGATATGTTGCATGCTCCATTCCAACACACGAGTTGGAAGAAAACTCACACCGAAGCTCGTAGGAACTTACCACACATAGAAGCCGATAGCACACACTCTTGGTATCTGTGCGTAGCTCTCGCCGTTGCTAACACAATGGCGGTGTCGCTTCTCCAATGGCGGCTCCGTAGCTCGCGTAGCAAGTAGATAAGACTCTCTCTCTCTCACTCTCTCTCAGACACAGTCACGGTGCTCAAAAACTCACTTTGATTAATAATCTGAATCCCTTAGGTTACAAAAACTTTGGCTTATATACCTCAGCCTTGGAGGTGAGAACATCTCTAACTAATTACATCAGCAAGTGAATTACTTCGGGATTACAAGCTGGAAACTCAATTGAGTCCCGTAACTTAATGAATGGCTCCAATCAAAATTAATGTCGGAAAGACATTTATTACAATCAATGGTTACAAAATGATGAGTGTGAGCAAAAATGTGGGTGTGATCCTCTGCTGGCTCAACACTCCCCCCCTCCGCGTTCATGTCGTCCCTGACATGACTTTTATGCTTGGTCAATAAAGTCTTGTCGTCTTGAGCATCTGCAAATGTGATTCGTATCGTAGGTTGCCGATGGTTAGGGTTGGGCCGAATATTTTGCTTTCGTGGGTGAAAAAGCCGGTGTAGAAAGCTTCTTCGAATGCTTGCATGTGGAAGCTAGGCAAAAACATAATCCTTTGGTATAGGAGGTGTAACACTTTTGGAGAAGGCTGCAATGAAAGATCGTACATCATATCAGTCACCGTGTCGGCCGTCGATAGTAGACTCGAGGTCGTGGCTTTATCTGGCGCGAACACTTCAATGCAAGCTAAGAGAGTCCTGCAGATTTTCTTGAGCATCTGACACGAAAGGTCAAGAGAGCCAGTAAAGAGCTTGATGGTGCCCGTTAGGGTTTTCACCATGTAGGATTCACCTATTCTCTCTCCTGCCTTTGGTCCTGGCATCCTTGGATAATTAAGCCAATTTGGCTTCTTTTCTGCAATCCTGCCATGCTCTTTCCAGTTTCTGACTCTTGGCACCGGGCAGAAGGTTGCATCCTCCCGAATCTCCTTTGGTGCCTCCACCAAGTAGATGAGGTAGGTTGGGTATTTGTTCAGCCAACCTTTCCTCCATCTAGGTTGTGAATCTACTATCTTCTTTGATTGTTCCTCCTTTGTGATGTCGCCTTCGTAAAGAGCGACATACTGCTCCTCCTCTATTCTCTTTTTCGTCTTTAGCACTTCAAATTTCATCAAAGGGAAAGGCAGGCTGGGTTGCATCCACTGTTCATGGAGCACTTTTGTGTCAAGTCCCTGAAGTCTAATGGAGATTAGGAGTCTCCTCTCCCATTCCATTTCTGCCTTGGCACTCTCCTCTGCTGACTTTTCTATTTGGTCATGGAGCCTTTGTTCTTCTTCTTCATAGATTCTTGAAGTCGAGGCCACCTCTTGAGCTGGGGCTGGATCTTCAATTGTGGTTGCCTCTCCAGTTTCTGGTAGCTCTATGGCTGCTCCACCTGATTCTTCTTGTGGTGTCTCTGTTTCTCTTCTTTGTTGCTCTTGTAGATCTTGGAGCTGTTTGCGGAGGGCCTCATTCTCTGTCCGTAGTGTTTGATTTTCTAATGTGAGCCTCTCCTCTGCGGCCAATGATCCCTCCGCAATGTGCAACCTTTGCACTTGCTCTAATCTTAGCTCTCTTTGTAAGCTTCGGACCTGGTCTTCCAAAGCTGGTATGATAGCTCCCTCTTGTTCGGTTCTTGCTCTGCTAGCTCTAGGGGTAGTCCTGAGTCTAGTGATTGTTCTTTCTTGGAGCTCGACTCTCTCCCTTAGCTCAATGAGCTCATCCTTAGCCGCCTCCAAGTCATCCTCTATCCGCTCCCTTGCTTCCTGTGCACTTGTTACTTCTCTTGAAGCCTCGGCTAGCTGGAGTATCAAGCCGTCTCTCTCATTTTCCGCGTCATAGAGTGATGCTTTATGACTTTCAGATTCAGTCATAGCATTCTCTAATTTCCTCTGCAACTCCGCTTCCCTTTGTTTGGCTGTCTCCATCTCTACTTCCTTTGCCTTGGATCTTTCTTTTATCTTGCTGAGCAGTTCATGCACCATGTGCATGTCTTTTTCATCTTCATCTGTCAACTCTAAAGCTCTTTCTGCCACCACCTCCATTGGCTTTGGCTCTTCTAGTACGTTCGGTTCGTCCAGTTTCTCTTCACTTTCTTTTTTACTCTTTGTCTTTTCCTCCGTCCCTCTCCGTTCATCTTGTTTTTGTAGGGTGATCCCATAAACTGCCTCAAGGGCCTCTTCTTCAGTGTATCCTATCGCTACCAGATCCTCATAATCATTTCTCTTTTGCTGAACTGGATCTAACTTCTTTTCTTTGGTCTCGGCTTCTGGCTTTTCCATAACATCTGTGTCCACCTCTACTGTGGTCTCTTCCACAATTTTTTCCGTCTTCTTCGGGCTTGGTACATCAGTAAAAGAGGGATGTTTGTCCTCAGCTTCCTTGGCTTTCCCTTTGTCGGCTTGCCCATCTTTCTCTTGAGGCTTAGTAGACTCATCTACTTTCCTTTTTCCCTTGTCGTATTTTTTTAGCTCAGCTTTTAATTGATGTACCTCCTCTTCTGTGTATGGCTCGATAGGTTGCTGCTCCAGAATAGCCTCCGACTCCTCATAAGCTTTAATATATTGATCGTATTGATCAATATGTGGCTTGGCTGAGCTAGTTCCGACTTTAGTGGGGTCTGGCACCCACTTTTCTTCAAAGTCACCCTTTAGAGCTCTTTCCGCTCTAAACTGCTCCACTAGTCTTTCCATTCTTGCCGCTTTCTGACTTTTGGTTTGCTTGGGAGCAACCTTCTTCTTTAATTTCTTCTTAAGCGGCTCGTCCACATCCTCTGCAGGTTCTGAAACTACTTCTAGTTTCCGGCGTGCTCTTGTGGGTGCCCTCTTGGATACTTCGGGCTGTTCTTCCTCCTCGTCGGCTTCTCTAAGCCACTCATTCTGGGAGGGAACCTTTGGCCACTGATCTCTAGCTCCAATAGCTTCATAAGCTATTCTTGTCAGAATTTCCGCTCCTCCTATGTACCTTGGCTTCTCATTGTGCATGGCAATTACTTGCTCGTGGATGTGTTGAGCGTAATTCACCTCTTTTGGCATATTGCTCTTTAATGCCCATGTGATGGTGGTCGCAATGGCATGGGGTGGTGTTGTATACTTTTGCGGTCTTTTACTGCAAACATGGAGAAACTGGTTGTACAATCGGCAAAGGGTTGCCGCTCTAGGGTCTGCCATATCTCCATAGGTTGCATTCTGTTTCTTGGGCCCATAGACCTCTATGGCCTCCCTTCTTTCCCTGACAGAGCTCCCTTTGTTGTGCAGCTTCAATGCGTCTGCAATGAGCTGTGGAGTGATCTGTACTTCTACTTTCTCTCCATCCATGGCTGTCAATGTGGCTTTTCTATCCTTCTGAATGGATGTTGCCAACTCGTACACTCTTCTTGTATCCACACCTGATGGTCTCGAGGTGAAGAAACTGTGCAAGTCTGCCCTTTCCAGGTACCTGCTGATGTCTTCTGACCTGCTATAATCTACCAATTCCTGTGGGATCATCGGTACATCCACCGCTTGCCCTTGAGGATCTTTGAAAGTCCCCTGGTAGATCTTTATTCCCTCTTTCTCCAATACTGCTTCCTCCACCCAAGTTTTTGTTGGCTTGAGGGTTTCTGCTGGAATGTCAAAGGGTTCCGCTTCTACAAGAGCATCTTTGATTGTTGGTCTTTTTCTCTTCGTTGCCGATGACTTGGCGGAATCCATGTATCCTGTAACTCCAATTTCAGAAGTTAGCTTCTTTTTAGTACTGAAAGCTGAAATGAAGCTTTTAACTATCCAAATGACTTAAAAATTGAAACATGAGCTATTCAGGGCCTAAGGATGCAAGGTAGGTGAAATAATATGCAAAATGGGCTCAAAATCATGCTGGAGACATCATACACGTATGATGTCTTTTGTGTCAAAATGACTTCATATTGGTTGTGCTTGTAGCTTATAGTGTATACATGAGTATCATATGCTTGGATTTGAGTTTGGATACCATTTGGTCAAGTTTTGGCTAGTTTAGTATAGTTTCGGCTCTTGGCAAAATTTTGAAAGGGAATTGGATTTTATGATCCAAATTGGATAAAACTTGGTGGTTCACTTTCAAATGGCATGTACATCACTTCTGTTTGGTGGTTGAAGCCCTGAGGTGCCAAAATTACATAGTGAGACATCATACGCGTATGATGTCTTTTAGTGTATTTTTGGACCAAATTTCTCTATAAGCTTGGATTTGGCTTTATATAGGCTTATTCAGTGGATTTATGAAGTTTGGATAGATTTTGGGCTAAAAATGGCTCTAGAGACATCATACGCGTATGATGTCTTTTTCATCAATTTTGCATGGGATTGGTTCTGTGGACTCCCCATGTACTAGTGAAGGACTATATCTACTTAAATCTTGGTTTGGACTTGAGTATGTTGGATTTGGGCCAAAAATAGGCTTTAGGTGAAGGATTTTCCTCAATTGGGCTAATGGGGTGATCCTCTTGACCAAATGGTTCCAAATTTCATATGTAGCATGTATTAGATATATATAATGGATGTATGATGACAAATGAGCAGTTTTGGCTCTGTAAGTGCAAATAGACATCATACGCGTATGATGTCTTTTGTGTCAAAATGGTGCTTTTTGGTTCCAGATAGCTTGTAGATGTGTTAATCAACAATCCTACAAAGTTTCAATGAGTTTGGAGCTACTTTGACAAAATTAGGACCAAAAATTTAATTTTATGGTCTACTTTGCGTCTTTTTGGTTTTCCTTGGGTTTTCTAACTCCAATTCTCATGATACTTGGTTCATAGGATGTGATTAACATGTGGAATGAGGCTATGCACTCAAATGTTGAAATGGATGTGAAATTCATGCTGTGAGACATCATACGCATATGATATGTCTTTTCTTGAAATGTTGGTCTTTTTTGTGCAAAGAATGCTTTGTGCTAGTGCCCTAAGCCCTGCTAACTAGTTTTCAACTTAAAAAGTCACCAGTTTAGCTAAAAAGCCCCCTTATAGGCACCTCAGTCTCCAAAGTCGTCTTTTTGCCTTGGAGTTGAATTTCTTCAACTTTTCTTCTCGAGAGTTTCATTTCTAGCTCATTGGATATGTTGTGAAGCCATCTATTTGGTTGAACTTGACTTTGGCTCCCCGTTCTCCATCTTTTTCCATTTGGTTGCCTAAAAGCGTCTTTTTCACCATCGGTAAGTGAATCAGCTTTCTTTTGGGTTTTGCTTGCAAACATAAGTCATCCTTGTATATTTGAAGCTGCTTGTGAAGTTTCATTTCATTCGGTCGTCAATTTCAGCCGTTATGCCAAAATGACGCTTTGTGTGTCCGCAGCCGAATCGGTTGTTCCGACCTACTTTTGGTGGTCCAAACCTGGAGATACTCTATGGTTGCATTGTCCTTGATGTGGTTGAACTTCCTGTGAAGTTTCGTGTCGTTTCGACAATTTTTTCCTGTATGCCTCTTGCAGGCTCTGTTGACCTAGGGTTTTTCCAGTCGTTCTTTCTCGAGCTTTGATTGTTAGAAACCCATTTTCTATACTAGGGTAACCCACCTATAAATTCTTGCAAGGTTTGGTTAGGCGTTTGTGCCCCTACCTAGCATTCTTCCCCATTCCCCGTCTGCTCTTGTTTCTTGGTTTTGGTCAGTTTTCGCGACAAAAGTTAATGATAAGCATCAAAAGCTTATGGCAACGAGTCTACCTCTCATGTCTGGTATCCTCTGAGATCTCGTAGCAGTCGTAGAAGGCTGTAGAAGGTTGGATGCTCCTGTGTGCTCTTTGCTCTCTCCAAGAAGGTAATAGTGGAAATGAGCTTGAAAGTGAAGTGAAAAATACTTAACTTCGGACTTCCCGGATCACTTGTTACCAAATTTGACATGTGCTCCTATCTCGTCGTGAAATGCACTTTAGGATTTGAAATTTCTCAATTTGGACTCCGTTTGACCTGTTTCTGAGAAATCTGTCCACTTTGCCAAAATTCTGTCATTTCGGGCTTTCCGCAACTTTTTCCGAATTGTACTCAATTTTTACCATGGGTTGCCCTTGTCATTAGGATCATCACCATCTATTCTTTTCTTTTTTTTGATCTCGTTTCACCTGCTTTTTTATTTTTCTTTTATTTTTATTAAGAAAATCATAAAAATAAAGGAAAATAGCAAATTGAAGCCAAAAAATTCCAAACATACACAATAAATAGCTGGTAACCCTGTGTATATGAATATACACTTATTGGTGATTTCTGGACTTGGATTACCACTTTTTTCCACTTTTTAGCTCCAAACACACTCTTATTTAGTGATATTTACACGTCTAGAGATCCAAATTCATCATTTGATCTCTTCTTGTTGCAAAACAAGGTATATAAGGGCATAAATATTATCAATATCCGCAATCAAACATAAAAATTACAAAATCATGTAAGACACTGCCCTTGTAATATAATTTTTTGTTTTTCTTTGTTTTTTTTTTCCGCTTGTAGCTGCTTTGTAGCTCCTGTATACCTGTATACCTCCCCCCCTCCTAGTCTGAGTCCTCCTGGACGACTATGAAGTGTCTGTGGGCGAAGCATTGTAGTTGTTTTGGTCATAAGTTCCCAATGCAATTGTAGAGCGATGATACAACAGTCTTTCCAATAAAGCTGCTCTTTGTTTGATTGAAGGATTGGTGGTCGGGTTTTGGGTTGGTTTTGGCACTTCGGTAGTAGAATCAGTAGATGGATTTTTCTTTACCTTGTTGTTCTTTTTCACAATCCAAATCTGCTTCCGCTTCGCTTGTGCTTGCCACAAACTCTTTGCGACCCAAACCTGCTTTGTTCTTTGTGTTGATTTCCTCGCCTTGAAATACCTAGGAGTTTCCGTGGATTGTACTGAAGGGAGTTCCTGTTTACAAATCCTTGGGATCCAAATTTGCTTGCTATAGCTTTGTGCCGTCATGAACTTCTTTGGAATCCAGATCTGTTTCACTGTCCTTGATTGTCTGGAATCGCTCTGTTGTCTGGTATTGAAGACTCTGTTTTCCACCTTTGTGTTCTCTGGCACAACCTTTTTTGGTCTCCATACCAATTTTGACTCCGTTTTTTTCGAAGGTTGAGCTGTTATATTATTGCTTGTCTTCCTTATCCAATGTTGAGAGTTCCTCGTCGAAGAGCAATCCAGTTGTATAGAAACTTTTGGTTGCCATTGCTTCTTCTTTTTCTCTAGATGTTGTTTACCTTTGTTCTTGGATTCTTCCTTTAGAGTTGGCTCTGCTCCTTTGGTGAACTTAACTGATTGACTTTCACCTTTGTATTTGATAAGCACTGATTTAGAACTCCAGTCAATCATTGCATTGTATTGCTTCTGCCATGGTTGTCCTAGCAATAATGGATGTTGTGTAGCTTGGTCTTCAACCACGTAAAACATATGAGGATACACATACTGGTTAATCTGTATATGTAAAACTGTGCATCTGACAGTTTTGATTGAATTCTCAGAGTAACTCTTTAACTCTTGCTTGGCAGTTTGTAATTTAGTATCATTTGTCAATTGTCTATACAAACTGAGTGAAAGTAGGTTAGTTTGAGCTCCTGAATCCAATAGTGCTTTGGCTTTGGTTTGGTTGGTTCCTACTTTGCATTCAATGATGGGTTCTTCTTTGTCATTATCCCTTTCTGTTATACTGACTGCGTTTATTCGTATTGCTCCTTCATTG
Organism: Adiantum capillus-veneris; assembly: GCF_014529385.1. NCBI lineage: Eukaryota > Viridiplantae > Streptophyta > Polypodiopsida > Polypodiales > Pteridaceae > Adiantum > Adiantum capillus-veneris. The sequence continues at coordinate 139,213,091 of NC_140939.1, forward strand.
CGCTGTTTCTGACGCAGTAGTCTTCGTTTCTCCATTCTTTCCTTCGCCTCGGCTTGCGCTTCCTCCAAAATCATTTTCTTTTTCTGGACATGCAGCTTTTCTTGATGTATTTTGAGAAGCATGTCTTGGGTTAGCGGCAAAAGATACTTTTTCACTCTGCATCCACTAATCCAATTGGGCATTTCTTCTCCCTCTAATGTAGCAAGCTTGACGGCTCCACTTGGTGATAGATCTTTAATCACCAGAGGTCCCATCCCTCGCTTTTTAAGCTTCTTAGCATGCTGTTTCAGAGTGTAAACTAGGACATAGTCCCCAACCTTAAACTCTTTAGTCCGCACATGCTTATCAAAAAATTCCTTTTGTCGCCTTTTTTGAGCGTAGATAGAAGCTACTGCTTTTAGGCAAAGCTCGTCTAGCTTTTCCAGGTCATCTATTCTATCAGAAAGCTCGTGCCCTGTCCACTCTAGATCCTTAGCCACCCTTAAGGTTGAAATCAAGAATTCTATTGGTAAGATAGCATTTAGCCCAAAAACCATGTTATATGGGGTCGTTCCTATTGATGTTTTATATGCTACCCTATATGCCCATAATGTTGAATGCAACTTCTGGTCCCAGTCAGTTCTCGACTCAGATACAATCTTCGTAAGGACCGTGCATATGGTTTTGTTTGTTGCTTCAGCTTGTCCGTTTGCTTGTGGATGATACGGGGCTGATTTCCTATGGATTACCATGAATTCATCTAGAAGGATCTCTATCACTTCATTTATAAAATGTGTGCCTCGATCACTCACAATTTCTATTGGCAATCCATATCGTACAAAGACGTATTCATATAGAAATTGTGCCGTGGTCCTGGCATCTGCTTTTTGAGTTGCCTTTGCTTCGACCCACTTTGTTAGATAGTCTGTAGCCACAACGATGTATTGTGCATGAGTCTTATATGCAGGAGGTGAAATGGGTCCGACATAATCAATCCCCCATTTTGCAAAAGCTCTTGCCCCATCATTGGTCTAAGCGGCATATCATCTCTTTTAAGTGCTAATTTGGTCCGCTGACAGTCATCACACTGTTTAACGTATTCCTCAGCGTCCATATGTAATGTTGGCCACCATATTCCTGCGGCTAAGACAAGTTTTGCTGTCTTATCACCTGAGAAATGGCCTCCACCTACTCCTCCAAGAGCTTGCTCCAGGATTATCACATACTCAGACTCTGATGCGCAAATCCTAAGCTGGTTGTCTTTACCTCTCTTATAGAGTTGATCTTCTATTAAAGTGTAATCTCTGGCTTCTGTCTCTACAGATTTCTGACGAGCTTTTGACGTTCCTTCTGGGAAAGTTCTATTTGTGAGATATTCAACAATATACTGACTCCATTTCGGAGCGATCATTATCTGATATAATGTCGAATACTCTGCTGGCGGTTTTGATGAACATACAATACATACAGTGACATATTCATGTACGCTTTCTTTCATTCCTGGCCAATAGACTCCCAATTGTAACAAATTCCTATATGTGTTCCTTCTTGAACAATGAAATGCACAATCCTGAACATGTGCTTCGCACAGATATATATTATATTCCTCAGGATTGATGCATAGTCGTAAAACATGATCATTTCCCAATTGATACAACCTTCCTGCAACCAATTGAAGATTCTTGGATTGTTGAATAGCAATATGTTTCTGGTTGTATTCTCTTCTATCAAACTCTCCTCCATAGGTTAATAGGCTAACGACATGTTGAGACCACTTCGGTATCATTTCTATGTTGAACAAGTACGCGTCTGGCATGTCGTCATCTACTCCTATAGGGTCTTCCCCATTCGTCAATCGCGAAAGATGATCAGCTCTAAGATGTGTTTTTCCTTTCTTTACTACTACCGTGAAGTCGAATTCCAGTAAGATAATGAACCATCTCACTATTCTCCCGGTATTGCATGGTTTATTCACTAGGTAGAGCAAGGCTTGGTGATCCGTAAAAAACACAAACTTGTTGGCTAGAAGATAATGCCGAAATTTCTTCACAGCATATATCATTCCTAATCCTTCCCGCTCTGTTGTGGTGTAATTCTTCTCTGCATTGTTGAGCTGTCGACTGGCGTAACAGATAGGAAAATCCATGTTTCCTTCTTCTGGCTGAGCCAGAATGCATCCTATTGCATATGCCGAAGCATCTATATGCACATGGAATATCTTCTCCCAATCTGGTGATTTCAAGACTGGAGCAGTAATGAGTGCCTCTTTCAATTTCTTGAATGATTCCTCACACTCCTCTGTCCATTCAAAGTTCACTATTAGCCTGTAAAGTGGTTGGCCTATTATAGCGTACATGTAAATGAATCGTTTATAATATCCACAATGTCCCATAAAGCTCTGTACTTGTTTCGCATTGGTTGGTCTAGGCATATCCACTATAACTTTTATCTTCTCTAAATCCGTGGATATTCCGTTTTGTGAGATAATATGTCCCAGAATTCTGCCCTGTCGGACCATAAACACACATCTCTCAGGATTGAGACAAATGCGATATGTCCTACATTTCTCAAATACTTTTCTTAGGTGTTCTAGATGCTCATCTCTCAGAAGAGAATGTACACATAAGTCATCCATGTATATTTCTAGAAACAACCTTAAGTATTCTTTGAAAGCATGCGTCATCAGCCTCTGGAAGGTTGCGGGAGCATTGGTTAGACCAAAAGGCATAACCCGATAAGCATAAATTCTCCACTCCGTTGCAAAAGCTGTTTTATGTTGATCTTCCGGTGCTATGGCTAGCTGGTTATATCCTGAAAAACCATCAAGAAAGGAGTATGCTGTTTTCCCTGATACACGCTCTAGAACATGATCAGTTATCGGCAGGGGATAATTATCCCTGATTGTTGCAGCATTCACTTTCTTTAAGTTGACACACACTCGGAGTTTTCCGTTCTTCTTGGGTACCACCACAATCGGAGATACCCAATCGGTGTGTTCAATCTCGTATATGAATTCAGCTTCCATTAGCTTATCTATCTCTTCTTTGATTCGCTTAGCAAACGTATCATTATATGTGTATGGTCTCTGTCTGCTAGGCTTTGCGTTTTGTTTTAGTGGGATTGTGTGTTGGCATATCGATGGGTCAACTCCCTTTAAGTCCTTATAAGACCATGCAAACACATCCCTGTACTCTCTGAGAAGACTCAAAAGTCTCTCTTCCTCGCCTGGAGACAAATCTGTGGCTATGTACACCGGTCTAGGTGTCTCACCTGGAGCTGCTAAATCAACTTTTTTTGCATCCTCCGGTCCGTCATAAGATTCGTTCTCCCTTCTCTCTCGAATAGGTTGGGTTAATACCACCTTCCTATCCTCAATTGTGAATTTCCTGTAGTGAGAGGGAACATCCATGTTTCCTTGATTTTGGCGTTTTCGTCCTCTCCACTCTCAATTTCTGTCGTCCAAACTTCTTTCAGAGTTTTCTTGAGCTCTCTGTACTTGTTTCTACGTTCTAACTTGGACTCCGTGTGTTCTCTGTTGCGTTTGTTCTTTTCTGATTTTTCTGTTTCAGTTTTTGTTTCATTCCTTTGAACTTGATTTCTTGAGCCTCTTTTGTCTTTTCGTAAGCTCTTTTGATCATTGCCTCTCATTCTTCCAGAAATCTTGTCCTTAACACAATCTTCCGCCTTTACTAGCATTAGGAATTGATTTTTTCCTCTTATTCTAGGCATCGGATTGGTTTTAACCCCCTTTGTTTTTCTCTTTGCTCTATAGCGTTTCTGGCGTTGTTTAGTTTGGTTCGAAAAATTATAAAATCGGACATCCGTTATAGTTTCTTCGTTTCCGCTTGAATTGTCCGTTGACTCGTTGTCTGCTTCATTTCCTCACTCTGGATGATCGGGAACCACGTCGTACCCGTCCTTGTCGCAAAATTTTGTTGTGGGACCATCCGAAATTGCACAAACATCTAGGGTTGCTAGAATGTGTGTCCATTCTAATGGTTCAAGCGTGTCCTCTGGAAAGGGTTCTCCTATATAAGTTTCGTCTTCGATAGCCCTTTCTAAAACATATTCTTCTCGCCTCAGACTTCCACATTTCGAGGCCCCACACATCCATAACTCCTTGGGCTTACCTAACCAGGCTGGAAATTCGGATCCCGCAAAGTAGCTGAATCAAACTCCTCTACCGGTGTTCGGTTCACATCTTTGTAGCTATGGTCTTTCAGGTTCACACGTGTAGTGGTTTCCATATTTCTCAAGTATATGTGATCGTAGCCCCAATCCTGGACCATTTTCAATTGTCTCATGAATGGTCTTCCCAGTATGATATCATAGTTATTCTCCTTGCCAAAATCGACAATAGCAAAAGTATGTTCGTATTCAATGCCGCAAGAAGTCACTACGACTTTCTCTAATAACCCCATAGGTTTCTCCATGTGTCCATCTGCTAATTGGAGTTTCAACCTAGTCTTCCTTATTGCTGGTTTCCCCCATTTTTTCCAGATTTCTTTTGTAGCAATGGCTACCCCAGCTCCGCTGTCTAGTATTGCCATCGTGTTCACGCCTTGGAATTCAACTGGTAAGGTTGTATTCCCCTCTTCACCTTCGCAATACTCTCCGACCTTGTTTAAGGGTACAGGCTTAGCGTTCTTTTGTGGTTTGCTCAGCTCTTGTATACCCTCTTGTAGTCTCGATGTTGGGTCTTTTATCCCAAATTTCTCCAAGCATTTTCCTACAGTGGTCCACCTATGTGGTCTTAGCCTCTCTATCAATCCTTGCGAGTCCATGACTTTTTCTGATGACATTCTTCGTGAGGGAAGTGCTCTAATCTCGGATTTTGCTTCATACTCTCCTAAGTATGAAGGTAAGGTATTCAGTGAATGAGGTTTGCTCTCCATTGTTCTAACAGAGCCCCCATCTCCCCAGTAAGATTGCAGATCCAAGTCCACTTGAGATCCTGCCTCAAATTCCACTATGGGAGGATTCCTAATGTCCTTTTCCCAATTTGTCTGATTAGCTTGGCAACTTAGCTCGTTTGCAAAGTTTGCCTCTCTCACTTGTTTCCAAAATTCATTGTAATCCTCATCTCTTCCGTAAATCCTCTGTATGACTGGTGAAAACTCTCTATTTCCTGATCGGTTGTGTTCAATACTATGCGGTCATCCTTGTGTGTATTTTCAGGCTTTTGTGCACTGGGAGTCTTTTCAGCTACCCGTGAAATGATAGTCTCTTGCTGAATTGGGTTTTCCGTTCCACAATTCATTGTTTCTCTTGGTGGTTCTAATAAGACTTGTGCAGTCTCGATCATTCTCTGGCACATTTCAAGTCTTTGCTTTTCCAATTCCGCGTTTGGGTATGTCATCCACCTTTGTTCTTGTGTTTGGTTGTTCTTTAACCTAGCTTCGTAAGCTCTCATCAGTGCGTCCAATGGTTCGTGTACTTTGTCGACTAGCACTGATCCCCCTGAGCTTAAGCTCGTTGTTTCTTTGATACTCTTTTGTTTCGTTCTTTCCGGGCTCATCTCTCGTTTCCCGTTTTGACTCTCAAGTTTTTCTAATCTATCTTTAGTTCGCTTTAGTTCCTCAGCTAGAATAGCGTCTTCACGTTCTTTTCTCAACTTCATGCGTGCTTTTCTAGCTTTCCATGTGTTTCTCTGACTCCGCGGTCCTTGACTAACCACTTCAGTCGCTAACTTTCCATTCTCAGGTTCTCTAGTGGTTTTCTTAGCTTGAGCTCTAGTAACAACTTGCATTGGTATCAGAGTTTCATTTTCAGACCCACTGCTGGTAGGAATATTTTCTAGCATATTCAATGTCATCTTTTGCGCTTTGTTTGGATTCTTTGAACAATCCTCAATGAAGTGAGTAACCCCACACTCGGTACAATAAGCGTTAATTCTAATGATTTTCGTATGTGGACAAACATTCATCAGATGGTCACCTCCACACTTGTAACAGGGTCCTAGTGCCGGTCTTGGTCCCACTTGATTCGTCCTTTGTGGATAGGATGGTCTTTGTCCTGTTAACCCTCCATGAGCTATGAACATCAATGTTCTTGCATCCAAATTGTATCTCTCTTCATCAGAAGCACTTGTAACTGTTGGTATTCCAACATTCCCAATCATGCCCCATGGTTCTGGTTGTTTGGGTTCTTCTGGTGGGTAATACACAGTTGGAGACATGTGTGCACCAGATTCTTCGTAATAGGCTTGAACAGGCACTAGGGCTTGTTCTTCCTGATTCTCTAAGGTTGGTGCATATCTAATGCCCACTGGTCTTGCTCCTGGTATAGGTGGTTGTTGTCCCAATACCGGTTGCGGTCTTTCTATCCCCATAGGTCCTGGTACATTTCCCGTTGGGTATCGAGGTACCGGACGTACCTGAGGTGGTGCTAATTGAGCAGGAGGTGCATACTGACGCTCCCTTACATACCCTTTGTTGTAATAGCACTCCTCTGTTGGATGGTTTGTCCATTTTTGTTCAATAGCACACCATTTTAGTGTTTTTGGCAATGGTTTTTGGTATGGTGCCATCCTTTTTAGAGCATCTTCTATCATTTGCTCTACATTTGGCATGGTTGTTGTTTGAACATTCTTTTTAGTGGTAGTCTTGCTCGCTACGGAGGAGGAGCTACTGGATCCAAAATCTGTATCCGCTGACACCTCTCCATAAGCCGTACAGTTATCCACTAAGTACAATGCCTCTCTCGTTACTTGCTCGAAACTTGTACAAGCTTTCAAGTGCAAGTCCTTCTTGAGAGTGTCGTTTCTCAATCCTTCAATAAAGAGAACAGATAGTCTGTCATCTTGTGGTCGTTCACGTACTGGACATCTCTCAATGTATTGTTTGAAGCGAAGTGAAGCTTCCTTCACTTTTTCGTGTTCTCTCTGTTTAAAAGCATATATTTGTGAGACCGTATTGTGCTTAATCCCTAGTTTTGAGAATTCCTCAGCAAACTCTCTTAGCAAATGGTCAATGTCATGGAATCCCCCTATGTTCATTGGTTGAAACCATGTCAATGCCGTACCTTCTAGAGTAAGACCAAATCCCTCGTATTGTGTATGGAAATTGGTTATCTGCTCAGCTCTTAAGACTTGCTTAAAGAGTGACACATGTGCATACGGATCTCCAGAACCACCATACTTCTTTGGCATACACTTGGCTACTTGAGATGGTCTCATACGTCTATGGTCTGCTACCAATCTCATTGCTCCTGTGTCCCGGCTAATGCTTTCTCTAGCATCATGGACTTCATGGGTTACCCTTGTCGGTTCCCCTGCCCTGAATCTACTACTAGGAGGTAAATGTGATGGTTCCGCTTCGAACCTTGGACCTGGAGTGGTATACGTGGGGATTGGAATTGCACTACCTCGATTCGTATCCATTGACTCTCTGGAATGTAATGATCCCATTGGTCCGGGCTTCGAGTACTGAGGTTGACTGAAAGAGTCAGCAACCTGAGTTCTTTGTCCTCCTGTTGTCATTGGGTTTTGCACTCCATTTGTTGGTGCCGGTCTTTGTGAGCTAGAAGTAACATAATACTGATGTAGTGGTCCCCCAAAGTATGTATATCCTTCTAATTATTTCTTGCCCATTGTTGAGTATTGCCTCCCATACTTGTCGTAAGCGGCAATTTTCACTTCCGATCCCTCTGTGTAGGTAAAGACATAAAGTCTTTTTTGGTCTGTCAACTCTCCGGTGTAGGGTTCTTCACATCTATAATAGAGATCTTGCTCCCCATTATTATATTTGTATAGCCCCACATAGATGTTATCAGTGTTGATCCTTGTAGTTTCATTCTCTCTTCTTAACCTCGCATCAGGGAAGTTCATTATTGGTGCTTTCTCCTTGAGTTCTTCATCTACTTTGGCTTTGGTGCCCATCAATCCCCACTTGTCCACAATGTTAGGGTTTAGGACTACCAAGTACATGGTGCCCTCGTCATCTAGATATCTATCTCCGCTATAGCTCAGAGGCACTAAGTCCTTGAACTCACTAGGTCTCTCTTCTATCTTTACACAATAGCGGTCCATTCCATCTTTGTAGATCTTGGCACCTTGCTCATTGTCGTACTGATATTTTATGAACAATAGCTTCATTAAGACGGAAGGGTTTGATGATCCTGCTGCCATATTTTCTCTGTTGTTCGGGTTCAAGTGTTCCAAGTGTTCGGTGAAAATCTCGTAAGATCTTTCCGAAGAAGTATCAGAAACACTTCCTTCACAGATCGGCTCTAATGGTTGCACACAACTTTGGTTTACACTTCTCTCGGTTGATATGATACTTGCTTGTTCCCCTTGTTTTGGTTGGTTATTCTGGAGATTCCTGCCCGATCTCAAATTCATCAATTCCCCTAAAGGACTTTAACTTCTCCGTCTCGGCAATTTGTTTCCCCAAGTTTTTGTGGTCAGAATTGATCCAAACTGATTGATACTTGGTCAATTGTTTAATCTTGTCAGTTGGACAACTTCTGTTTCATCAAGTGAGAATTTTGTTGCAGTTATGCTGAAAAAGACATTATACGCGTATGATGTCTTTTTTCACAGATTTGGACTATTTTGGTTATGCTCACTCTCAGTAGCCCCCTTATGCTCTGTCCACTCACAAAATTCAGTTTGAACTCTGTTTGAGCAAGTTATGGCTAATTTAGGCTTTTCTTGGCAATTTTCCCCTTTTGACTTGTTTTGGGTCAATTGTGATCCAAATTGGATGAAACTTGAAATATAACCTCTAGACAGCTATTACAATGGATCTGTGTTGGCAAAGTATCAAAATATGTCCAAAATTAGGTCAAAGACATTATACGCGTATGATGTCTTTTTCATCAATTTGGGTCAAGACTTGATATTTATGCTTTCTACAGTGTTTGTAACAATCTTGTCAGGTCAGATATCAAAAATAGGCAGTGGATGTGCTAAAAGACATTATACGCGTATGATGTCTTTTGTCCCAGATTTTGACTATTCTTGGTTTTAAGCCTTCTCCAATGTTTATAATTGAGTTTCAAGTGTTTTTGTCAGGTTTGAATGTAAAAACAAGATCTGAATCCAAAATTTCCTATTCTTTGCGTTTCTTGGACTCTGACTTGTCCTTTTGGGTTTCTTTGAGTGTTAGTGCTCTTGTTTTAAGTTGAATTCAGGGTATAACCCCCCTTTTGAACACTCTGGTAAAGTCAAAATTTCTGTTTTGGTCTCTGTTTGGTCATTTAGACATCATACACGTATGATGTCTAAAGTTGCAGATTTCCAGTTTTTTTGGTACAGAATCCTTCCTAAAGCTTTCTCAAGTGCTCAGCAACTCCCAGATACACAGAAAATTTCTCTGACTTTTGTTTATTGCAAGTTTCACTACTAACTCGACGGTTTAGTGATCTAACATGCAATCAACCAGATCAAGCAAATACTCCAATGATTACTAGCTCCAGATCAGGATCAAATGAAGTCCTACCTAAGCTATTTCTAATCATAAAATGGGTTTGATAATTGTGATTTTAAAGAGATCCACTGCCACTCACGGACTAGCAAATTCTTCTTCTATCAACAACTACCCAACACCAACAAAACAACAAACAAATCTAAGCTAAACTAAAAATACTGTCAACACGGAAGACCCAGGAATACCCCACTTCCTAGTATCTCTCGAGATCTTCGGAGTCCACCACTCCTAAATCTTTTCTAACTAAAGTATACAAAGTAGTTTATACGACTCACCTCGTAGGATTAGTCTAAGGTCACCTACTTAGGGCTCTCGTCCCCGGCAGCGGCGCCAAATGTTAAGGCGGTTACGCCGCTAGCGGAAGCTAAATAGCGAGAACTCAACCAACAACAGAATTTGTCAGACGAGGACGGAGCTTGACCCGCAGGCGCATGGAAACAACTAGGTGGGTGTCAAATCACCTACTCGACCTTCTAATGACAATCACTACTAAGGAAATCAAATCTAAGTTCTAAAATATGCAAGTGACTGAAATCCGTACTACGAACGAATGCTATACGAAACAGGATCTAGAATCATTGAATCGATCTCAAACTCAAGGGGAAGTCTATACACTAGGTAAGAACAACACCCTAAAGACTTGAATTGCAAAATCAACCTATAACCACTCCGTGCGGTAAACGCGTATGAAGACAGGCCGAAATATACAGGTGACCGAAACTTGACCCCGATGGTACTAATGTGTAGCTCTACTCGTTGTGGTTCTATAGATATGCTGCACGCTCCATTCCAACACACGAGTTGGAAGAAAACTCACACCGAAGCTCGTAGGAACTTACCACACATAGAAGCCGATAGCACGCACTCTTGGTATCTGTACGTAGCTCTCGCCGTTGCTAACACAATGGCGGTGTCGCTTCTCCAATGGCGGCTCCGTAGCTCGCGTAGCAAGTAGATAAGACTCTCTCTCTCTCACTCTCTCTCAGACACAGTCACGGCGCTCAAAAACTCACTTTGATTAATAATCTGAATCCCTTAGGTTACAAAAACTTTGGCTTATATACCTCAGCCTTGGAGGTGAGAACATCTCTAACTAATTACATCAGCAAGTGAAATTACTTTGGGATTGCAAGCTGGAAACTCAATTGAGTTCCGTTACTTAATGAATGGCTCAAATCAAAATTAATGTCGGAAAGACATTTATTACAATCAATGGTTACAAAATGATGAGTGTGAGCAAAAATGTGGGTGTGATCCTCTGCTGGCTCAACACTTAGACAAGCACAGAAGAGCCCAAGCCTTTAAAGAAAATGATTGGGTCTTATTAAAATTTCCCAAGGCTCGATTAAGGCACACGACGGGCAAGAATCCTACGGGACACCAAAAGTACTATGCTAAACTAACAAAAAGGTACTATGGTCCCTTCGAAATTCTTAGGCCAATCAATGAGATGGCCTATCAACTCAAGTTTCCCAATCATTGGCTCATACACAATGCTTTCCATGTGAGCCTATTAAAGCCTTACAAAGGAGACCCACCTCAAGAACCAACTATTGAAGACCCACAGAGATCGAGGACCAAGAAGAGGTGCTGCAGCCCGAGTCCATTCTCCGACATGAAGCCAAGGTACTAAGAGGCGGTAAGACTATCCGACGATTTCTTATTAAGTTTAAGAATTATCCTTTTGAAGATGCTAGATGGATGTAAGGCATACAATTAAAGGATAACCTAAACCTTGTCGATGCTTACAATGCTTCCCAAGAGTAAGCAAATGTACAAAATGTTAAAAATGAACAAAGTTTTTATCTTATAAGACTCTCTTTTTCTTTATTGTGCAGAAAAATATAGTAGTATGCATGCTTAGATCAAGTTTGCGGAGACGACGTCTCCCAAACACCAAGTAGAGCTTGTCACTCTACTATGGAAGATTGATAGGACTAATGTGTAGACATGCTTGCGGTAGCCTCAGGCTCTCAAGCGCCAAATGAACTAGTCATCCATTGTGGAATGATGTCGTAGGGTAACATAGGGATCCTCTACCCGCTAAGAAAAGGACTAATGAATATGATTTATCTTCTCTACCCCATAGTCGAGGACGACTATGATTTCAAGAGAGAGGTAATGTCATAATAATCAATATGTAATTCTCCTAAATGATTTTCTCATGTTAAACTGATCATTTAATACGGGGAAGTGCCAGGGGAGAAAAAGTTAGAATATTGGTTAAGCTAGCAGACCGGCCACAGTAGGGATCCAAAGGAGGGAAAATAGGGATCCAAAGGGGGGGCCTTTGCAAAAGAGCCATGTGCAACAATGGGCTTAAAAGACCCTAAGGTTCAGCCCATTAAGACTTCCAAAATGCTAAGGTTCCAAAATTCAAAGGTTGTGTCCAAAGGTCAAGCATGGGGGGAATTGGATGCTTTGTGTGTGTCCCAAAAGTCTTTATCAATCCCTACATAGGAGGGGGTGAGCCTTGGGAGTAGGGGATGAGAGAGAAACTCACACACACACACACACAAGCTCCCTTTACACAAAGGGAATGAGGGACACATGTCAGCTCCCTAGTCCAGATGCCCACAAGTTGTACCCAATTCCTATTGGATGGCCTTGGAGGTGGACCAATGAGAATTAGGCTAGAGTAAATCTAGTTTAATTAATTTAAAAACACTTAATAAAAGAACCAATGAGAATTAAGCTCTCTATTGGACAGTCTCCCAAGGGGTCCACAATGAGCATTCAACAGCCCAATGGCTTGCCTGATTCCTATTGGCCAGGAGGCAAAGGGGTCCAAGGAGAGTTTAGCTGCATTTATTAATTACATAAAGCTCTTGCAAAAGGGGAAAGGTGGACACATGTCAGAAGGCTATCACTTATACTGCTTAATTATCATTGGCTAACCCTAGGGAGGTCCAATGAGACTGTAGCATGAGCAAATAGCAAGAGGGGTGGACCAAGAGAGAGAGGGGGCTGATTTTTGCAAGGCATTATCACACACACACTCACACAATCTCATGAGTGAAGAAAAGAAGACTCTCTCTCCTTCTCAAGCTTTAATGGAAAGCTTACCACCTACTCCAAGCTTGTGAGAAGGGAGGCCTACACCAACAACTCTTGGCTTTGTGATGCAAATCCAACCAAGAGCCAAGCTTCAATGCATGCTCATCTCCTCTACCATGCTAATTACTAAGCTAAGCTATGCTAATATGAGTGATTTGTGAGGAGATGTACATCTTTCTCATAAGAATACTCCTTCTTCCTCTCAATCTACTCTCATGCCCCGCTAGCTCTCACCATCTTTGAAGGTGTGTGAGGTCTTGGGTCTGAGACCGGAGAGAATTGATGTTGTGTTTGATAAGTGTTGTGCTTAGTGCGTGAAGCTTTCATCTTCATTGCACGAGCTAGTCTTGAAGGAACACAAAGAATTGTATTGTACAATGTCTCTCTTGATGGGAGAAACCATAATACAAAGCCTTTTGGAGGGGGGACTGACTCCATGTAAATCCGGTCCTCAAATGTTGTCAATCGCTTAATTTCTCTCTCTTTTGAAAGTATTGTTCATGCTATCTAACTAGGTGTTATGCTTTTTGTTGCTCTCTCCACCCAAGCACTCTTGTAATTCTCATTAGGAATATATTCTAATGAAATGCCCACTATGTTCATGCTAATTTCCGCTACACACAAGTTTTTAGGCCATTAAATGTTACAATACCACTTGTAAATTCACCGGCTTTTGATAAGTCAATGAAAAGCTCGATTTCTACGTACATGATTTTTGTCAAAGAATCCACTAATGACGCTAATGATTTATCAAATGAAAATGATAGGAATGAAGAAGAGTTAAACTTGTCTAGTTTTCTAAATGGATTCCAAGATGTTTTTATTGATGATATCCCTATGGACTTACCTCCAAAGCGAGGGCATGATGACCATCGAATTGAGCTCCTACCAGGAAGCTCACCGCCTAACAAGCCTCCTTATCAAGTTTTCCAAGCTGAACAAGAGGAGATCATGAGACAAGTACAAGAGACAAAGTGATGGTGAGGCCTAGCTCCTCTCCCTTTTGTTCACCAGTCCTTTTAGTACAAAAGAAAGATGATACATACCGTATGTGTGTGGACTATCGAGCACGAAACCATACCACTATCAAAAACAGATTTCCCATGCCTCGGGTAGATCTGCTTGATAAGCTACAAGGCTCCACCTACTTCAGTAGGATTGAACTTAAAAGTGGCTATCATCAAATAAGGATAGTGGATGAAGATATTCTAAAGACCGCGTTTCATACAACGTTTGGTCTTTATGAATATCTAGTCATGCCTTTTGGCTTGACCAATGCACCAACCACATTCAACCATTTGATGGAGAAAATATTTAGACCCTATTGCAAGTTCACTGGAGTGTTCTTTGATGATATCATCATCTACTCCAAGTCCTTGGAGAAACACAAGCAACATCTCCAAGTGATTTTTCAAGGATTGAGGGAGAACAAGTTTTTTCTCAACTAAAAGAAAAATGATTTTTTCCTTCAAGAGATTCAATACTTAGGTCATATTATCTCTCAAGATGGTATCCTTATGGATCCATCAAAGTTAGAGATAATAAAAGCATGGCCTAATCCAAGGAATCTACATGAGCTAAGAAGCTTTATTGGTATGTGTGCATACTATAGACGCTTTATAACAAAATTTTCTCGAATAGCAGGACACGACTTAACAAAGAAGAACTTTAAGTATTAATGGACTGCTAAGGAGAAAAATGATTTTGACAAGCTCAAAGAGAAGCTTACCTTTCAACCAGTCCTCATGCTTTTGGATCTCTCAAAGCCATTTGAGGTCCAATGTGATGTTTGTGGTGATTGACTTGGAGCAATCTTGCTTCAAGAAAGGCATGCCATAGCATATGAGAGCCAAAGGCTCAATACGGATGACTGGATCTTGGGAATTTATGAGAAAGAGATTTTAGCTGCTCTACATGCCATAGACACAAGGAAGCACTATTTATTTGGGACTCCATTCATTTTACAAACATACCACCAAAGTCTCAAGTACTTCATGACGCAAACCAAGCTTTCCAACAAACAAATGAGGTGGGCGAATTTTCTTTCATAATTTTATTTTCATATTGCTCACAGTGCTAGTAAGCACAATCAAGTGGCCGATGAACTTTCACAATGACCAAAAGTCAATGTGGTGTCTATAGCAATTGACAATGATCGATCTTCTATGATATATGAGTATGCTATTGACCTTGAATTTAAAGATGTAATGTCATCCCTTGCTTTGGGGAAGAAAGAGGAACTATTCACCTTGCAGGATGGTTATCTTCTCCCTCGGGGGGTTTAGACAGTATGTGTAAAACTACCATATCACATGCGTTCAAGACATGTTTGTGAAACCCCTTATCTGTGAATTTTGTTAAGAATATAATGTACCCTTTTCTTCTAATATCTGTAAGTTTTTTTCAAGTTTGAAAAAATATTTCTCTTATGTATATATATTTCTGTAAGTTTCAAGAACTTTAAATACCCTTCTGTTGAACTCACGTGATAGGTTACATTTTTATTAGGTGACCTCCCCGGGTCTTCTCCACGGCAATAGGCTATGTCTTACCTACTCCCTTCGTGAGAAATTCGTGTATGAATCCCATGCTTCCCCCTATGCGGGGCATAGAGGTATTCAACATACTCTTCAAGGAGTAGAGACATACTTCTATTGGCCTACCATGAAAGTGGACATACAAGAGTATGTTTCAAAATGTGTGGTATGCCAAAAGACTAAGTATGACAGAGGGAGGAAACCTGGATTACTCGAGCCATTGCCAATCCCTAATTCACCATGGGAGAGTATATCCATGGATTTTATCTTTGTATTACCGAAGTCTATCCATGGGAATACAAAAATACGGACAATAGTCGACAGGTTTAGCAAGCAAGCACAGTTTAGTCCTATCAAAAAGACTATTAAGGCACACCAAATGGCAACCATCTTCATATCTCATATTTTCAAACACCATGGATTACCAACATCCATTGTGTCAGATAGAGATCCTAGAATGAGCAGTAATTCCCGGAATGGTCTCTTTGAAAATCTAGGTACAGGATTGAACTTTTCTTTGGCTTATCATCCACAAATCGATGGCCAAAGTGAGATAGCCAATCTTACAATACTCGATCTAGTAAAGACTTATGTTACAGAAGTAGATCAACGATCATAATGGGAGAAGTACTTACCCCTTGTAGAGTATGCGTACAATAGTATTGTCCGTACTACTATAGGAAAAGCACATTTTGAGATCATAGAGGAAAGAACTAAAAGTCCCTTGCTTAAAGTACATGGGAAGATCTTCGCTACGGTTGATGAGTATAGCCGTGACCTACAAGAATCTTTTAAAAAGGTTAAGGAGGCTATATGCATCTCTCAACAAAGGCAAAAAGCTGTCGCTGAAAAGCACAGAAGGGCCTTAACGTTCAAAGAAAATAATTGGGTCTTACTTAAGTTTCCCAAGGCTCAATTGAGGCAAATGACGAGCAAAAATCCTATGGGCTATCAAAAGTATTATGCTAAATTAGCAAAAAGATACTATGGTCCTTTTCAAATCTTGAAGCCAATCAATGACATGGCTTATCAACTCAAGTTGCCCGCCAACCATTGGCTCATACACAATGCTTTTCATGTGAGCCTACTTAAGCCCTACAAAGAAGAGCCACCAAGAGAACCAATTATTGAAGACCCTCCAAAAATCGAAGACCAAGAAGAGGTGCTACAAGCCGAAGCTATCTTTCTGCATGAAGACAAGGTACTACGGCAAGATTATCCGATGATATCTTATTAAGTTCAAAAATTATCCTTTTGAAGATGCTAGTTGGATGCAAGGAATACAACTTAAGGATAGTATGAACCTTGTCAATGCTTACAATGCTGCACTAGAGTAAGTAAATGTAAATGCTGTTTGAATGAACAATGTTTTGGTCTTACAAGACTAATCCTCTTTTGTGCAAAAATTTAAATAGTATGCATGCTTAGAATCATGTTTGTGATGACGACGTTACTCAAACACCAAGTAGAATTTGTCACTCTACTTTGGGAGTATGATATGGACTAAAGACTAGACATGCTTGTGGCACCTACGTCTCCCAAGCACCAAATGGACTAGTCATTCATTCTAGAATGATGTCTTAGGGTGAAAAGGAATCCTCTAATCGCTAAGAAACGTAGACTAATGACTAAGACTTTATCTCTTCTACCTTATAGTCGAGGACGACTATGATTTCAAGAAAGAGATAATGTCATAAAATCTAATATCTAACCAATCCAAATTATTTTCTCATATTAAATTGATCATTTAATGTGGGGGAATAAACGGGAACAAGAGTTATATAGACATGTACTTATGGATCTGTCTCAACACGGGGCCAAGGTTAAAGGGGTCCAAATGAGAGATGGTCTATTAAAGAGCAATGCTACCTAATGGAGCTTAAAGACCTTAGGGTTAGCTTCATTAAAGACCTCCAAAAGTTAGTGTTAAAAAGTCCTTTGACCTTAGGCAAGCTAGGGCTGACCTTGAGGTGGGAAGTCTACCCAAGCATGAGGTGCTTGTTGGCTTGCTAACTAAAGTGCTTAAAGTGTTTGTGGGAACCTTGCCCAAGCTTGAGGTGATTCTCATGCTTAAATGACTAAGGTTCTTGATCCATCTCCTTCTCCAAGTTTGTTGAGAAGTTGAGAGCCTACACCAATAATCTTGGCTATGGAATGCAAATCCAACCAAGAGCCATGCTTCAATGCTTAAGATTTCCATATCCTTCATCTTCATTACTATGCTATTATGACATGCTAAGCAAGAAGAGTGATGATAAGTGAGGAACTATTTCTTTCTCCTATGGACGATTCTTCTTCCTCTTCCATACCCTCATTCCCCGCTAGCTCTCTCCACCTTCGAAGGTGTTTGAGGCCTTGGGACTGTGGCTTGGGATATTGAATGCTTTTTGCAAAGTTTATGTTATGCTTGTGATGCATGAAGCTTTCCATATTCACAACATCACCAAGGTCACAAGGAACACAAAGATTGTATTGTACCAAGTCTCTCTTGATGGGAGAATCTATAATACAAACGCCTTTTGGAGGGGTGACTGGTTCCAAGTAAATCCGATCCTCAACTATTGTCATGGTCTCTAATACTCTCTCTCTTGCAAAATTATTGTTCATGCCAAGTTAATTAAGTACTATGTTTATGTTGCTACCATCAATTAAGTTCACCCTCTATGTCACTCAAAGTGATCTCACAAAAATGCTCACTCTAATTCTCTTAATTCCGCTAGTCTCAAAGTTCATAGGCCATTTCCATTACATTGGTATCAGAGAATTTGGTTTTTATTTTCTTGCTTAAAAAGAGAGGTCCTTAAGTAGTCTATTAATGGTTGATTTTGTTAATTACATTAGGGTAAGTGGGACTGGGATCATTATCGGTTTTGTTGAGTCCACTATTTGGGATATGGTGCACACCTCGAGAGCTTTGGTCTTAATAATGGGGTCTTTTACGGATTTATCATTATTGAGCCATAAGAAGTTCAAAAGGAGCTTCCATTGGCAATTCTGCTATGTTAGACCCACTCCACTACTCTCTATAATTAACCAATTTGAGCCATGCGTGTAAATACTTAGGTGCTTATTTTCAAAGGCTAAGAGGAGTAGCAACTAAGGTTTTGAATTGCCAAAGCTACAGGGGAAAGAGCATGTATATAGATGTTAATGAGTCTGGTCGTACTATACCACTTGTAAATTCACAGGCTTTTGATAAGTCAATGAAAAGCTCGGTTTCTACGTACATGATTTTTGTCAAAGAATCCACTAATGACGCTAATGATTTATCAAATGAAAATGGTACAAATTTATCAAATATGGATGAACAGATCTTGGAAATTTATGAGAAAGAGCTTTTAGCTATTCTACATGCCCTAGACACATGGAAGCACTATTTATTGGGGACTCCATTCATTTTACAAACAGACCACCAAAGTCTCAAGTACTTCATGATGCAAACCAAGCTTTCCAACAAACAAATGAGGTGGGTAGATTTTCTTCAGTAATTTTATTTTCATATTGCTCACATTGCTGGTAAGCACAATCAAGTGGCCTATGCACTTTCACAACGACCAAAAGTCAATGCGGTGTCTATAGCAACTGACAATGATCTATTTTCTATGATAAATGAGTATGCTACTGACCTGGACTTTAAAGATGTATTGTCAGCCCTTGCTCGTGTCAGATAGAGATCCTAGAATGAGCAATAATTTTTGGAATGGTCTCTTTGAAAATCTAGGTACAAGATTGAATTTCTCTTTGGCTTATCATCCACAAACGGATGGCCAAAGTGAGATAGCCAATCTTACGATACTTGATCTACTAAAGACTTATATTATAGAAGTAGATCAATGATCACAATGGGAGAAGTACTTACCCCTTGTAGAGTATGAGTACAATAATACTGTCCATACTACTATAGGAAAAGCACATTTTGAGATCATAGAGGGAAGACCTAAAAGTCCCTTGCTTAAAGTACATGGAAAGATCTTTGCTACTGCTGATGAGTATAGCCGTGACCTACAAGAATCTTTTAAATAGGTTAAGGAGGCTATATGCATCTCTCAACAAAGGCAAAAAGCTGATGTTAACAAGCACATAAGGGCCTTAACGTTCAAAGAAAATAATTGGGTCTTACTTAAGTTTCCCAAGGCTCGATTGAGGCAAATGATGGGCAAAATTCCTACGGGCTATCAAAAGTATCATGCTAAATTAGCAAAAAGATAATATGGTCCTTTTCAAATCTTGAAGCCAATCAATCACATGGCTTATCAACTCAAGTTGCCCAGCCAACCATTGGCTCATACACAATGCTTTTCATGTGAGCCTACTTAAGCTATACAAAGGAGAGCCACCAAGAGAACCAATTATTCAGGACCCCCCAAAAATCGAAGACCAAGAAGAGATGCTATAACCCGAAGCTATCGTTTGGCATGAAGACAAGGTACTACGTCATGGTAAGATTATTCGAGGATACCTTATTAAGTTCAAAAATTATCCTTTTGAAGATGCTAGATGGATGCAAGGAATACAACTTAAGGATAGTATGAACCTTGTCAATGCTTACAATGATGGACTAGAGTAAGCAAATGTAAATGCTTTCTAAATGAACAATGTTTTGTACTTACAAGACTAATCCTCTTTTGTGCATAAATTTAAATAGTATGCATGCTTAGAATCATGTTTGTGATGACAACGTCACTCAAACACCAAGTAGAATTTGTCACTGTACTTTGGGAGTATGATATGGACTAAAGAGCAGACATGCTTGCGGCACCTACGTCTCCCAAGTACCAAATGGACTAGTCATCCATTCTGGAATGATCTCTTCGGGTGAAAAGGGATCCTCTACCCGCTAAGAAACGTAGACTAATGACTAAGACTTTATCTCTTCTACCTCATAGTCGAGGACGACTATGATTTCAAGAGAGAGATAATGTCATAAAATTTAATATCTAACCAACTCAAATGATTTTCTCATATTAAACTGATCATTTAATGTGGGAGAATAAACGGGAACAAGAGTTAGAATATAGACACGTGCTTATGGATCTATCTCAACACGGGGCCAAGGTTAAAGGGGTCCAAATGAGAGATGGTATATCAAAGAGCAATGCTACCTAATGGAGCTTGAAGACCTTAGGGTTAGCTTCATTAAAGACCTCCAAAAGTTAGTGTTAAAAAGTCCTTTAACCTTAGGCAAGGCAAGCTAGGGCTGACCTTGAGGTGGGAAGCCTACCTAAGCATGAGGTACTTATCGGCTTGCTAACTAAAGTGCTTAAAGTGTTTGTGGAAACCTTTCCCAAGCTTGAGGTGATTCTCATGCTTAAATGACTAAGGTTCTTGAAGTGTTCAATTCAAAAATAAACTCTCAAGAGGCATAAAAGGTTTCCATGAATAATTGACTAAGTGCTTGAAATGTTCAATTCAAACCAAATGACTTAAGAAGCATAAAAGACACATGGCAAAATCCTCCACATCTAGCTCTCAATGATGTGCTTGGATAGGCTTTAAAGGGGTCCAATAAGAATTTCGATGCATAAAAATAAATAATTAAGCTATTTCTCTCAAAGAGGAAAAAGAAGACACATATCGAAATGATATAATTAAATAATGAGAGAGAGAGAGAGAGAGAGAGAGAGAGAGAGAGAGAGGGTGGACTAAGCTTGAGAGGGGGTGTACTCTCCCACACACACACTCACACAAACATTCTCTCATTGTGTGGAGTGAAAAGTGCAAGAGCTCCATCTTCTTCTCCAAGCTTGTTGAGAAGGTTAGAGCCTACACCAACAATCTTGGCTATGAAATGCAAATCCAACCAAGAGCCATGCTTCAATGCTTAAGATTTCCATCTTCTTCATCTTCATTACTATGCTATTATGCTATGCTAAGCAAGAAGAGTGATGATAAGTGAGTAACTATGTCTTTCTCCCATGGATGATCTTCCTCTTCCCTACCCTCATTCCCCGCTAGCTCTCTCCACCTTTGAAGGTGTTTGAGGCCGTGGGACCGAGGCTTGGGATAGTTAATGCATTTTGCAAAGGTTATGTTATGCTCGTGATGCATGAAGATTTTCATCTTCATAGCATCACCAAGGTCACAAGGAACACAAAGATTGTATTGTACCAAGTCTCTCTTGATGGGAGAATCTATAATACAAATACCTTTTGGAGGGGGAACTGGCTCCAAGTGAATCCGGTCCTCAACTATTGTCATGTTCTCTAATACTCTCTCTCTTGCAAAAGTATTGTTCATGCCAAGTTAATTAAGTACTATGTTTATATTGCTACCATCAATTAAGTTCACCCTCTATGTTCTCAAAGTGATCTCACAAAAATGCTCACTCTAATTCTCCTAATTCCACTATTCTCAAAGTTCATAGGCCATTCATCACAACACACTAAGTAATATTACTCTCTGTTGTGTGCCTTGAGCTTCTTTGTCTTCTCCAAGCTGTGTGTGTTTCCCTGCAACCCTATGTTCAACATTATACATGTCCAAATGAATGGATTTGACACAAAAATATTGTTATTTATGAGAATTTCATTCAATAACTCAAGATAAATTACAAGGGTTTGGCTTGAATTTATACAAAATAATGTTCTTGTTAGCTAACTAGTTAACATTCCCTCACTCCTTGCATGTGCCATCTACGACACAATTAACTATTGGCAAGGTTGATATGCTTCATGTCTCTTTTGAAGTTGCTCCAATGCTTGTCGACGTTTTATGTGGAGCTCTTTTTTGGCAACGATGATAAATTGCGTAGTGACCCTTTTGTTCTCTTTGATGATTGAGTAGTGACATATTGTTCTCTTTGATGATAAATTGCGTAGTGACTCTATTGTTCTCTTTGATGATTGAGTAGCCAAAAACCCTTGCTCTAAGATTCACTATTACTGTGCCAAAGATCTTGGAGAGATGTGTGAAGAAGCCCTTGGAAAATGCTTCTTCAATGGTTTGCATGTAGTAAGATGGCAGAAACATGAGCCATGCATAGAAGCAATAGAGAACTTCATCTATCGATTGACTAGATAGGTCATAGCAGAGACCTTGGCCACCCTCTAAAAAATACATGCACGGTGTATCTATCTTCTCTGCGTCATGGAATGTCTCGATTGAGATGAGCATCATCGAGCAGTCTTTATTAGCATGATGCATGCTAAATCAGTTATTTGGTGGAACTTCTTTATTGCTTCAGTGAGGGTGAATATCATATACTCTTCAATTGGCTTGCCATCTTTGGGGTGCTGAGAGCCTTAGGTAGTTTAGCAAAGTTTTCGCTCTCTGCTCACCTCCCTCGATCCTATATTTGTGGAAATATGGCGACAAGGGGGCCACTAGCATGTATGCGGGGAACTATTCAGCATCACTGGGTATTGGTCTTAGCAATGAGCTTCAGACAGAGTTCTCTTTAGAGGTATCAAGGAGCGGGGAAAGCTAACAAAGTTCATGGGCTACTAGATTTTAGCAAGGCCTCTGCTGCTGCGTCATCTTCGAATGTGACATACAAGGTATGCTATATATTGAAGAAGGGCAGCAACGTTTGGACGACAGATCCGGCTTGGTCTTTTTGGGTTCTGCAAATTTGGATGGTTTTTCATTGGTGGTGCCTCGCTTGGCTGCTTTGTGGGCACCTAGATTCTCTTGATGTACTCTTGGTCTCTTTTTGTTCATCGATTGGATTCAGCCCCTTCAATGCTATGGGGGATGTGTGAGGTGGAGGTGGCAGCCCCCGTGTGGTGGCATCATAGTGCTAGTCCCTCTCTCAGTAGTAGTAGGACTGGTGCCTAAGGCGATGGGGTTAAACTCTCCCCTTCTATGGACATAGGTTTCTTTTATGGTTTTTAATTTTCATATGGTATGGTATGGGATTCATTGGTACCTTCCATATGGTGGCACGTGAGTGCACAATAGGGTTTTTTTAATAGAAAATTTCATAAGCATATACAATAGGGGGTGCCCCCAAATTTGGGGATGCTTATACCATACATAAGGGGTGGGGTGGGGGGGGGGGGTGCATGGGGAGAAGGGGTTATAGGTTCACCACCCTAAAAATTAAGGGTATTCTAGGAACTATCCCTTCCCATCCGGCTATGGGCCTATAAGGTGAATTTCCAAGCACAACATATTTTTCATGAATTCTCTCACCCATGTGAAGGTCTTGCATGTCATAAAAACTAATATCTAACCAACCCAAATAATTTTTTTATATTAAAGTGATCATTTAATGTGGAAGAATAGACGGGAACAAGGGTTAGAATATAGGTATGTGCTTTCAGGTCTATCCCGACACAGGGCCAATGGTAAAGAGGCCCAAATGATTTTCTCATATTAAACGGATCATTTAATGTGGGAGAAGGGAACAAGGGTTAGAATATAGGTATGTGCTTTCAGGTATGTCCCGACACATGGCCAATGGTAAAGAGGCCCAAATGAGAGATGATCTATCAAAGATCAAGTTAGCTACTGGAGCTTAAAGACCTTAGGGCTAGCTTCATTAAAGACCTCCAAAGGTTAGTGTTAAAAAGTCCTTTGACCTTAGGTAAGCTAGGGCTGATTGGGAACCTGGCCCAAGCTTAAGGTGCTTGTTGTGCTTGATGATTAAGGTGCTTGAGGTGCTTGTCGTGCTTGATGACTAAGGTGCTTGAGGTGCTTGTTGACTAGGGAGCTTGAGGTGCTTGCGGGAACACCACCCAAGCTTGAGGTGCTTGGTCATGGTTGCTGACTAAGGTGCTTGGGGGTAAGGTGTGCAAAAGCCAACAATGATTCCTACAAGGAGGGGACGAGCCCTACAAGAGGGGGGATGAGAGAGAACACACACACACACACACACACACACACACACACACACACACACACACACACTCACACAAGGCATGCTTGGTACAAAGAAAGCAAAAGGGACACTTGTCAAGTTCCTCCCTTCAAGATTTGGAAAGGACCATAGTATCTTTTTGTTAGCTTAGCATAATACTTTTGATGGCCCGCAGGATTTTTGCTCGTCGTTTGCCTCAATCGAGCCTTAGGAAACTTAAGCAAGACCCAATCATTTTCTTTGAATGTTAAGGCCCTTTTGTGCTGGTCAGTGGCAGCTTTTTGCCTTTGTTGAGAGATGGATATAGCCTCCTTAATCCGATTTGAAAAGATTCTTGTAGGTCACGGCTATACTCATCGGCAACAAAGATCTTCCCATGTACTTTAAGTAGCAAGGGACTTTAGGTCTTCCCTCAATGATTTCGAAAGGTGCTTTTCCCATAGAAGTATGTACAGTATGATTGTGCGCATACTCTACAAGAGATAAGTACTTTTCTCATTGTCAGCGTTGATCTACTTCGGTAACATAAGTCTTTAGTAGATCAAGTTTTGTAAGATTGGCTATCTCACTTTGGCCATCCGTTTGTGGGTGATAGGCCAAAATAAATTCAATCTTGTTCCTAGATTTTCAAAGAGACCTTCAAAAATTACTGGTCATTCTAGGATCTCTATCTAACACAATGGATGTTGGTAATCCATGGTGTTTGAAAATCTGAGATATGAGGATGGTTGCCATTTGGTGTGTCTTAATAGTCTTTTTGACAAGAATAAAGTGTGCTTGCTTGCTAAACCTGTTGACTATTGACCATATTCCCGTATTCCCATGGATAGACTTGGGCAATCCAAAGATGAAATCCATGGATATACTCTCCCATGGTGAATTTGGGATAGGCAATGGCTGGAGTAATCCAAGTTGCTTCCCTCTACCATACTTATTCTTTTGGAATACTACACATTTTGAAACATACTCTTGTATGTCCACTTTCATGGTAGGCCAATAGAAATACATTTCTACTTCTTGAAGAGTAGGTTGAATGCCTCTATGTCCCACATAGGGAGGATCATGGGATTCATACATAACTTTCTCACGAAGGGAATGAGGAACACATAGCCTATTGCCGTGGAGGAGATAACCATCCTACAAGGTGAATGGTTCCTCTTTCTTCCCCAAAGCAAGGGCTGACATTATGTCTCTAAAGTCACGGTCAATAGCATACTCATCTATCATAGAAGATTGTGAGTAGCTATAGACATCGCATTAACTTTTGGTCATCGTGAAAGTGCATTGGTCACTTGATTGTGCTTACCAGCAATGTGAGCAATATGAAAATTAAATTGCGAAAAAAAATTACCCACCTCATTTAAATATCGAAAAGCTTTGTTTGCGTCATGAAGTACTTTAGACTTTTTTTGATGGCCTGGTCATAAAATGATTGGAGTCCCCAATAAATAGTGCTTCCATGTGTCTAGGGCATGTAGAATAACTAAAAGCTCTTTCTGATAAATTCCCAAGACTCGTTCATTTGTATTGAGCCTTCAGCTCTTGTATGCTATGGCATGCCCTTCTTGAAGCAAGAGTGCTCTAAGGCAATCACCACAAGCATCACATTGGACCTCAAATGGCTTTGAGAGATCCGGAAGCATTAGGATTGGTTGGGAGGTAAGTTTCTCTTTGAGCTTGTCAAAAGCATTTTGCTCCTTAGTAGTCCATGAATACTTAATGAGCGTTCTTCTTTGTTAAGTCATGTAATGGTCCTGCTATTTGAGAAAATTTAGCTATGAAGTGTCTA
This sequence comes from Adiantum capillus-veneris, assembly GCF_014529385.1. Classification (NCBI taxonomy): domain Eukaryota; kingdom Viridiplantae; phylum Streptophyta; class Polypodiopsida; order Polypodiales; family Pteridaceae; genus Adiantum; species Adiantum capillus-veneris. The sequence continues at coordinate 139,238,684 of NC_140939.1, forward strand.
TAGTATGCACACATACCAATAAAGCTTCTTAGGTCATGTAGATTCCTTGGATTAGGCTATGCCTTTATTACCTCTAAATTTGATGGATCCATACGGATACCATCTTGAGAGATAATATGACCTAAGTATTGAATCTCTTGAAGGAAAAATTCGCTTTTCTTTTGGTTGAGGAAAAAGCTTGTTCTCCCTCAATGCTGGAAAATCCAATTGGAGATATTGCTTGTGCTCCTCCAAAGACTTGGAGTAGATGATGATATCATCAAAGAACACTCCATCAAATTTTTGGTAGGGTCTAATGATTTTCTCCATTAGACGATTGAACATGGCCGGTGCATAAGTCAAGCCAAAAGGCATGACTAGATATTCATAAAGGCCAAACGTTGTACGGACCCGCGGTCTTTAGAATATCTTCATCCACTATGCTTATTTGATAATAGCCACTTTTAAGGCCAATCCTACTGAAGTAGGTAGAACCTTGTAGCTTATCAAACATATCTTCTACCCGAGGCACGAGAATTATATTTTTGATAGTGATATGGTTTAGTGCTCGACAGTCCACACACTTAGGGTATGTACCATCTTTCTTTTGCACTAAAAGGACTGGAAAACAAAAGGGAGAGGAGCTAGGCCTCACCATCCCTTTGTCTACCAGTTTATTGCACTTGCCTCATGATTTCCTCTTGTTGAGCTTAAGAAACTCGATAAGAAGGCTTGTTAGGCGGTGAGCTTTGTTGTAGCAGCTCAATTCGATGGTCATCATCCCCTCGTTTTGGAGGTAAGTCCATAGGGATATCATCGATGAACACATCTTGGAATCCTTTTAGAAAATTAGAGTCTAACTCTTCTTGATTCCTACCATTTACATTTGATGAAACATTAGGATATTTTAGAGACTCTTTGACAAAAATCATGTACGCAAAAATTGAGCTCTTCATCGATTTATCAAAAGCAGGAGGATTTACAAGTGGTATAGTGTGACCAAACTCACTAGCATCTATATACATGTTCTTTCCTCTGTAGGTGAAATAGATTCTCGTTTCAGGGAACTTCATATTGGCAGCCATGCGGTTGAACCATGGTGCCCCTAGGATAGCATCCTCATGTTGGAGAGGAGAGATGAGAAAGTCTTCTTTGTCGACATAGCTTTGGACATGGAGACTCAACTTCCCAATCAAGGGAGTAACGGAGGCTCACTGTACCTTGAAAGCAGTGTCGACTGTTACAACATCCCCCATCTCAAAAGCTTGAATGCCCAACTTGGTGGCCAAGTCCGTTGTGAGTAGAGGCAGGGTCAAACAAGAAGGCATCATGCTCTCTTACCTTTCCCCAAGCATAGGAGAGAGGTGCACCTTTGCAATCAACATCCTCTTTTGGAGCTTCAATGGTGGAAGCGCTAGGAGTCTTATTGCGATCATTTTTCTTGGGGCAAGAACGATAGCCATATCCTTGCTCCCCACACTTAAAACACTTATGGTCCTTACGAAAAGCTTCAAGATCTTTAGGAGAGAGTTTGTTTTTACATTTGTAAGCTTCCTTCTCCTTGGATCGATTGTTGCTGTTGTTGGTATTGGAATTGCCTTGGGAAGAATTTTGGGCATTACTTTTTCCTTTTGCATCATTTTGGTCTTTATTTTCCATGGGCTTGACATTCCGTCTGGCCCCTTGTTGGAAATTGATATGTGAAGCAACCATGGTGTAGTGGATTACTTCAGTGATAGAACCAGGCTGTTGAGAGTTGACATACTCGGCCATCTCTTCAGGTAATCCCGCACAAAACTCGTATTTTTCTCGACAAAGTCTATCTTTTGGAAGACAGTATCCTTGATATGTAAATCCCAAAACTTGTCATCATATTTGAGGATAGACTCATGAGAGAGAACCTTCAAACTGCACCATTCGGTGAGCACTTTGTCCTTTGCATCGCTTGCAAGAAATTGCTTCATGATGGAAACTCGTACAGTTTTCCATGTCTTTGGGCTTCGTCGTTGCCATGAAGGCTAGCCCACCATTGACAAGCCGATTTTTGGAAGTGCATAGCTACATGGCGTAGCTTGGAGGACTCTGTGAAGGCCTCTTCTCCAAAGGGAGCATCAAATCGTTGAATGAAGACCAACACTTTGTCGGTAGCACCAAAGGTGCCATCATAGGTGAGAAAAGAGATACTCTTTCCTCCCTCCTTGAACTTATTTAGCTTTTGTGACCCTCACCATGCAGGGTATGATTTACGATGGCCTCCCCTCTTGTATTCTTTAAGAGAATAGCCATAGCTTTCATCGGAAGAGGAGGAAGGTGAAGAAGAAGGAGAACATGGTGACCTCTTTCTTGCCCTTTTCTTCCTTTGTTTCCTCTCTTCCCTTTCAGAGTAACAAGGAGAAGGACTGTGTGTTGATCTTTTCCTCTTGGGAGGAGTTGGCGATTGCCTAGACTGCCGTCTTCGTGAAGCCACATCTTCAGAGGAACTTAAAGTTTCATTGATTTCTTGCTCTTTGGATTCCTCCTCTCATATGGGAGAGAGTCTTCTTTTGGGGATCTCTTCAAGAGGCCTCCTAAGCTCTCTCTCCTCTTGGAGAGATAGGGTAATCCCATAAGCGCGAAGTTGTTGTGTAACTTCGGCTTGCAAAGCAAGGTTGCCCATAGCTTGTTGCAACCTAGTGACAAGATAATTGACAAACATAAGGGCATCATCATTTGCACCTTCATGTGCAAAATCAAAGCTATCAATGTTCATTCTACTCTCTTGGTTATCGTCAGCCATGTTAATTAAACCTATGTGTTTACTTAGTGTATGGTTTGGCAATTCAAAACCTTAGTTGCTACTCCTCTTAGCTTTTGAAAATCGGCGCTTCTGAAAATCGGCGCTTAAGCACACACTTTGAGCAATGCTCGCCAATGACTCCTTAGCCCTGAGGAGTAAAACCAAATTTTCCCTTCAATGTGAGCTCCTGCAGATTACCACATCTTGATAGAGCCTCTAAAGCTGGGTCACCAAAATTCACACAATCCTCGAGGAAAACTTTGCATAATAGAGGGCAGAGTTGAACCAAGCAGATGATAGACTTGTCTGTTAATAGAGGGGAGGATGACAATTCAATATGATTCAGGGCAGGGCAATGGATGGCAAAAGCCATAACTGTATCATCAGAAAGCCTGTTCTGAGGGTTATCTGGATGTCCAAGAAGCACATGCTCAATGCAGTGAAGGAAGTGTGTGGCATTGATGAGGTCTGAATCCTGAAGCTCATCACAACAATGGCCAAGATTCAACTCTCTCACATTTGAAAACGTTGCAGAAGGGAGTGAAGCAGTACACGCGATCTGATGACAACCCTCTGCAGCTCCCAAATCACAGCCTCATTCCACAATTTGCAGACTAATGAAACAGAGAACCAATCTTGAGGTGTGACAAGGCAAGAAAGGATGCGAGAAACAAGATTGAAGTCCTCCATGGCAAGCGCTAGGCCTTGCAACGTGTATTCTGGTTCCATGGTTGCATTGATACAGACCAAGCGCTTCCTCGATCTTGTGTTTTTTGCGATGTCAAGGAGTTCCGAGTTGCTATATTTTTCTTGAGCGCAGAACCTGAACCTCAGCAATGCCTAGCATGGCACATCACCGTGCTGCTAATGGTAAGAGCCCGCTGACCCTCAATCTGTGTTTTGACTAGAAATGGTGACATACGAGCCTACGAGGAATGTAAAGGAGCGAGCGAGCAAGGGAAAATTTTGATGCAAATCATCTATCTTCCCGCCTCTCTCTCACCCACTCTACCTGTGTGCTTGTAGGCACTTTCTCGCTTTTCTTGTTAACAGAGAGAAATAAAGGCCGTTTGCACATGGGGCCGTAAAAAGGGCGCTGATTTGTTGCGCCAACGTTTTGCCAGAAAGCAGGGTTCCAGAAAGTTATTTTCTTGAGTTGGCTTTAAAGCCTTTTCATGGTCATTTGAGAAGGATTGTGCCACATTTGAAGAGGTAATTTATATATAAATGTAAAAATTATATTAATGCACCACTTAAATGCACCAGACAAAGGGTCCCTTCACCAACACCTTTAAAATTCACAACACCTTCACAACAGAGAAACGTGATGGACAAATGGTAATGACTAAGTAATAAGAATCTTATAAATGGACTATAATCATGGAATCCATGGGTATTCATCGTCGATCAATACAAAAATATGAGCTGGTGATCATTAAAGTAACCAGCTCTCTCAAATAGTAAGTTGTTTCCAATTAGCAGCATGCCCTAACTGTCTTCCCGTTTGAAACCCCAAAATAAGTGTCAGCAGGTCATCTATTTCAACCACAAACTGCCAAAATTTATGCTTACATAACAGCAACCTATATGCTACCAGCACCAAATTGCATATTTTCCAGCTGCAACAAATGCTTTTCTACCTACTTGAGCAAAAGCATCCATAGAGTCTACATGAGGAGGTTGAAGCCAAAAGGCACCAATGCCATGTCATCAGCTTCGAGTTGGGTCATGCAGAACTGCTTCTTCAACTCTTCAAGCGTCTTCGTGCCTCTGAACCTGTGACTCAACACCACAAACTGGAGCCATGCACACTCTTTCGACAGCGCCACTATCCCTGGCCCTTCAACTCTCCGACAATACGGAATCCTTAAACTCCGCAGCTGACTACATTGTGTAAGGCAGAACAGACCCTTATCAGTAATCTGAGTAAAAGCCAAGCTTAGATGGACCAGTTGTGAGCAGTACGTAGCAATGGAGTCGAGCCCTTCATCATTCACAAAGGGACACTGATCCAGATTGAGAGACTCCAGAGCTGAAAATTGAACCACAATCCCCATGTCTGAGATGGATTCACACTTCACAAGGCTTAGCCGCTTCAAAGATTTGATCCCATCCGCTATTGTCATGAGACTAAGATTGTCTACTTGAGTGAAGCTCATATTCAAAGACTGCAAGTTCATACATTGAGCAATGGCAGAGAAGCCAATCGGGGATAACCCATGACAGCATTGCAAGTCGAGAAGCTCAAGTCGACGGTTGCCCTGAACCAGTGTTTGCAGCTCCACATCACGGATACCCCGCCCAGATCTTAACGACAAGCACTTCAAATCAAGTCCACAAAGCCCCACCTCTGCTAGCCCTTGTCCAGAGCTTTGGAAGTGGTCCAAAGTGAGATACTTCAATGACTTGCAATCCATTAAACACTGAAGCGCCATTCCAGTTAGCCTGGCTGCATATATGTGTAGCCTCTCTAAGAGACGGCAGCTCTGTATGACTCTCACAACAGCTGCGTCACTAAGAGGCTCGTATTGGTTAACAATTATCAGCTCTTTAAGGTTCTTATTGGCCTCTGCAATTGCAATTATGGCTTCATCAAGGCGGTTCCATATATCTGTCTCCATCCTAAAGCAAGTTAAGGTAGTGCATTTTGCCATGTCTGTAAGATCCACACTCCTAACCTTAAGAGAGCACTCCAAAATGTGCGGGCATCCCATTGCTATAGATTTCAAAGCAAACCCCACATCAATATTGTGCAGCTCAAAGCGCACACTTTGCAAAGCAGAGCAATGCTCGCCAATGACTCCTAAACCCTGAGGAGTAAAACCAAATTTTCCCTTCAATGTGAGCTCCTGCAGATTACCACATCTTGATAGAGCCTCTAAAGCTGGGTCACCAAAATTCACACAATCCTCAAGGAAAACTTTGCATAATAGAGGGCAGAGTTGAACCAAGCAGATGATAAACTTGTCTGATAATAGAGGGCAGGATGACAATTCAATATGCTTCAGGGCAGGGCAATGGATGGCAAAAGCCATAACTGCATCATCAGAAAGCCTGTTCTGAGGGTTATCTGGATGTCCAAGAAGCACACGCTCAATGCGGTGAAGGAAGGGTGTGGCATTGATGAGGTCTGAATCCTGAAGCTCATCACAACAATGGCCAAGATCCAACTCTCTCACATTTGAAAAGCGTTGCAGAAGGGAGTGAAGCAGTACACGTGATCTGATGACAACCCTCTGCAGCTCCAAAATCACAGCCTCATTCCACAATTTGCAGACTAATGAAACAGAGAGGCGATCTTGAGGTGTGACAAGGCAAGAAAGGATGCGAGACACAAGATTGAAGTCCTCCATGACAAGCGCTACGCCTTGCAGCATGTATTCTGGTTCCATGGTTGCAATGATACAGACCAAGCGCTTCCTCGATCTTGTGTTGTTTGCGACGTCAAGAAGTTCCTGTATTTTCTTGAGCGCAGAACCTGAACCTCAGCAATGGCTTGCACGGCGCATCATCGTGCTGCTAATGGTAGAACCCGCCGACCCTCAATCTGTGTTTTGAATAGAAAATGGTAATATATGAGCTTACCAGGAATGTAAGGGGGCGAGCGAGGGAGGGAGGCAGAGAGCCTTTCATCTATCTTCCCGCCTCTCTCACTCACCCGCTCTACCTATCAGCTCGAAGGCAATGGAATCCGCTCTCTCGCTCTTCTTGTTAACAGAGAAAAATAAAGGCCGTTTCCACATGGAGGACGGCTGATTTGTTTCCTCACCGTTTGCCACAAGGGCGGTGCGCTAACAAATAGCGTGCCCGTCCAGACTCACGAAGACTGATCTTTTGTATTGCTGCCAATTTTGTCCGGTGACTGTGTGCTTGGAGAATCACCTCTGTGTATGGGTCGCGACTTCATTTTTGGATGGTATGTGTGGCCAATTCTGAAAATATCACTTATGGGGTCTATCTAGGGCAGACGCTCTTAAGGCCCAATGGGCAAGCCAAAGTGGTGCTGATCGCGAAAATTAAGGGTCTATTTAGACTGCGAAAGAGGAGGAGAAATGTTGACATGGCTTTTCCACCCATGAATCATGCATTGTTCTACTTGTCCAGTTCACATTAGCCTTCGGACTTGCTGCATTTTTTTAATGCCGCTGTCAGTCTCTCTCAAGTGTTGATTGGTTGAGGAGAGCGTGCTACACCTACGGGCGGCAGGCTCATTAGCCTGAAACACTCTTGCATGAAGTTGGGTGTCAATCAGCAAGCCAGGAAGCGGTTGGGGAATGTGCAGTCTAAACAGCTCTACAACGGGCGTCCGCTCTCACTGGTCCAGCAAAGCAAGTAGTGCAAGAACAACATCGGTTTGTGAACCTAGCTTAAGGCCCAATGGGCGACCCCAAGCTATCGCCTCATTCAATCTTCATTAAACATTTCCGATAGCTCTGGTTCACGGTGATGAGCATGGGCGCTGTATAGAAACGTTTATATTTTTTCTTCACATCATGTATCCTCTCCTACATCGTCCGTCTCTGCGACTATGTTCTGCATGTCTGAAAGAAACAGCAAGACAAACCTACTATTACATATTGAACGGTATTCGGGGCCATAACCAAGCGAATATGGAGCCTTGGGATTCCCTAAAGGTCTTTATTCGCTTGGTTCTGACCCGCTTGTTTAGTACAACCGATGACATGGTAAGAGTCACAACCGAGCGAGTAAGGGCCCGAAGAATTCCCTAGGGCCCATATTCGCTTGGTTCTGACCAACATGATCATCTCGGTACACTCCACGCTATACCCACGTCCATTTTTGGGGTCGAAACCAAGCGAAGAGAAGCCTTGAAGGATTATTCATGCCCTTCTTTGCCATGTTCTAACCAAAGTATCGATGTCAGAACAGGTAACGTGATGTGGGTCAGAACCTCGCGAATAATGGGTCTGAAGAGTCCCCCAGGCCTTTATTCGCTTGCTTCAGGCCCAAGAGATTATATCAGTAAAATTCACAGTATACCCACGTACAGAGGGTCAGAATCAAGTGAAGGGGGCCCCTTGGAAAATTACTCGGGCCCCTATTCGCCTGGTTCTTGACCCGTGTGTTGAGAGACCTAGTCATAACCATGCAAGAGGCTTAGTTATTCATTTAATACTCTGTCTGGGCATAGTTGGCTTAGTTATCAATTACTGATAAATGAAGCCTCATGTGACCATAGCCGATAATCTAAGCCCACTCACTCACGATGCCCAAATAGAGCATTAAATGAACAACCATAGCCTTGCACGGTCAGACAAGGGGTCATTATTTTACTATGCTTTGAACCTCACAACTATGCATGGAGAATCTCAACCCATTGTTACGATTTGTAACTACATAAATTTTGGCGTCACGTGACCATAAACAAAATTACCATGCTCCGACCCTAACGACTACTTTAATTAATTGTTTTTGCATTTATCAAGTCCTCTCTCTCAAAGGGGAAAGGGGGACACTTGTCCAAAGACTAGCATGCTTGCTTGATTTGCCTCTTGCTTGTGATTGGCTAGGCCTGGAAGGGTCCAATGAGCTTCAAGTATGAGCTACAAGGAGGACCAAGGAGGCTAGGGGCTTGCTTACATGGTATACTCTCCCACACACACTCACACACACTCTTATTGTGTGAAGTGCAAAGTGCAAGAGCTCCATCTCCTTCTCCAAGCAAGTAGAGAAGTTGAGAGCCTACACCAACACTCTTGGCTATGGCCAACCAAGAGCCACGCTTCAATGCTTAAGCTTGCCATCTTCTCCATCTTCATTACTATGCTATTATGTATGCTAGCAAGAAGAGCGATGATAAGTGAGGAACGAGTTCTTTCTCCCATGAAATGTTTCTTCTTCCTCTTCCCACCCTCATTCCCCGCTAGCTCTCTCCACCTTCGAAGGTGTTTGAGGCCTTGGGACTGAGGTTTTGGGAGAGTTAATGCTTTCCACAAAGTTTAGGTTATGCTCGTGATGCATGAAGCTTTCCATCTTCATTGCATCACCTAGGTCACAAGGAACACAAAGATTGTATTGTAACATGCCTACGTCATCAGCAAACTCAACGTCCAAGAGCTCCTCCCGAATGGGTAACTGTAGGCCCCGCAAACCAACCTCCTGTGAAGTAAAAAATCTCCTCATCGCCTCTGCGTAGAAAAGAAGCAGTAAGGGGACACGAGGGCTGTTGGGGTAAAGGCTCATGCGCCTACCACTCACCATGTCCGGCCGCCCACATGTCTACTCATACCTTGTTCTTTATATACATATGAATAAGGAGCTCACTCACTCGATTCCCACAGAGTGAAGCTCCACCCATATCTCATGTGCATTTCTTCCCTTCCCCACTCTCTTATGCACTCTTCCCACTCCCGCATCGTCAACACCGATCCTACAAATGGTATGAAAGCTTTGGTCTTGCAGTGGGCGTCATTCTACAAAGAAGTGAGCTTTTGGCTATGGTGAAATTGCTTTCGGTGGGAGCTTGAGTTTAGTGAGCAACCACCAAATCTATGCTCATGGAAGCTTGATAGATGTTCCCAAGCTTGAGAGATGTTCCCATGCAAATGTTCACAGTCTAAGCGAGTACACTTTACTGATGAGCAACGTGACACTTCGAGACAGGTAGAGCGTGGTAAGGTCGCAATGTTGAGAACCCCTGATTCGTCACATCCATTCGTCTCTGAACTTGATGGTGCAGAGATTGCACATAGTGCAGAGGTGGTTGACAAGGATATGTTAGCCGAGATTGCACAGATTTTGTTAGCGTATGGGACACTCATGTATGACCTTTTGAGGTTGAGATCCGAGATAGCACCTGCAGTGGGAGCATTTATAGTTGGCATAGTTAGTCGTTTGATGACTGACACTAGCATGATGCATCGTGAAGCATTGCAGGTCATCAACGGATACTCGCAAGACTTGCGTGCAAACTCTAGTAGTGTTGCGTACACTTCCTTGGTGCTAGAGTGGATACAACTACACACACATCTACAAAGTGAGCCATTGGGCATGCGCCTTTAGTCGGAGATTGTTGGGATAAAGGCTCATGCGTTTACCCGGAGTCCGTCGGCCACTCACCATGTTTGACCGCCCACATGTCTACTTATACCTTATTCTTTATATACATATGAATAAGGGGCTCAATCACTCAATTCCCACAGAGTGAAGCTCCACCTATATCTCATGTTATATCTTCCCACAGAGTGAAGCTGCACCAATCCTACAAGGGCAGCCTTGATGTATTGATCATGTAAGCATCAAGCGTTCTTTGGACCCCCTGCCTGCAACAACTGACTGTTTGAGCACATTTGTAAAGAGCAGACACCCCTATGATCCATGCATCTGAAAAAAACCATCATGTGTGCATAGTACCCCTTTGTCACAGGCCTTCTCAAAGTCGAGGAGGAGCACTACAAGATCCTCTCCTCGACGGTGAGCGAGGGCAGTCGCCCACCGGAAAGCGAAGATGTTGCCAAGGATACTACGCTCATACCTGTATGAGTCCCATGTATCCATTAGTGGCTGAATTCTCGAACTCAGAGCCTTCGCAAAAATTTTGTAAGCTGAGTTGAGGATGGTCATGGATCGCCACTGCCCAATCTGAGCTAGGGAGCCCCCCCTCGGGGATGAGGTAGATCAAACCCTCGTTCATGCTATGAGGCATCTCCCTAGTGTGCAAAATGTGCTGGTATGCACTACATAGGTCCCCCAATACTCCAAGAAGAGGCTGGGATGCAAACCATCCTCTCCTAAGAAACTACCACGAGGAAATGCCCTGAAAGCCTCGTGAAGGTCCTCAGGGCTTTCTATTCTCTGTCGCATCTCCTGAGTGACTAGCAAGGCAGTGATGTACTTGACCTCAGAATAGGCACCATTTGGGCCTTCCGGGGGACTTTCAAGTAATAGAATCAGCCTCTTTTCCCTGCTGCCATTTTTCTGATTGAGATTGCTTGCTCTATTTTTCATGAGATAAGCAGCCGAGGAACAGCAGGAGGACTTCAAGCCTACCATTGTGTTTTCCAAGGGCAAGCGGAGAGCTAGCGACCTTCGAAGGTGTCGTCACTTCTCCCGCTCTAGGGATGAGCTTATGGAGCATGTCTTGAAGTTTACCAGAGATCGTTAAGAATGAAAATGCAGTCTCTTGTATGCAAGGCTTGGAATGCTCTAGAAGCTACTGGAAGACAACATATGTTTGTCGGTAATTGCTATGCGTCTTGGCAAAGAGGGTACATTCAAGGGTAAGCCGCGGTTTGCTGATTTGGATCTTTTAGTGTGTAATTGGGGTGTTGCCTTGGATAAATGTTTTATCTCATTCTCATCCTTTTCTGAAAGAGCTTAGACCTTGTATCATCCTAGCTGTGATGGATTCAACACGGGCAGTCTAGCGAGCATTGCAGCCAATTGCAGGTAATTATCGACGATGAGAGATTATTTTTAATATTTGAATCAGTAAATTTGATGTCCTGAAAACGGAAGAGCCAACCATAATATGGAATTTAAATAGAGGGATGATGATGATGCCAATGGATATACAGTGTGCAAAAGTCTGTGAAACTTCGCCCATTTAATTATGGAAATGTTGAAGTCTCAAGAAACTGGAAGTGTAGTTTGCAGAAACATTTGTTGTGCAGGTGATCTTCTTTTCATTTGCACTTAAAATTTTAGCCAAGCTTCAAAAAATTCTGAACAGGATGTTTTGACTGCAGAAGCTTGCAGAAAAGGTTTATTTGCTACCAAGTTCAAGCTCTTGCTGAGTCTTGATGTCAATCCGAACTCGGCAAAACTCTTGAGTGGGTTCTGGGTTGAGTAACTGGTGGCGGATTGTTCGTGCCTTGTTTTCACTTTCATCGTTGGAGAGTTGCAAGTATTATGATCAGACCAAGATGGAAGATTTTCAGTGGTAGATTAGCCATTTGAAAGCAGGCGTCCTTGGGTGTACTTCCCGCTTATCATTTTGAAGCCGGAAGCTACATCCATATACTGCCTTCTTAAACCTAAGGGATTCAAGTTGTTGCAAGGTCAGCTTGTAATTTCAAATGTTGTTGTGGCACCATAGATCTTGTTGTCCAAACTCTACATCAATGGGCAAGCAGAAGCTGTGAAATCTGAAACATTAGTGAAACACAAGCTTTAGGGAATTACATATGAACTATTTGGACACTTGTTACATAATTACATCGTACATTGTAAGTTTACACTTGGAGGGAAGCTTGCTATGTGAGTTTGAATTTTGTTTGCTGCCATTGCTATACTTTTTGAAAAGACTAATGTGTGCAAGTTTATGTACTGTCCTTGGGCACAATTTAAGAGGCTTTGCCTGCCTCTTTGTCATGTGCAATATCTTTATACCTAGTACCAAGTTCCAACATGTTTTTATCAAACTGTAAGGTTGCTCATAAGTCATGATGCTTCATACATTAACTACGGAAGCCCATGTAGTTTTTTTGTTTTTTTTTAAAATCGGGGATGGTAGTAGGGAGAAACTTTATACATATCCATGTGTGTACAACTACACATTGCTGTACATTACACCCTTGAGGGGCAACCGTGAGAATGACCTCCCCAAATGGGGAAGTAGGATACACCAGCCTTACAAATCAAGCTAATTTTGGGCCCCACACTAGACTGTCAAGCTAGCTGTGAAAAGTATATGAAAGTACGGAGCACGTATAGAAGTCTTCATGTTGCCTCAAGAAGCATAGCTCTGTTGGTGAGGCCTTATTGATTAAACCCAATGTTGAGGGTTTGTATGATGGTTGTGTTCATTTTAAATTAAAGTGGAACTGACACATTAATGATTACATGGCCAAGTGTTGAAGGTAAACTCTGTGAGAATACACAGTTAATTTGTTTTGTAGCCTTTTCTTTGGGTGATTTATTATTTCCCTAAGGAAACAGTCATATGAAGTTAAAAGAAGGGATGGCAATTCTATCCAAAATAGATGACTTGACCTTTAGTTGATTTTCTTATTGTTTTTGGCCTACTTAATTTCTGAATTACCAAGCTTGCATTTGATAAGGATGTGTGCAAAGGGGCAGCTAGTTCTTTGAGATCCCATATGCATCTCTCCTCATTATCCTTAAAACATATGTTGCCAAACAAATTTTCCCTCGGCTAGTACTTCCTTTTCAACTTTTTGTTTTGAAATGCAAATGTGAATCTTCACCTTGTTTCCGTCATATGAACGTCAAAAGTTTTATGAGGCTGTCATTAGAAGGGTTTTTGGTTTAAAATAGCCCTTCTATAGGAAAGGACAATAAATTGTCAACATAAGCTTTGGAATGGCAGAGTTTACAATCATCCCTGCAAAAATGTGTAGGTCCCATCACTAAAGTTGTTATCACTGTTTTGAAGTCTTCCATATAGACATTGTTGTAGAGGTGGTGATGGATTGTATGTACAATCAAATAAATTGTCAAATGGATTATGCGGTTTGCTTGTGAAATTAGATAAACATAATCCTTTATAGTTTCATCTTGATTGTAAAGAGCTTGAGCCCTATCATGAATAACCCATACATATGGCCTTGAATTTTGTTTAGCTAGACTACAAAAGTCAGATTTGGCATGTGTGAAGTGGCCTTTTTGTTAGGTGTCATCATGGAACATGTCATGCATACACATGACATTTTCCACTAGCATACACATGTTGCTGGTTGATTTGATAAGGAATTGTTGGAAAAGTGTAAGGATTTACCACAAACTTGATGAAATGTTAAGCCAAGTGTACCTCTTTGCAATGAATCCCCTTCCATGTGCCTCTTTCAAGTTTTTGAAATGAAATTTGTTCAAGTATCTAAAAATAGACTAGGAGATGGAGATGAAGATGAAGATGGTGGAGATTTCATACCTATGGCTTGTAGAGAGAAAGGTGGTGGATACAGATTTGAGTATCATCAACAAACAAATAAACAAAAGGAAACTATTATCAACGAATGGAAAAGGAGACTTTGATGCCCAATGGAACATTGCAAGTGACCAAATACATGGACCTATATTGAATGTTCATTGCGAAAATACTTAATCCACGGTGGTGGAAAATTCCACCCAACATGCACACAAAAAATCCAACTTCCACCTTGTCTTCAAACCTGCACTTTTAAAGATACAAATATATGCACCTTGATGTCCTTCCTAGAAAAATTAAAAGACTTTGTATCTCAATATTTGGTTTCCAACTCATCCACAAGTCTCAAGCATCCAATGCCAGTGAAATCTATCCTATTATGCGTTCATGAGGTCCTGAGCAAGTAACTAATACTCCCAAATTAACTCTAGACAAAACTAAAAAGCAAATGAGCATCTCCTTGTGGTTCAAGTCTTCATGGAAGCAATGTGCAAATGCAACAAGATACGAGGTCAATCAATAAGAAGCAAATGTTTCATACAAGCCATCCATAGGCAATGTCAAATCTCTAAGATATCTCTCCAAACCAATTGGTGTGCAAGGTTTTAAATTGACAAAGTTGGGCAACCATTATAAGTTCACATACATGAGCAACATAGGAGTGAAACACTTGACATTCAAAGACCCATGAAGCCACTTCCCAAAGTGCCAAATTGGATGCGCACAACTTTAAGGAAACTTTTGGTCACAACAAAAGATTTCAAGAGCAACTACAAACCTTTTGAAAGTGCTCAAGGCAGCATGGATAGCCACTAAGATTAGCCATTTCTTGGTACTCTTGCCCAAAATAGTGTTTATGCATTTACTTCTGGACTTGTTCCGAGTTTCTTGCTTCATATGCATGTGCAACACATAAAGCTTCAATCATTTGCCTTTTGTCAGCAAAAGCATGAGAATCCTAGCATTTGGATTATAGAAGATTTGGAAAAGTCCCCCATACATGGCTTGTCTTTCAGCACCTGCAACATTGTGATTCGAAGCAACTATATTTCAATGATTTTATCAAAGGATTCTTCAATGCATGCAACAAAATCTATTTTCATCTTGTCAAAGATAGCATAGGCTCTTAGGCATCTCTAGACAGTATTCAAGACGAGTAAAAGCATTTAAAAAGTCCAAAGAATCTATGCATTACATAAATCACCACCCACCCGCTGTAAAGAGTTTAATACAAGCTATTGTTAAATTTGGCATAACACAAAATCAGATATTACACTAGTCCAACCACCACTTCTTGGCTTGAGTGTGCTATTAGTTGGTCATGTTAGTCACTAAGTGTACAATGGTATTGCACGTTGCAACATTAGATGTTTCCTCTTAAAAAGTAATCTATTGTGTTAGGGTACTAGTAAACCTTGATAGCATGGACAATAACTAGCATCCTATCTACCAATATGCCCTTGTCCTGGTTTCTTGGCAATTAAGAGCCGGGTCCCCCTTCGTATTTGTTGATTTAGTACCTTTCAAAATTGAAGAATAAAATTGTAACCCCACTAGAAGCATGAGACATGGAGACTCTTTAACAAAAATTTCTATTGATGAACGGAAGGAAGTTAGAATTTTCTACACATGAGCAAAGCTTAAAAGAGGGGATGATTTTCCATTCGAAAGTCTCCTTTAGATCTTCATAATCTTGGGAAAAAGTATTAAAAGGACTACCACATTTTCAGGAACATGCCCCTTTCAATATCTTCTTGATTTCACTAATATTATTAATGCAAGGGGGGACTCGGCTCTAAGTTCCTCCAAGAAACCTCTCAGCAAGGATACCCTCTCATGGGGGAGAGAGATATCTGTGCAGCAGCAGCGGCCAAACAAGGAGTCTCTGACTCAATAATTGTTCAGATCATTGATAAACAAGTGAAAGCTAGTGTTTTGAGCTTAGTTACTTTGTGGTGCTGGTACACCTTTCTCTCGTTACAGAACCCCTGGGTACTAAAACCCACATATTGCACTTGAACACAACCAAAAAGCAATATGACAAAGATCTTAAAAGAGCTGCAAACACAAATAGTTTATCAGACTCTTACCACAATTTAGACCGAAAGATAACTTTTCACTCCACTTCAATGCACCAGACAAAGGTTCCCTTCACCACATTACCATTTGTCTGTCACGTTTCTCTGCTGTGAAAGTGTTGTGAATTTTAAAGGTGTGGTCATCTCTTTCAACCACAAACTGCCAAAATGCATGCTTACATAACAGCAACCTATATGCTACCAGCACCAAATTGCATATTTTCCAGCTGCAGCATATGATTTTCTACCTATTTGAGCAAAAGCATCCATAAAGCCTACATGAGAAGATTGAAGCCAAAAGGCACCAATGCCATGTCATCAGCTTCGAGTTGGGTCATACAGAACTGCTTGTTCAACTCTTCAAGCGTCTTCGTGCCTCTAAACCTGTGACTCAACACCACCATGCACACACTTTCGATAGCGCCACTAGCCCTGGTCATTGAGCAATGGCAGAGAAGCCAATCGAGGATAACCCATGACAGCATTGCAAGTCGAGAAGCTCAAGTCGACAGCTGCCCTGCTCCACATCACGGATACCCAGCCCGGATCTTAATGACAAGCACTTCAAATCAAGCCCACAAAGCCCCACCTCTGCTAGCCCTTGTCCAGAGCTTTTGAAGTGGTCCAAAGTGAGATACTTCAATGACTTGCAATCCATTAAACACTGAAGCGCCATTCCGGTTAGCCTGGCTGCATATATGTTTAGCCTCTCTAAGAGACAGCAGCTATGTATGACTCTCACAACGGCTGTGTCACTAAGAGGCTCGTATTGGTTGACAATTATCAGCTCTTTGAGGTTCTTATTCGCCTCTGCAATTGCAATTATGGCTTCATCAAGGCGGTTCCATACATCTGTCTCCATCCTAAAGCAAGTTAAGGTAGTGCATTTTGCCATGTCTGTAAGATCCACACTCCTGACCTTGAAAAGAGCACTCCATAATGTGCGGGCATCCCGTTGCTATAGATTTCAAAGCAAACCCCACATCAATATTGTGCAGCTCAAAGCACACACTTTGAGCAATGCTCGCCAATGACTCCTTAGCCCTGAGGAGTAAAACCAAATTTTCCCTTCAATGTGAGCTCCTGCAGATTACCACATCTTGATAGAGCCTCTAAAGCTGGGTCACCAAAATTCACACAATCCTCGAGGAAAACTTTGCATAATAGAGGGCAGAGTTGAACCAAGCAGATGATAGACTTGTCTGTTAATAGAGGGGAGGATGACAATTCAATATGATTCAGGGCAGGGCAATGGATGGCAAAAGCCATAACTGTATCATCAGAAAGCCTGTTCTGAGGGTTATCTGGATGTCCAAGAAGCACACGCTCAATGCAGTGAAGGAAGCGTGTGGCATTGATGAGGTCTGAATCCTGAAGCTCATCACAACAATGGCCAAGATTCAACTCTCTCACATTTGAAAACGTTGCAGAAGGGAGTGAAGCAGTACACGCGATCTGATGACAACCCTCTGCAGCTCCCAAATCACAGCCTCATTCCACAATTTGCAGACTAATGAAACAGAGAACCAATCTTGAGGTGTGACAAGGCAAGAAAGGATGCGAGAAACAAGATTGAAGTCCTCCATGGCAAGCGCTAGGCCTTGCAACGTGTATTCTGGTTCCATGGTTGCATTGATACAGACCAAGCGCTTCCTCGATCTTGTGTTTTTTGCGATGTCAAGGAGTTCCGAGTTGCTATATTTTTCTTGAGCGCAGAACCTGAACCTCAGCAATGCCTAGCATGGCACATCACCGTGCTGCTAATGGTAAGAGCCCGCTGACCCTCAATCTGTGTTTTGACTAGAAATGGTGACATACGAGCCTACGAGGAATGTAAAGGAGCGAGCGAGCAAGGGAAAATTTTGATGCAAATCATCTATCTTCCCGCCTCTCTCTCACCCACTCTACCTGTGTGCTTGTAGGCACTTTCTCGCTCTTCTTGTTAACAGAGAGAAATAAAGGCCGTTTGCACATGGGGCCGTAAAAAGGGCGCTGATTTGTTGCGCCAACGTTTTGCCAGAAAGCAGGGTTCCAGAAAGTTATTTTCTTGAGTTGGCTTTAAAGCCTTTTCATGGTCATTTGAGAAGGATTGTGCCACATTTGAAGAGGTAATTTATATATAAATGTAAAAATTATATTAATGCACCACTTAAATGCACCAGACAAAGGGTCCCTTCACCAACACCTTTAAAATTCACAACACCTTCACAACAGAGAAACGTGATGGACAAATGGTAATGACTAAGTAATAAGATTCTTATAAATGGACTATAATCATGGAATCCATGGGTATTCATCGTCGATCAATACAAAAATATGAGCTGGTGATCATTAAAGTAACCAGCTCTCTCAAATAGTAAGTTGTTTCCAATTAGCAGCATGCCCTAACTGTCTTCCCGTTTGAAACCCCAAAATAAGTGTCAGCAGGTCATCTATTTCAACCACAAACTGCCAAAATTTATGCTTACATAACAGCAACCTATATGCTACCAGCACCAAATTGCATATTTTCCAGCTGCAACAAATGCTTTTCTACCTACTTGAGCAAAAGCATCCATAGAGTCTACATGAGGAGGTTGAAGCCAAAAGGCACCAATGCCATGTCATCAGCTTCGAGTTGGGTCATGCAGAACTGCTTCTTCAACTCTTCAAGCGTCTTCGTGCCTCTGAACCTGTGACTCAACACCACAAACTGGAGCCATGCACACTCTTTCGACAGCGCCACTATCCCTGGCCCTTCAACTCTCCGACAATACGGAATCCTTAAACTCCGCAGCTGACTACATTGTGTAAGGCAGAACAGACCCTTATCAGTAATCTGAGTAAAAGCCAAGCTTAGATGGACCAGTTGTGAGCAGTACGTAGCAATGGAGTCGAGCCCTTCATCATTCACAAAGGGACACTGATCCAGATTGAGAGACTCCAGAGCTGAAAATTGAACCACAATCCCCATGTCTGAGATGGATTCACACTTCACAAGGCTTAGCCGCTTCAAAGATTTGATCCCATCCGCTATTGTCATGAGACTAAGATTGTCTACTTGAGTGAAGCTCATATTCAAAGACTGCAAGTTCATACATTGAGCAATGGCAGAGAAGCCAATCGGGGATAACCCATGACAGCATTGCAAGTCGAGAAGCTCAAGTCGACGGTTGCCCTGAACCAGTGTTTGCAGCTCCACATCACGGATACCCCGCCCAGATCTTAACGACAAGCACTTCAAATCAAGTCCACAAAGCCCCACCTCTGCTAGCCCTTGTCCAGAGCTTTGGAAGTGGTCCAAAGTGAGATACTTCAATGACTTGCAATCCATTAAACACTGAAGCGCCATTCCAGTTAGCCTGGCTGCATATATGTGTAGCCTCTCTAAGAGACGGCAGCTCTGTATGACTCTCACAACAGCTGCGTCACTAAGAGGCTCGTATTGGTTAACAATTATCAGCTCTTTAAGGTTCTTATTGGCCTCTGCAATTGCAATTATGGCTTCATCAAGGCGGTTCCATATATCTGTCTCCATCCTAAAGCAAGTTAAGGTAGTGCATTTTGCCATGTCTGTAAGATCCACACTCCTAACCTTAAGAGAGCACTCCAAAATGTGCGGGCATCCCATTGCTATAGATTTCAAAGCAAACCCCACATCAATATTGTGCAGCTCAAAGCGCACACTTTGCAAAGCAGAGCAATGCTCGCCAATGACTCCTAAACCCTGAGGAGTAAAACCAAATTTTCCCTTCAATGTGAGCTCCTGCAGATTACCACATCTTGATAGAGCCTCTAAAGCTGGGTCACCAAAATTCACACAATCCTCAAGGAAAACTTTGCATAATAGAGGGCAGAGTTGAACCAAGCAGATGATAAACTTGTCTGATAATAGAGGGCAGGATGACAATTCAATATGCTTCAGGGCAGGGCAATGGATGGCAAAAGCCATAACTGCATCATCAGAAAGCCTGTTCTGAGGGTTATCTGGATGTCCAAGAAGCACACGCTCAATGCGGTGAAGGAAGGGTGTGGCATTGATGAGGTCTGAATCCTGAAGCTCATCACAACAATGGCCAAGATCCAACTCTCTCACATTTGAAAAGCGTTGCAGAAGGGAGTGAAGCAGTACACGTGATCTGATGACAACCCTCTGCAGCTCCAAAATCACAGCCTCATTCCACAATTTGCAGACTAATGAAACAGAGAGGCGATCTTGAGGTGTGACAAGGCAAGAAAGGATGCGAGACACAAGATTGAAGTCCTCCATGACAAGCGCTACGCCTTGCAGCATGTATTCTGGTTCCATGGTTGCAATGATACAGACCAAGCGCTTCCTCGATCTTGTGTTGTTTGCGACGTCAAGAAGTTCCTGTATTTTCTTGAGCGCAGAACCTGAACCTCAGCAATGGCTTGCACGGCGCATCATCGTGCTGCTAATGGTAGAACCCGCCGACCCTCAATCTGTGTTTTGAATAGAAAATGGTAATATATGAGCTTACCAGGAATGTAAGGGGGCGAGCGAGGGAGGGAGGCAGAGAGCCTTTCATCTATCTTCCCGCCTCTCTCACTCACCCGCTCTACCTATCAGCTCGAAGGCAATGGAATCCGCTCTCTCGCTCTTCTTGTTAACAGAGAAAAATAAAGGCCGTTTCCACATGGAGGACGGCTGATTTGTTTCCTCACCGTTTGCCACAAGGGCGGTGCGCTAACAAATAGCGTGCCCGTCCAGACTCACGAAGACTGATCTTTTGTATTGCTGCCAATTTTGTCCGGTGACTGTGTGCTTGGAGAATCACCTCTGTGTATGGGTCGCGACTTCATTTTTGGATGGTATGTGTGGCCAATTCTGAAAATATCACTTATGGGGTCTATCTAGGGCAGACGCTCTTAAGGCCCAATGGGCAAGCCAAAGTGGTGCTGATCGCGAAAATTAAGGGTCTATTTAGACTGCGAAAGAGGAGGAGAAATGTTGACATGGCTTTTCCACCCATGAATCATGCATTGTTCTACTTGTCCAGTTCACATTAGCCTTCGGACTTGCTGCATTTTTTTAATGCCGCTGTCAGTCTCTCTCAAGTGTTGATTGGTTGAGGAGAGCGTGCTACACCTACGGGCGGCAGGCTCATTAGCCTGAAACACTCTTGCATGAAGTTGGGTGTCAATCAGCAAGCCAGGAAGCGGTTGGGGAATGTGCAGTCTAAACAGCTCTACAACGGGCGTCCGCTCTCACTGGTCCAGCAAAGCAAGTAGTGCAAGAACAACATCGGTTTGTGAACCTAGCTTAAGGCCCAATGGGCGACCCCAAGCTATCGCCTCATTCAATCTTCATTAAACATTTCCGATAGCTCTGGTTCACGGTGATGAGCATGGGCGCTGTATAGAAACGTTTATATTTTTTCTTCACATCATGTATCCTCTCCTACATCGTCCGTCTCTGCGACTATGTTCTGCATGTCTGAAAGAAACAGCAAGACAAACCTACTATTACATATTGAACGGTATTCGGGGCCATAACCAAGCGAATATGGAGCCTTGGGATTCCCTAAAGGTCTTTATTCGCTTGGTTCTGACCCGCTTGTTTAGTACAACCGATGACATGGTAAGAGTCACAACCGAGCGAGTAAGGGCCCGAAGAATTCCCTAGGGCCCATATTCGCTTGGTTCTAACCAACATGATCATGTCGGTACACTCCATGCTATACCCACGTCCATTTTTGGGGTCGAAACCAAGCGAAGAGAAGCCTTGAAGGATTATTCATGCCCTTCTTTGCCATGTTCTAACCAAAGTATCGATGTCAGAACAGGTAACGTGATGTGGGTCAGAACCTCGCGAATAATGGGTCTGAAGAGTCCCCCAGGCCTTTATTCGCTTGCTTCAGGCCCAAGAGATTATATCAGTAAAATTCACAGTATACCCACGTACAGAGGGTCAGAATCAAGTGAAGGGGGCCCCTTGGAAAATTACTCGGGCCCCTATTCGCCTGGTTCTTGACCCGTGTGTTGAGAGACCTAGTCATAACCATGCAAGAGGCTTAGTTATTCATTTAATACTCTGTCTGGGCATAGTTGGCTTAGTTATCAATTACTGATAAATGAAGCCTCATGTGACCATAGCCGATAATCTAAGCCCACTCACTCACGATGCCCAAATAGAGCATTAAATGAACAACCATAGCCTTGCACGGTCAGACAAGGGGTCATTATTTTACTATGCTTTGAACCTCACAACTATGCATGGAGAATCTCAACCCATTGTTACGATTTGTAACTACATAAATTTTGGCGTCACGTGACCATAAACAAAATTACCATGCTCCGACCCTAACGACTACTTCCCCCTTGTGCCCTAACCCCATGACGAAGGTGCGCACTGATGTGAGACACACATGCAGAGGAGAGCTAGCACGGGGACGGAAGAGAGAGAGAGAGAGAGAGAGAGAGAGAGAGAGAGAGAGAGAGAGAGAGAGAGAGAGAGAGAGAGAGAGAGAGAGAGAGAGAACCTGTCTCTGCAATATCCAATGGCACCGAGGTGGATGGGGATGCGCCACGTAACAGACGCAAAGCTTTGGAGGTCACTGAGAGCACGGTCATGAGAGGTGGCTTAGAGCAAGATCGCGAAAAGGCAAAGGCAAGGGCAAGGGCGATGGTGACGCGGCAGTAACAAACTCAAAGCTTTGGAGGTCACTGCGAGCAAGATCGCGAGAGGTGGCTGAGAGCAAGATCGCAAAAAATGTTACCATATACATGTGGTAGTGATGTGTGTGAACACACTAGGACGGTGGGGGCATTTTTTCCCTCTTTAGGAGGTTTTCCCCCCGAGCATTGTATATACACCCATCAGTCTGGGGCTATCCATCTTTCCATTGCACACTAAGAAACACACTCTCTATTGTGTGCCTTGAGCTTCCTTCATCTTCTCCAAGCTGTGTGCGTTTCTCTACAACCCTAATTCCAACAATTGGTATCAGAGCAGATTACGTCCTCCCGGGCTTAGTCGCCAACTGCTCTAGCACACGCCTGCTCACTTTCTCCGATTACAGTGAGGTTTGGCGAGTGTTCGCAGGTCGACAAATATTTGGGAAGGCTCGTAGAGCTTAGTCTACTGAAATTTCTGATTCGGGCTCATTTCGGCCTCCATTTTCACTACAAGCACGTATGCACATGCAATTTTGTCATTTTGTGCAGAATTTCTGTCAGTGACGATTTCTGCATAACAGGTGCCTTACAGTCTTCTACGGTTTGTGCTATATAGCACGTGTTGTTCTCGCTCCATTTCTCCTATTTTCGGGTAGTTTTCACATCAGGTGCAACATTTACCATGGCTGACAACAACACAGATGTGTTCAAGATGTTTGCTGCTGAGAACAGGTTGGATGGGGACAATTACCCTATGTGGGCTTACATGATGCAACATGTTCTTGTGTCAAAGGGCGTCTGGAATATTGTGCAGGGCATTGATGTACGTCCTGGTTCTGAGGATGCAGGCGATGTTGAGGATGTTACAGGTCTTGCTGCAAGGATTGCTGCTATTAGAGTTGTCTACGGCAAAACAATCTCGTTGGTATGTAAAGGATGCGCAGGCTGATGCATTGATTGCGTTGTCTATGAAGCGCACCATTGTTCCTCACATCCGTTCAACAAAATCTGCAAAACAGGCTTGGGATATTTTGGCTGGTCTTTATGCAAGTCGCAATGAGGCTAAAATTGCTTTGCTGCGTAAAGAGTTGGAGTCAAAGATTATGCATGAGGAAGATGATATGGACACTTTCCTTGCTAGTGTCAAGGATATCAACGAGCAACTTATTTCTGCAAGTGAAATCATTTCAGACAATTCCCTTGTGCAGACTGTTCTTGATGCCTTACCAGATTCTTACTAGACTTTTGCTAGTACTTGGAGACTGATGACCCAAGGAAATCCTGAAGTTGTCAAGTTTGATGCATTATGCACATTGCTGTTGCAAGAGTCACTTTTCAGAGAAAACAGGACTAGACAGCGTGCAGTTGAACAGGCTTTTATTGCTTCTCAAAGAAAGGGTGGTAACAGCAATGCAGCCACTTCTTATGGTTCTGCTGCAAGTGGCAAAACTGTTCTTAATGCTTCTGCTGGCAGCACTTTGTCTGGCAATTCTGGTGATAAGGGCAAAAAGAAAATGCGTTGTCTTTATTGTAAAGCTAATGATCACTTGATCAAGTCGTGTCCTGAGTTGAAGGCCAAAGAGGCTAAGAAGAAAGAGGGTGGTTCCACTGCAAATGCTGGTTCCACTACAAATGCAGACATTTTTAGGAGACTGTGTTGATGATGTTGATGCAGAATGGGCTTTTAGCGTAGAGTGCAATTATAATCCTGCTGTCCATGATGCATGCTTGTCAGTTGCTACAGATTCACATGTGTGGTATTTCGACAGTGGTGCTACTACAAAGCACATTACCTCACATCGTGAATTGTTTACCTCTCTTGCGTCTGTCCCTCATGGGAATTTAGTCACTTGTTCCAACAATGCCTCTTATCCGGTTCAGGAAGTTGGAAAGATTGTGCTTACTGCTGCAAATGGCAGTTCCTTCACACTTGTTGATGCACTTTATGTACCTGGGATCAGGAAGAATCTGTTGTCTGTATCCGCACTTGCTAGACTTGGACTTGTAGTCAAATTTGTGGATGCCAGATGTACAGTTCATGATCTCAGTTTTAGTGATGAAATTGTTGCATCTGGCCTTTTGTGCCGTGGGCTGTATAAGCTCACTTTGTATGACAAGTGTGGACAAAATTTTGCAAATGCTGTTGCAGATTCAAGGGCTATTTCAGATGCAAAACTTTGGCATGCACGTTTTGGTCATCTGAATTTTCCCAGTTTGCTGCGTTTGCATAAATCTGATATGGTTGCTTCTTTGCCGCCTCTTGAAGCACCTGTCAAACATGTTTGTCATAATAATCAATATCTAATTCTCCTAAATGATTTTCTCATATTAAACTGATCATTTAATGTGGGGAAGTGCCAAGGGAGAAAAAGCTAGAATATTGGTTAAGTTAGCAGACCGGCCACAGTAGGGATCCAAAGGAGGGAAAATAGGGATCCAAAGGGGGGGCCATCTGCAAAAGAGCCATGTGAAACAATGGGCCAAAAAGACCCTAAGGTTCAGCCCATTAAGACTTCCAAAATGCTAAGGTTCCAAAATTCAAAGGTTGTGTCCAAAGGTCAACCTTAGGGAAAATTGGATGCTTAGTGTGTGCCCAAAAAGTCTTTCTACATCCCTACATGGGAGGGGGCGAGCCCCAAAGCTAGGGGATGAGAGAGAAAGCCACACACACACACACAGGCTCCCTTTACACAAAGGGAATGAGGGACACATGTCAGCTCCCTAGGCCAGATGCCCACAAGGTATGCCCAATTCCTATTGGAAGACCCTTGAAGTGGACCAATGAGAATTAGGCTAGAGTAAATCTAGTTTAATTAATTTAAAAACATTTAATAAAAGAAACCAATAAGAATTAAGTGTCCTAGAAGACTATTGGGCAGTCTCCCAAGGGGTCCAATGAGCATTCAGGAGCCCCATGGCTTGCCTGATTCCTATTGGCCAGGAGGCAAAGGGATCCAATGAGAGTTTAGTTTAATTATTTAATTATCTAAAGCTCTCACAAAAGGGGAAAGGGGGACACATGTCAGAAGGCTATCACTTATGCTGCTTAATCCCTATTGGCTTGACCTGGGGAGGTCCAATGAGGCAAAAGCCAGACTAATTTAGCAGCTAGGGCTCGCCCAAGAGAGAGAGGGGGCTGATTTTTGCTTGGCATTGACACACACACTCTCACACTTGACCATGTGTGAAGGGAAAATACTCTATCTCCTCCCAAGCTTTAATGGAGAGCTCATCACCTACTCCAAGCTTGTGAGATAGAAGCCTACATCAACACTCTCTTGGCATGTGGATGCAAATCCAACCAAGAGCCAAGCTTCAATGCATGCTCATCTTCTCTACCAAGCTAATTACTAAGCTAAGCTATGCTAATATGAGTGATTATGTGAGGAGATGTACTTCTTTCTCGTAAGATACTTCTTTTTCCTCTCAATCTACTCTCATACCCTGCTAGCTCTCACCATCTTCGAAGGTGTGTGAGGTCTTGGGTCTGAGAACGGGGATAATTCAAGTTGTGTTTGATTAAGTGTTTTGCTTGGTGTATGAAGCTTCCATCTTCATTGCACTAGCTCGTCTTGAAGGAACACAAAGAATTGTATTGTACAATGTCTCTCTTGATGGGAGAAACCATAATACAAAGCCTTTTGGAGGGGGGACCGGCTCCATGCAAATCCGGTCCTCAACTGTTGTCAATAGCTTAATTGCTCTCTCTTTTGAAAGTATTGTCGATGCTATCTAACTAGGTGTTATGCTTTTTGTTGCTCTCTCCACCCAAGCACTCTTGTAATTCTCATTAGGAATCAACTCTAATGAAATGCTCACTATGTTCATGCTAATTTCCGCTACACATAAGATTTTAGGCCATTAAATGTTACATGTTTGTGAAGGATGTATTTTGGGTAAGATGCAGCGTTCTAAGTTTCCAAAGGATGGTTCAGTTCGGCCCACATGCAGGTTGCAGCTTGTGCATAGTGATGTTTGTGGGCCCGTGCAAACTCCATCCTTGGGCAATTACCTATACTTAGTGACTTTCATTGATGATTACTCCAGGCATGCATGGGTATTTCCGCTTAAAGCAAAGTCCGAAGTGTTTATGTGCTTCAAACAATTTCTGGCTATGGCTGAAAATGTATCGAAATGTACTATGGGCACCCTCCGTTCCGATCGAGGGGGGGAGTATATGTCTCATGAATTTAATGCATTTCTGGCTAGTCGTGGGATAAAACACCAATGCACAGTGCCTTATACACCTCAACAAAATGGTGTTGCTAAGAGGAAAAACAGGTCACTTACAGAAATGGTAGGATGTATGGTCAAAAGTCAAGCTTTGCTGCATTCTTTTTGGCTTGAGGCCATCATGTGTGCCACTTATGTACTAAAAAGGTGTCCTACGAAAGCTTTGCAGTCCATTACTCCATATGAAGCATGGCATGATAGAAAGCCTTCTATTGAGCACATGCGTGTTTTTGGCTGTTTGGCATATGCTTTGGTGCCACAAACACAACGTAGAAAATTGGATGATAAGGCTGTCAAATGTATTTTTGTTGGTTATAGTGCTGAAAGCAAAGGTACATGTTATATCATCCGCAAACAAAGCGTATTCTGGTTTCACGGGATGTAGTGTTTGTGGAAGATTCTGTTCAACCCTTGCTGTCATGTACTAGAGACAGTAATGTAAGCTCACATGGCATTTATGACACTTTGTTGCCTCTTTTCAGTGGTGGAAATACGAATGTAATTTCCAATGAGGCAAATGTACAGCCTATGGGGGTTTCTGAAAATGTTACAGATCATCCTATTACTGATGCAGATGTACATGATATACTTGATGAGGAAAGGGCTGAAAATGAGCAGGCTAGAGGTATGCCAAAATGGTTGGTGCACACTTTGCATGACAGTAAATTGGATGCACCTTTGTCTAGTCGTACTTGTTCAAGCTCTCGCCATGCATCTTATGCATCAGATTGTTATGCTTTGGCTGTGTCTAGCTTACATGATGTTGAGGAACCTCTGTCTTTTGATGAAGCACAGAATTCAAAAAATTGGATGGCTGCCATGCAATCAGAATATGACGCACTTATAGAAAATGACACATGGACTTTACGTGGTTTGCCTCCTGGTAAAAAGGCCATTGGTACGAAGTGGGTTTACAAGTTGAAACGCAAGCCGAATGGTGAGATCGATCGCCATAAGGCTCGACTTGTTGCAAAGGGTTATGCACAGAAAAAAGGCATAGATTATGAAGAGACTTTTGCTCCCACTTGTCGTATGACTACTGTGCGTTTTCTATGTGCATTGGCAGCTCATTTTGGTTGGGATGTACATCAATCAGACATTCTTACTACTTTCTTGAATGGTGACATATTTGAGGAAGTTTATGTAACGCAGCCTTGCGGTTTTGTCATAAAAGGACAAGAGGACAAAGTGTGCAGATGTAAGAAGGCTTTGTATTGGTTGAAGCAATCTCCTTGTGCTTGGTATGAGAAAGCTGACACTCATTTGGTTAAACGAGGCTTTCGTAACAGTCCAACAGAAAGCACATTGTATGTAAAGCATGAGGGTGATGTACTTCTCATTGTGGTTCTTTATGTCGATGATTTGTTGATCACTGGACCAAATGAGAGACATATTGCTGAATTTAAGGCTGATTTGAATGCTACTTTCAAGATGAAAGATTTGGGGATGTTGCATCATTACTTGGGTATATAGTTTAAGTAGTGTGATGGTGGTATTGCCTTGTGTCAGAAAAGTTACATAGAGACACTGCTATGTAAGTTTGGACTTGAGGATTGCAAACCTATTGCCACTCCCATGGAAACAGGTTTGAAGTTGAGTCTACATGATGCTGGCGATCCCGCTGATGTCACTCTTTATCAAACTGTTGTTGGCTGCCTCATTTATGTATGCAACAAGAGGCTGGATATTCAGTTTGCAGTCTCACAGGTCAGCAGATTTATGCATAGCCCAGGGTCTAAGCATTGAGGCTGTCAAGAGGATTTTCCGCTACCTTAGTGGCACTTTACATCTTGGCTTGCTTTATCCCAAGGGGGGATCATTGCTTCCAGACTTACATGCTTTTTCGGACTCAGATTGGGCTAGTTGTTTTGACACGCGAGTGTCCACAAGTGGTTTTTGTTTCATGCTTGGCAGTTCATGTATATCATGGTTGAGCAAGAAGCAACCTACTGTGGCCACTTCGAGTTGTTAGGCTGAGTACAGGGCAATCTTCACAGCTATGGTTGAGTGTGTATGGCTCAGATGCCTTATGGCTGATTTGGGTGTTGGACAAGACACTGCCAACACTATCTATACTGACATTCAGAGCGCATTGGCAGTTGCGAGGAACCCAGTTTTTCATGCTCGTTCAAAGCACATTGAGGTGCATTACCACTATGTCAGGGAGAGGCTCTCAGCAGGAGAGATCAGCTTGGCTTATGTGCCAACACAGGACAAACTTGCAGATCTTTTCACAAAGGCATTGTCTCGTGAGAAGCTTGAAGCTTTCCGCAAAGCTTTGGGCTTACTCCCCTTTGTGGACTGATCATGTCCTTAGGGCATGGCACTTCCCTTTACTCATGTGCCAGCTCTCGTTTACCACCGCATCACTCCAGGGGGATTTGTTACCATATACATGTGGTAGTGATGTGTGTGAACACACTAGGACCGTCGGGGCATTTTTTCCCTCTTTAGGAGGTTTTTCCCCCCAAGCATTGTATATATGCCCATCACTCTAGGGCTATCTATCTTTCCATTGCACACTAAGAAACACACTCTCTGTTGTGTGCCTTGAGCTTCCTTCGTCTTCTCCAAGCTGTGTGCGTTTCTCTACAACCCTAATTCCAACAAAAAAGGTAAGGTCGATCTGTTTCTCCTATTTGGATATGGAGATACCAACTGCAACGGTGATTGGTGTCTGACGCCAAACGGTAACTCCAAAAGGACACATGGGTTGTCCTCACACAAGGACAACCAGTGTAAACGCAATAAACGGACTCAAATTCTCATGTAGTACGATCGACCAACCGCCATGAAGTTAGAAATGATGCTCATTAAAGAGGCGCATGGTCCAAAGTTTAGAGGTAGCTAACCCCGCCTTCGAGCGTCAGCCTACCCCCGATTCGCATTTTAACTCTACCCCCACCCCAACTGAGCCTTCACGCAGTGTGCAAACAGTAAAAGGGACCTAAATGATCATTTCAAGAATCGTATTCGCTTCGTTGTGGCCCGTATCTTTGCACGCTATCTAGCTCTATGGTAAGCTTTAAGTTCATTATCTCACGGTGCTGGGATCAGTACCAAGCAGATAGAGACACTTGGAAATGTTTAAGGCCACTAATCGCCCGGTATTGACCCGGGTCAGAACCAAGTGATTAGGGACTTATATGACCATTTCAAGAACCGTATAAGCTTCGTTCTAACCTGTGTCTATATATCTAGTAACCAATCTGATTGCTAGCACTTTTTCATGTTAGGCACTCTATCTTGCTTGTGCCTGCGAATGTGAAGGGCAAATCATATGTAATAGACCCGCTTGTATCACCTATGCTTCAAAACAATGGAATGCCACTTTTGATGTTGTTGGGCTGGTTCAACAGAGTAAACTGGGATCTAGCACGCTTTTTGGTCACTGCATACAATCAAAGGTGAGTTTTGTGCCGGTATACAAAGCTATGTTGGATTTAGGATCTTACTATTTCTCATCGTTGATAATTTTGATGTTTTTTTGTGTGTAGTGAACATTGGAGTCTGGTGTTATTCGACATTGAAGCGAAGGTCGTCTACTACGGGAACTCTGGGGAAAGCAGGGGATTCCATGGGCGTGTAAAGGTGTAAGGCTTATCTTTATGCTTTTGCTTGTAGTGTTTGTTTCTAATGTCCTACTAAAGAAAGTGTTTGTAGTTTCGCAAGAAAATTTGTTTGTTGTGTGGAGCACATTTTGTTAGAACATGATCTAGGTGCTGCTACTGAGTATTAACGGGTCAGCATACCCACTCAGACTGATGATTTCAGTTATGGCTGGAGAACGTTGGAGAGGCGGGAAGGGGAACACACCCAGCACACAACACAATGCCTCACTATAGCCCAGGGTATACACAACGCTTCAATCCACTGAGTTAACCTTCAAAACTCGACACTACCCGCAAGCAAACCATCGCCTGCACATGACCATACGCACACACGCTTTGCAATGCATCAAATAGAACCAATCATTCCGCTTTGCTCAAATCACAACCTTCCACACGCACACAACCTCTCTCTAGCTCCCTTTCGGCTGCCGCGGGACCCCCCCCTATGCACTAGCGATATCGCTAGTGGGGAGTACCCCTTTGCCTTCAAAAAAAACTAGCTCATGAGGACGCGGGAACTTGGCCTTGCCAGGCACGTGCCACGTCAACACCTTGTACCACCGCCCAACGGGCGCTACCACCAGTCGCCGCTGCCGTGAGCGGCCAAAACCTCTACACGTAGCCCCAAGCGCCGCTGCGCAGAGCCACCAGCGCTCATCACCATAGCCTCACACCAAGGGAGCTCTCATCTCCTCATACACACCCCAAATGGCTTCATGGCTTGGCTCTTATACCGCGGACTCCTGCGATAAAAAATCCCATGTGGGTTGAAGCAATCGCCACGTGGAAGCCTGTGGAGGCCCCACCTCGAAGCCTTCAATAATTCACTTTCAAACCATTCCTTTTTTCCCCAACCTTTTTGCTTGCTTTGTCTTTGCTGCCTGGTGATCCAACCTCCGAGCCGTAAGGTTCGGCAACAAAAGCACATGACCGGCTCCAAACTCCTCCGACCTTGCCATGTTTTGAGATTCTGCAAGACCCCGAACCGAGGCCGCGAAAGTGAGAAAATCATATGTAGCCATCGAGCAACTGCACCCCGACTTCCAATTGCTACAACTTTTTGCAATGAGCTCCGTTTGACGAGCAGTTAATTCCGGTTAGCTCCATACACCACATAGCACCTTCTCAAACTCTATCAAGGCCCAAAAAATGCTAGATGGCACGAATCCCCATGCGGTCAGGTGGGCACCAACCTAGCCCCTGACAAAACTTCAAATGGCCATATCCTGCAATCCATAGCTCCGATCTGCAATATGAAAAGACGAGAATGCTCCATAAATTGAGCACTACGCTCCTATACGTTGACATCCACTTGGGCCACCTATCCCCAGGTACCCTGTCTGGCAAGAATCTGCAACGCACTGCATCTTTAAACTTCAATATCTTGGGCTCCGTAGCTCTGTTTGATAAGCCGTCTGGACCTTCAACACTTCAAACTCTACATTTCAACTAGCATGGCACCACAGACCACCTTTACATGCATATCATCATCTGTAAGCCTAGACCGCTCCACTTGGTCTCCATCATGCATCTTGGCTTGCTCTGTTCCCTACTCTTCTTGCACATGGGCCACACACGACCTTTACATGCATATCATCATCTATAAGCCTAGACCGCTCCACTTGGTCTCCATCATGCGTCTTGGCTTGCTCTGTTCCCTACTCTTCTTGCACATGGGCTACTACCATATCATCAAGCACATAATAAGGCAGTTTTACCTTTATCAGCTTAGGTTCCTCAGACTCCATTTCCTCGCCATAGGATGTGGACTCATCCGCTCTATCCTCCTTGCTTGTCTCCCAGCAACTCGAGCTTGCACCTTCATCATCACCGACATCATATACCGACTCCGTATTTGCATCTTCATTTGCCTGATGCTCCACAAAAGCTTGATCATCTTGTTGACTTTGCTCACTTTCTCCATCAGCTTCTGAACCCTCGGTATCTGCACTCTGATTGCATTCTACTACCCTTTCATGCAAACTTTCCACAAGAACAGGCTTACCTCTTTAAGCTGCATTGGAACCTCCACATCTGCTACCACTTCTGCACCTTGATCCACTCTGTTAGGAAATAAGACGTAGCTAAATAGATAATTGAGTAGATTACTTAATGGAGAGAGACAGATTTACATACACGAGATTATAGAGTAGAGAGAGAGAGAGAGAGAGAGAGAGAGAGAGAGAGAGAGAGAGAGAGAGAGAGAGAGAGAGAGAGTACACACGATATACGTGGTTCACCCAATGTGGGCTACGTCCATGGGAAAGCAGCCACTCAATGGCTTTAGTACTTCAAAACAAGAAGTAGTTTACAAAGGGATTATACCCTTAATGGAGCTCCCGCCTTGCTTCACTCTCACCACCTCACACTCACCTTGTTGCATCAACTTCACACTATGAAATGTGTGTAGAAATGGCCTCCTTTTATAGGCCAAAAGGGCTGCCCTCTCTAATGAGAGACAGCCATGTGTAGCCGCCCTTGTGCGAATAAGTCCAAACCGGACCCTCCAATCCGCCCATGTGTGGCCGCCCTTGAGAAGACAAGTCCGCTTTTGAATTCGACCACCAGCCATTGAATTCGGCCACCGGCCACCGGCCATTGACTTCTGACCACAGGCCACCGGCCATTGACCACCAGCCATCGGCCATTGACTACCGGCCACCGGCCAACCGACCGGTTGTTTTCCGACCACTTTCCGGCCGCCGTCCGGCCATAATATTCCGGCAAAAAGGAATATTCCGACGAAAAAAAAAGTCTCGGGGGGCTCCGCCCCCGAGGCCTTTAAAGTTGCCCTTGATTCTTGTCCGTGAAAATTTTGGTTTCCGATGAGTGATTTTCCTTCACGCACGATGGCTTCTCCTCATAATGGGGGCCTTACAAATGTGCGCTTTTACCACAGAAAATTACAAGGGGTAAATCAGGCTCCATACTTAACACACTCCAACATGCAGCTTCTCCTCATTGACAAGCTCGTCCACCCTGGCACATGCACATCACAAACTGGAAACCTCCAAGGAACATAACCAACCATAGGCCTTACCTCAACAGGCTCTGCACTTTGAACAATTGGAACCGCCTTTGGTCGGGGACCAAAAAACACTCCACTACCTCCACAACAGGCACATTATCTTTCGACTTCAACACGCCCAATTCGAGATTCTGCTTTACCTTCCTGCTCTTCATCTTGGCCAGATAGACCATGTCTTCATATGTATCAGCACCGTGTTCCACCTTTTCTCTAATCTTCGGATGCAAGCACTCTAACAGCTTCGACAACTTCAAATATTGATTGCCATTTATCCCAGTAGCAACCTCTAACAGCTTCCAACAGGCTTCAAATTGCTCAAAGAAAACAGAAAAATCCTTAATCACATCCTGACATATCACCTTCAGCTTTGCACTAGCTTCCTCTGTGGTAATCACCTCTCAAAATCGCTCCAAAAACTGACTTTGTAGCCTTTGCCATGATCCTCGATCATTGATCTTTATAGCATCGAACCAAATCTTGGCTCGTCCTCGCATCAACAGTGGCACCGTCTGCAGCTTTTCCGCATCCGTCAGCATATGCATAGACAACATCCATAATTTGGAATCTGCTCACCAATCCTCAGGATCTTCAACACCCGTAAATATGGGGCCAAAACCTGGCTCCACCATCTTTGCCACCTTCAAATTTGACCATTGAACACTTCGACCATCAGCCAACCGCTTTGTCGGCTAACAAACACAGATTCCAACCTCAAATCGGAGCATCAGATAGCTCCTCATTGGGGGCACCAGAAGATGGAGAGGGGGAAAGGGGAACACACCCAGCACACAACACAATGCCTCACTATAGCCCAGGGTATACACAACACCCCAATCCACTAGAGTTCACCTTCAAAACTCGACACTACCCGCAAGCAAACCACTGCTTGCACACGACCATACACACACACATACGCTCTGCAATGCACCAAATAGAACCAATCATTCTGCTCTGCTTAAATCCCAGTCTTCCACACGCACATAGCCTCTCTCTAGCTCCCTTTTTGCTACCGCGGGACCCTCCCCTATGCACTAGCGATATTGCTAGTGGGGGGGTACCCCTTTGCCTTCAAAAAAAACTTAGCCCATGAGGGCACGGGAACTCGGCCCTACCGAGCGTGTGCCACATCACCACCTTGTACCACCGCCCAGGGATGCTACCACCAGTCGCCGCGCCGTGACCGGCCAAATCCTCCAGACGCAGCCCCGAGCACCGCCGCACAGAGCAGCCAACGCTCATCGCCATAGCCTCACGCCAAGGGAGCTCTCATCTCCTCATACACACCCCAAGTGGCTTCATGGCCCGACTCTTATACCCTGGACTCCTGGGATAAAATATCCCATGTGGGTTCAAGTGATTGCCACGTGGTAGCCGCCCACCTCCAAGCCTTCAATAATTCACTTTCAAACCATTCCTTTTTTTCCCAACCCTTTTGCTTGCTCCGTCTTTTGCTGCCTGGTGATCCAACCTCCGAGCCGTAAAGTCCAGCAACAAAAGCACATGACTAGCTCCAAACTCCTCCAACCTTGCCGCGTTTTGAGATTCTCCAAGATCCTGAACCGAGGCCGCAAAATTGAGAAAATCATATGTAGCCAATTCCGAGCAACTGCACCCCGACTTCCAACTGCTACAACTTTCCGCTCCGAGCTCCATTTGATGAGCAGTCAATTCCTATTAGCTCCATACACCACATAGCACCTTCTCAAACTCTATTGATGCCCAAAAAATTCCAGATGGCACGAATCTCCATGCCTTTAGGTGGGCACCAACCTAGCCCCCGAAAACACTTCAAATGGCCATATCTTGCAATCCATAGCTCCGATCTGCAATCTGAAAAGACGGGCATGCTCCATAAATCAAGAACTATGCTCCTATACATTGACATCCACTTGGGCCACCTATTTCCAATTTCCATGTCCGGCAAGAATCTACAATGCACTACATCTTCAAACTTCAATATCTTGGGCTCCGTAGCTCTGTTTGATAAGCTGTCTGGACCTGCTCCTTGAGCACTTCAAACTCTAAATTTCTAGGCTCAAAGACTGTACCTTGAACCTCCTTCACCTACTACCCAAATTAGCCCCTCTTGGAGCCTTCCTTGGCTTGTAAACTGCATCAGCCATACGTACCCCCCGCTGCTACCTGTCTGCCCATGATCTTTGTAGCTGCTGTAGCCCTTTTCCATGCTTCTGCTAGCCTACACATATCTGCCCATGCCATCTTCTATGGTCAACCAACTTTGACTATACCAATGTGTATAATTGCTATGCTTCTTCTAAGCCAAATTTTGGATGTACCAAACGTAAGTACGCATGTTGTTTTAGTGCTTGTATCACTACAATGTCTTTATGAAAAGAAGTTACTTATTACATACTTTCTCATCATCACGCATCTACAGGACCTTGAATTACATAACTATAGCCCCTATGATGTGCGTAAATTTTTTGTAATGGTCATTCAACCTATTATAATTTCGGTGCATATTCGGTCAAGAGAGGAAAGCGCACGAGCTAAGGAGTTTGAATAGGCCCGCATTGACAAAATCATGTAGAGGTACCAACAGACTAAAGATGAGGTTTGAAACACGTCAGCGGCAAGAGCAAGAACGGAGTGAAGCTTCACAGGTTCAAGATGCATGGGAAGCCATGGGCGAAGCCAGGCATTTGAGCAATGTGAAAGGGCACCCGAGACCAACATCCCCCGAGGGAGAAGGAGCAACAAACCGGGGGAGAGGATAGGAGAGCAGTGGTAGCAACAGGGACAGGGGCCAGGTGATGAGTGGTAGCAATTGAGGCCGGGGACAAGAGAGGAGTGGTAGCAACCGGGGCAGGGAGAGCAATGGTAGCAACATGGGTAGGGGGCATTAATTATCGCCCCTTTGAATAAATTTTGAATGAAAAAATTACAATGTATAAAGTATTGAGACAATACAAAGTTTACGATATTGAGACAATGTTTGAGTGGCATAAAATGTCTTTGTATTGATCATTTTGGGGTGTACATCTTGGATGGCATGGCAGTACTCATTGCGTGCACAATGGACGTGACCTAGCTTCTGGTTGAAGCAATCAAGTGAAGTGTATTTGAGAGGGAGTCCTTGCACAATGTTGTTTTCTCCTTGCATCTTGGAATCTAAGAAAAACAAAGTGTTAGTATCTATATCTTTGAGGCATTAAAGACAAGTGAAATTTATCCATTTAGTTAGTACCTTTCTATTGTTGAGACTGAATGCATACACTTCTTGCAGCAGTGGTAGGTCTTCATATGTAAGATCTACCGAGCTGTGCAAGAGTTGCACTTGACATTGTGTCCATCACAGTAAGTAGGATCTCTTGAAAGTAGATCACCATTGCTAAAAGGCTTGTTCTCAGAGTTAGACTATATATCTTGGTCGAGTGGAATAAGCTGCCCACTAAGAAGATGATATCTAAAATAGTAAAATGACACAATGAAATTTTGAGAGATTATAATGTACTTGCAAATTATGGACTTCTTCTGCAAAATACATATTTTGCCCTTCGATTGTTTCCTATCCCAATTATCATCTAAACAGTCCAAACAGCTCTCAGACTTGCAAATGAACATTGTTGTGGTAGTTCTTATTTGTTCATCGAAGAAGAAATCTATAAACACTTCAACATGCATAAATAGAGTGAGCCTAACAATGTTTGTAGCAATAGATTACTTGAAGCACTTCTATATATCCTGAAACAACCTATTCCTTAAGCTTTCACTAGTTTGCGATGCTAGCAAAGACCAATCCTTGATGTCAAACGATCGAAGTGGCAAAGGAGTCACATGACCCCAGCCAGATGATATTCGGGGTTCCAAATATGACATATCATAAAAGAATATTCCATTATCTGCAAGCTCCTTGTGCGATCTTCCTCGATACATTTGCTCACTAATAAATGCATGGAAAGCATAAAAAATCCCAACTATCTGCAAGCTCCTTGTGCGATCTTCCTCGATACATTTGCTCACTAATAAATGCATGGAAAGCATAAAAAATCCCAACTATGCTCTCAACTGGTTGCCAGTCCGTCGTGTTCGATGGATAAATATATGCACCATATCAAACATGATATCAGCCATAAGCCTTAAAAAATAAACATGCACTAAATGAGATATATGCTTAAAATACCCTACAGTTGGGTTGATGCCGTGGAAAACTAGGAGGAGATGTTTGCAACCTTAACTCTGCATGTTGGAAAGCATGTTGTAAGAGGACCTCTTTCGCCCACTTGCTTTGTGCACACACTTTAAACTCTTTAACTTGTCCCTTGAAAGCCTCTACAAAATCATTGCGTTGCCTCCCCTTCCTCCTCCTCGTCTGCAATAGAACCCAACTCCCGACAGTTATTCTAGATGGTATCCATGATTGATCATTCGAGAGGTAGTGATGGTGTGCACTAGAATACACAGTAGAGTTAGCGTAAATATGAAAAAGGGAGGAAATTTTGAGAGAGAAGTAGAGTTACTCAAAGTAGCATTTGGACGGGAACATAGATACCGGAGCCTTCATTGCAAGTTCTAAAATTTTCCAGTACAAATTTAGTATGGTTTATGGTATTTATGCTTTGAAAGTGGGACATTGTATAATCTGAATAACAAAATTATTATTTTTTCCTTATTTTCTCAACGAGTTTTTCTCTAAAATGCCGATTTTCAACGTAAAGTTAGCCTCTTCTTCATTGGTCGAGCCGAGTCTAACTTTCTCCTAATGTCAATGTGTTCAACTACCCCCCTATGTTGACCCCATCAACAATGTGCATGGTAATTACATTCTCAACAATGTGTATGCTATGAATTGTTTATGCACAACAGAGAGTGCACGAAACTACACGGAGGCTTTTTGTGTAGTTAACAATGCCACAATGTCCATATTCAACGCCATGCATGGCCTTGATTTCACTTCACATCCAATTGAAAGGGATATTGAGCAAGTTTCCGCTCTTGCCAATAATGCAATCATGATTTAGGGGGAACATGGTTTTCACACCCCACATGAGTGTGTAGCCTTTGAACGACATGTGGAGGCTTGGTTAGAAGTATGTATGACATACATTGTTGTGCAAGGAAAAGCCAATGGAGCCAACAATGACACTAATGATGAGGAAAACTAGCTTTCACCTTTCTTCACTAATGTTAGAGAAATAAGCCATTGACACCATATGAGTATATTGTATTGTTTTATTTTGGTCCATATCTATCTTATTGTAGTTGTTGTTTTAAGATGTGTACTTTCAACCCTTTTAATATTAGTCTATGTGGTTTGTTATTGCAATCTTTAAATGTTGTTCAAAGTTGAATTGGATTATTATGGACTATTAACCATTGAAATTGGCTTGTTGCAAATGATTTTTGTGTATGTATAATTGTCCAGTTGATGGCTAATCTTGTTGCATGGTGTATATCATTATTTTTTAAAAGAGTGTGTGCGCTCTGATCTGGGTATATTTTCTGTGTTTGTATACGAGTATGCATGCCTATGAGTGCACACAAAGTGTGACGTAATAGAGAGACACTTATCACGTTGGTGGTTAAGCTTGTTACCCAACATATATCATGACGTTTGAGAAGACTACGTGTGCAATGATTCGGGTGCAATTATGTGCTTATATGAGTGAGAGAGGAAAGAGAGAGAGAGAGAGAGAGAGAGAGAGAGAGAGAGAGAGAGAGAGGGAGGGAGAGAGATTTTTAATGATGGATGTTTGATTGAGGTGTGTTTGCCAATGGGTGTGTGTGTGTGTGTGTGTGTGTGTGTGAGAGAGAGAGAGAGAGAGAGAGAGAGAGAGAGAGAGAGAGAGAGAAGAAGAAGAAGAAGAAGAAGAAGAAGATTGATCAAATGTCATAGGTAACTATCCCAAGAGACCTTGGAGATCTATCCATGAAGGAGAGTTGAACTCAAGACAGGTTATTCTAGATGGAAATGGCATAACCAACACTTGGGTGACAGAAAGGTTATACCATTTTCCTCTTTTTTTTTTAAACACATACAACCACCCACCGCAAAGCGCGCACACACCTAAGAGAGAGATTGAGATAGATAGATAGATAGAGAGAGAGAGAGAGAGAGAGAGAATCTTTTTGAAATTTTCTCGTTGGATTCCAAAAAAGCGCTCACGGAAAAATGCTCGCCAAAAAATTACATCTTTAAAGAATATAAACTTTAGTTTTAGTTTTACGTCTCGTAAACTTGTGACATCTTATGCTGAGTCTGTGTAGTCATTGTTTTGCTCTATCTCTATCCATTGTTTGTTCTTCTCTGTAGAATCATCTACATGTATCGTGAGGTTCTCTTAACTTTCATTGCAAGTGGACGTAGAGTCGATTAATGCTCACCACCATTCATCATCCACTACTTCCATGCAGGTTGCTCCTTTGCCATCGATTGAAAAAAATCATTTATAGAAGGTCCTTTTTTTCCTCAAATCTTTGATGCAAATAAAATGACCTTGAGCATTGGAGTAAAATGTACTTGTGGCATGTTGATAAAAATCCTTTGCGACCTCTGTATTTAACATCAAGTTTAAATTCCAATACCTTTGGATCGAGCATGTAAGCCACACTATGAAGTGGACTATGAGCTCTCTTCCACCTTGTATGAAAGTACTTGCATAAAACTTTCCATTTTTCTAGAAGAGAATAATATATTCCACTCTTTTTCTACTACAAAATCTTTTAACTTCTCAGGATCTTCCAAACTTTGTTAGACTATTCACCAAGTCATCCATACTTTCTCTAGGTTTGGTGCTTTT
This sequence comes from Adiantum capillus-veneris, assembly GCF_014529385.1. NCBI lineage: Eukaryota > Viridiplantae > Streptophyta > Polypodiopsida > Polypodiales > Pteridaceae > Adiantum > Adiantum capillus-veneris. Next base: position 139,278,617 of record NC_140939.1, read on the forward strand.
TTTATCAAGGTTGTGAATCGCAAACATAACATGCAACATTACATGGTATACATCCATTACACTCCTCCACCAAGCACACTTGTTTATAAATCCTCACAAACTCATAACCTTCTCTTTCACTCGTTGAGATTGATCAAGCTACCATTTATCAAACATCGTACAACCAAAATTTTCAATTACAACGTGCACGTAAAATCTGATGTCAACAGTCAGTTGTAACATAATTGACATGCACATCATATATATATCAAGCACTCTTTGTCATTTCAAGATAAACTTCACAACTTGATGCGTAGCGTGGATTTTTTTGGCAAACAATGTAGTTTCTTCATTAGTGTACTAATCTTTTAGCACCAAGTTTAAATTATATGTATTGCAACCATTGGCATTAATGCGTGGAGCATCTTTTTATTATATCACTAGTTTTTTACAATTCTTTGCAGTGTCCATGACTACTTCAATGACATGTTCAATAGATATTTCTTTAATTATACTAGTCAACACACTGTCAATAACTGTCAATAGCTTTTATGAACGGCTCTTCTCTGGGACATCTTTGAACATTAGACCAACCATCACTGACATTTATGCATCCTAAACGCAATATTTTGCTAAGAATGATTTTGGAAACACGCTCTTTTACTTCAATGTAATATTTGCCCAAGAGATTGTTCTATATCATGTGATACGAAGGGGCTGAAATCTTGGACCATACTCACCGATTTTCTTGCATGCACGTTTCCAACGATGGTTCTCAACCATGACTAATACACTTCCAATGAAGAAAATTTCTTATGCAAGTACAAGTTATGCCTCTTCTAACACCTGCGTTTGAAAGCTTTGTTTTGCAAAGATCTTTGTCACGTTTGCCCAAGCCTAACCTCCCTATCGTACTTAGAAGAAACACTGCTAGGTATTGTATCTCCTTGCGCATGTTGTTTTGTAGTGCTCATGGGCGTTACCACATGATTGACATGATTGAAGTTCAACTTTGTCTGCTCTTGGTATGCATTCATAACAAACCTCTCTACCTCGTGTCTCTTGCCACCCTTCTTCTCAAACTCTTCTCTCAAATACTTTGTAGTTGCATGTGCTTGAGGGTGTGTGCATGTGCAATAGCTCTTTTTGAGGCCACCCCAAATATACTCTTTAATACATGGAGCCCCACTTAATTTTGTGACTATGCATAGTTTACATTGCCACTCTATATATTGATCACATATGTTGTTTACAAACTCCCACTCTTTGCCCCAAGAGCTTACTACTTGTGCCGACATTTTCGTCCATTGATTGCAATCATAGATGAAGACATAAGAACTACATATTCAGTTGCAAAAATAATTTTCACACAAGGTCAATATATGTTAAAAATAGGAATTTCATTAAGAGAGCAATCAAATTTACACACTGTGCAATTTGCAAACAAAAAGTAATAACATTTCTAAAAATCATATTGTCTTTATCTAGTGATGGTAAATTTTATTATTTGCTTGATTGTTTTCACATGCAACAATCACAATATCAACATATTCCAACATTAATTAAAAATGTCACTTTTTATGTATACAAATTTAAATAAACATAGGGCAACAAAAACAATCAATTTAGGCATGGTAACGATGTTAATTATTTGCAATACACAAAAAAATAATTCACGATCTTCATTATTTGCAATACACAAACAAAAATATGTATGATTTCACTCTCATGCAACAAAACGAGAGCAAAACAAACTTTCATAGTACATGATGCACTTTCTATCCGACATTATGTATTAAAAAAACTATAAAATCTTCAATGCAAGTATACACTTGAGGACTACTTTTACCCAATCAAGGATTTTACCCCCTCAAACATTTGATTAAATATATAAGAACTACTTTCACCCAATTAAGTATTGTAGCTCTCATATTGTGTAGTGACAAACAACCTACATCAAACAAAGCCTATGATGGTATGAAAAGCAAGACTTAAAGGATGTTAAAATACCGGGTATAGTAGTACAAGACATCCAACCCTTGACTAACGACTCATTTTTAGTATATATTCATCTTCTAAAACCAACTTCATCCCCTTTATAAACCAGTGGCTTTGTTGCAATGAGCATGACCCTAAAGAGACCCAATTTGTTCAGGATCATACCTTGGTCTTATGCCAGGTTTTTAATATGTTACGATGTGGTTACTATATTAAGAATCATGTCCAGCCCACGTTAGGATCTGTGACCTAGTAACCTTAGGTGAATTCACAAGGAGAATTACTTATACCCGGCACAAGGATACACTCCTTAGGGATCTGGCTAGTCAAAAGGATGAAAATTTTAGCCTTTTATTTTATAAAAGGTTGCCCACCAAGCTTTTTTGATATTGCAACATGCTCGTCTAGGTATAAGATAGGCATGACAAGGCTGCCATGATATGGAAAAAGCATGGTGGTCTTACCAGTTGGGGCGGTTTTTGCAATGTTTACAGGCTAACAGGAAGGTCACGTGAGTATTTAATGTGATCACATGTTTTGGAAAGTGATCACTCAACTTCATTAACATGTTCCCGTGTTTGTGATCACACTAATGAAATACCTAGCCAGGTGGCCTATAAGAGGAGCACAGATGGGTAGAGATGAGCATGAAATAGTCCTTGGTCTTTCACTAGCACCAAAAGAGGCACAAGTAGAAGGGCTTAGAAGGTTGCAAGAGATTCTAGAAGCTCTAGTGGTTGAGAACAGAAAAAAAGGAGGAGTTAGAAACCTTCAAGTAATAAATTGAGGTGCTACAAAAGGGAAAAAAAGAGCTAAGGAAACAAAAATATCGAGCGAGAACTGTGAGAGTATAGGCTACCACCACAACATAAGTGCTTATCGAAATGCCACACATTGTAGAAATCAAGATTTGGGAGATTGACCAACATGATAGAGAGAGATAATCTAAGCATGACCTTAGCAGAGGTCATAGAGATAGTCCATAGATGAGGCCATAGGGTACCAAATATTGAAAGGATGTTGATGTGTATCTATCTTACCCATTGCTTGGGAGATAAATGCTTTTTTCTATATATTTTTTGATGCATAGAGCAAGGAAATAGGATCACATTTGTTCACCAAGAAAAAAAATGCATGACCTTTGTAGATATTTGAGCATTGATGGCATGCCATTCTCAATCATAGAGACCCTTCAATTATAGCAAAGATAAAAAGGGACTATGCGGATTGGGAAGCCAACTATCCGGAGCATTTTCAATCTAACGATTGATTACCTCCCACGTGCACATGCATCATGTCCAAGGAATTCATGGAATTTTAACCCAAGTGGAGGAAAGAACAGTTAAAGAAGCATCACGATGCTCTCACCAAGGCACTTGCATGTCAATCCCACTTGTGTCCTTGTTATGAAAGACAATGCTCTTGGAAACGCGATGAAGTGGACTTCAAAACCAATCCATAAGCATTGAAATTTTCAAAGATCCTAAAGCCACCTAGTGACTAACCCAATGCCGAGGGGATCCACTCCCTATAGAAAAGGACCTACAAGCATAGAATCTTAGAAAACCCCCTATTTACGACTTGTAGATGTTAATTATGACCCCCCTTCTTCTTGCAATTCTAAGAGCTATGGTGGAAAATATTATTATACCCTTGTCTTACATATAAGGCTTCATATACTTGTTTGAAAACTGTGTAGCAAAAATCTCTTTTGTGTTTTGTTAACTTTAGTTTATGTTAATATACCTTGATGCAATTCTCCTTATTTCTAAGCCTCAAACAATCCTAATAGCATAAGAAAGACCAAATCCCAAGAAGTACTCATTAGGTAGTCCTTTTTTTTTTGCCATACTCACAATTGTGAGTTGAGATAATTTATATTAACCCAATAAGAATAAATTGAGGTGCTACAAAAGGGAAAAAAAGAGCTAAGGAAACAAAAATATCGAGCGAGAACTGTGAGAGTATAGGCTACCACCACAACATAAGTGCCTATCGAAATGCCACACATTGTAGAAATCAAGATTTGGGAGATTGACCAACATGATAGAGAGAGATAATCTAAGCATAACCTTAGCAGAGGTCATAGAGATAGTCCATAGACGAGGCCATAGGGTACCAAATATTGAAAGGATGTTGATGTGTATCTATCTTACCCATTGCTTGGGAGATAAATGCTTTTTTCTATATATTTTTTGATGCATAGAGCAAGGAAATAGGATCACATTTGTTCACCAAGAAAAAAAATGCATGACCTTTGTAGATATTTGAGCATTGATGGCATGCCATTCTCAATCATAGAGACCCTTCAATTATAGCAAAGATAAAAAGGGACTATGCGGATTGGGAAGCCAACTATCCAGAGCATTTTCAATCTAACGATTGATTACCTCCCACGTGCACATGCATCATGTCCAAGGAATTCATGGCATTTTAACCCAAGTGGAGGAAAGAACAGTTAAAGAAGCATCACGATGCTCTCACCAAGGCACTTGCATGTCAATCCCACTTGTGTCCTTGTTATGAAAGACAATGCTCTTGGAAACGCGATGAAGTGGACTTCAAAACCAATCCATAAGCATTGAAATTTTCAAAGATCCTAAAGCCACCTAGTGACTAACCCAATGCCGAGGGGATCCACTCCCTATAGAAAAGGACCTACAAGCATAGAATCTTAGAAAACCCCCTATTTACGACTTGTAGATGTTAATTATGACCCCCCTTCTTCTTGCAATTCTAAGAGCTATGGTGGAAAATATTATTATACCCTTGTCTAACATATAAGGCTAGTTGTCAAGTTTGATGCGTTATGCACATTGCTATTGCAAGAGTCACTTTCCAAAAAAAAATAGGGCTAAACGACATGCAGTTGAACAGGCTTTTATTGTTGCTCAAAGAAAAGTGGTAACAACAATGTAACCACGTCTCATGGTTCTCCTGCGAGAGTGGAAAATATTATGTTCCTAATGCTTTTGCTGGTAGTATTTCGTCTAGGATTTTTGGTGATAAGAGCAAAAAGAAGATGTGTTGCCATTATTGTAAAGCTAAAAATCATGTGATTAAGCACTGTTCAAAATTGAAGGCAAAAGAGGCTAAGAAGAAAGAGGTTGGATCAACTACAAGGTCCAATACAAGTGCAACTAGTGTAGAGTCTTCTGTGAAAGGAGATTGTGATGCTGATGTAAATGTAGAGTGGGCGTTTAGTGAAGAGTGTACTTATGATCCTATTGTCCCGTGATGCATGCATGTCAGTTCTTGTAGATTCACATGTGTGGTATTTTGGCAGTGGTGCTACAAAGCAAATTACCTCACATCGTGATTTGTTGTAAGAAAATAAGACGTAGCTAAATAGATTTTTGAGTAGATTACTTAATGGAGAGAGATAGATTTCACACACAAGAGATTATAGAGTAGAGAGAGAGATAGAGTACACACGATATACGTGGTTCACCCAATGTGGGCTATGTCCACGGAAAAGCAGCCACTCAATGGCTTTAGCACTTCAAAAGAAGAAGTAGTTTACAAAGGGATTAAACCCTTGATAGAGCTCCCGCCTTGCTTCACTCTCACCACCTTACACTCACCTTGTTGCATCAACTTCACACTATGAAATGTGTGTAGAAATGGCCTCCTTTTATAGGCCAAAAGGGATGCCCTCTCTAATGAGAGACAGCCATGTGTAGCCGCCCTTGTGCGAATAAGTCCAAATCGGACCCTCCAATCCGCCCATGTGTGGCCGCCTTTGAGAAGACAAGTCCGCTTTTGAATTCGGCCACCGGCCACTGGCCATCGACCACCGGCCATCGGCCATTGACTACCGGCCACCGGCCAACCGACCGGTTGTTTTCCGAACACTTTCCGGCCGACGTCCGGCCATAATATTCCGGCGAAAAAAAGTCTCGGGGGCGGAGCCTCTAAAGTTGCCCCTGATTTTTGTCCGTGAAAATTTTGGTTTCCGGTGAGTGATTTTCCTTCACGCACGATGGCTTCTCCTCATAATGGGGGCCTTACAAATGTGCGCTTTTACCACAGAAAATTACAAGGGTAAATCAGGCTCCATACTTAACAATCTCCCACTTGGAGACTGATCTCCAAACCAAACCTGTGACTGCTTTCCATTCTGGCTTCTTATCCTTGAATGCCGATTGAAGATGAGCAAAAGCTCAACTTCTCCTTGTTGACCACCTTTGTAAACATGTCTGCAGGATTTTCACTTGTATGCACCTTTCCTAGCTTGAGCTGTCCCTCTTCCAAAAGAGTGCGTATGAAGTGATATCTCACCTCAATGTGCTTTGTCCTTGAATAAAAGGCTGATTTCTTCGCAAGATGGATAGCGCTTTGGCTATCACTGTACAAGACACAATTGTCTTGTTTGAATCCAAGCTCTTCTAAGAATCTGTGAAGCCACAAAATTTCTTTGCTTGCCTCCGTCATTGCTACATACTCTGCTTCCGTGGTAGAAAGTGAAACCACTTTCTGCAGCTTTGAAGCCCAGCTTATTGCTGTGCCTCCAACCGTGAACACATAGCCAGTAGTGCTCCTTCGAGTATCTTTGTCACCTGCCATATCTGCATCATCATACCCTTCTAGAAAAATATCAGTTCCTCCAAAATACAAAGCATTTGTTGTTGTCCCTTTTAGATACCTGAGTATCCACTTCACAGCTTGCCAATGCTCTTTACCTTGGTTTTCCATGAACCTACTCACAACTCCCACTGCATGTGCAATGTCTGGCCTTGTCCAGACCATAGCATACATTAGAGAACCTACCGCTGCAGCATATGGAACTTTAGACATATAGGCTATCTCCTCTTGTGTCTTCAGACACATATCCTTCGTTAGTTTAAAATGACCAGCCAAAGGTGTAGAAACTGGTTTTGCATTTTGCATTGCAAACCTTTCTAGTACCTTCTTGATGTAATCTTCTTGAGATAGCTTTATTGTCTTCTTCGTCCTGTCCCTTGATATTTTCATACCAAGTATCCTCTTTGCACCACCTAAATCTTTCATTGAAAAAGATTTGGACAGCTCCTCTTTTAGGTCTTTGATGTCCTGCATGTTAGCACTTGCAATCAACATGTCATCAACATACAACATTAGGATGATGAATTTCCCATCTCCCAAATTCTTCGTGTAGACGCAGTGATCCGAGTTGCATCTTGTGAATCCATGATCCAACATCCATCGATCAAACTTCAAGTACCATTGTCTTGATGCTTGCTTTAAACCATACAAGCTCTTCTTTAATCTGCAAACCATTTTCTCCTTACCTTTTACTTCATACCCCTTTGGTTGAAGCATGTAGATTTCCTCCTCTAAGTCACCGTGAGGAAATGCCGTATTTACATCCATTTGCTCGAGATTTAGATCATGAGCAGCCACAAGGCTTAAGACAAGCCTAATTGAGTTCATTTTTACAACAGGAGAAAATATTTCACTGAAGTCAATACCTTTCTTTTGAGAAAAACCTTTTACCACAAGCCTAGACTTGTACCTTTTCTTCCCACCTCTTCTTCCTTCATCTTGTACACCCATTTGTTTTGAAGTGCCCGCTTACCTTTAGGCAACTCAACCAACTCCCATGTTTGGTTGCGATGTAGTGAGTCCATCTCCACTTGCATGCTCTTCGTCCATTGTTCTTTGGATTCATGTTGCATAGATTCTTCGTATGATTCCGGCTCTCCAGAATCTGAGATCAAGAGATGGTTGAAGGAAGGAACAAACCTTTCTGGAGGTCTACTTGCTCTTGTAGATCTTCGGGGAATAGGTTGAGGCTCCTCATTTGGTTGACGTTGTTGCACATTGTCACCGTTTGCAGTCCTTGAGTCTTCACCGTCCTCAAGCTCCATGTACTCATCAACTGTTTCTTTTGTTTGTTTTCTTTCCAAGTAATCTTTGTACATATTTTGTTCGTTAAAAATTACATCCCTACTCCTTAAGATTTTACCATCTTCAGGATTCCATAGGCGATACCCAAAGTCTCCTTCTCCATAGCCAATGAAGAAACACTTTTTGGACTTTGCATCTAGCTTTGATCTTAGGCTTCTATCTATGTGCATGAAAGCCTCACACCCAAACACTTTGAGAAATGCATAATTCACACGTTTTCCTGTCCATGCCTCTTTTGGAACTCCCCCATCCAATGCCGTTGAGGGTGACCGATTGATTAAGTACACAGACGTACTTACAGCTTCCGCCCAAAGCTCAACTGGTAGGCCTACATGTAGCCGCATGCTTCGTGCTCGTTCCATGATTGTCCTGCTCATCCTTTTCGAAATCCCATTTTGTTGAGGTGTCCTTGGGGTTGTCCTTTGCCTCCGAATTCCATTGCTAGCACAAAAGCTTTCAAAAGCTTGGCTGCAATATTCGCCTCCATTGTCGGATATGAGGCATTTAACCTTGGTACCTGTTTCATTTTCCACAAAGGCTTTCCACCTTTGAAATATGGAAAATACATCGAATTTATTCTTCATGACATAAACCCATGTTTTTCTACTCGCATCGTCTATGAATGTTACATAGTACAATGAGCCACCAAGTGATGGTGTACTTGCAGGACCCCAAACATCAGAATGAACCAACTCAAGTTTTTTATTTTTTCTTTCATTTCCTAATTTTTGAAATTTTACCCTCTTTTGTTTACCATAAACACAATCTTCACAGAACTCTAAGTCCACTTCTTTCAAACCTGGTAGAAGCTTCTTTGTTTGAAGGATTTGCATTCCTTTGGCACTCATATGCCCAAGTCGGTAGTGCCACACCGCACTGTCAACTTCTGTAGTTGCTGCACAAGCTGAAGGTTGCGTGCTAACAGTACACAAGTAAAGTGTACCAACTTTTTCTCCCTTGGCAACCACCAAAGATCCCTTTGAGATCTTCCACCGTTTGTTTCCGAATGCAATGTTGTGACCTTCATCGTCCAATTGTCCTGTAGAGATCAAATTTTTGCGAAGAGAAGGAACATGCCTAACATCTTTAAGCTTCCATTCATTTCCGTTAGCAGTTTTGACAGAAACTGTACCTTTGCCGACAATCTCACAAGCTTCATCATCTCCCAAGTATACATACCCAAAATTACCTTTGGTGTAGTCTTGGAAATGTTGCTTGTGTGGTGTCGCATGGAATGAAGCCTCGGAATCTACTATCTAGGAATTAGACACATTGTCTAATGAGAGAATTAGAGCATCTTGCTCTACTTTACCTGCCACATTGGCCTCCGATGTTGGCTTGTTGTCTTGAGACTCTGTCTCCTTCTTCTTCTTGGACCAGAAATCCTTCTTGACGTGGCCCTTCTTGCCGCAGTTCCAACATTCAAGAACTGACTTTGTGTGTGACTTGCTCCACCTTAAGCAATCACGACCCTTTTGGTTTTTGAACCTCTCCTTAGGCCTTCCTCTTGTTTCCACTGATAGTGCTGCACTTGATGATTCTCTTGTGCTTCTCCTTCGCATTTCCTCGCTTAGAAGAACACCCACAACATCATCAAACTTAAGAGTATTTGTGCCAGAGATAGAATTACTTACAGCCATCACAAGGCTGTCCCAACTATCCGGTAGAGATGATAGTATAAGGAGAGCTCGCACTTCGTCATCGAAATTGATTTTCACTGATCGAAGTTGACTTATGTTTGTGTTAAAGTCATTTACGTGTTCTGCAACTGAACCATTCTCTGCCATCTTTAGATTGAACAAGCGCTTCATAAGAAATACCTTATTGGATGCCGATGGTTTCTCGTAGAAGTCGTCAAGTGACTTCATCAAGTCCTCCGTGGTCTTCATCTCCGAAACATTGAAGGCCACCGTTGACGCCAAGCTTAACCGGATTGTTCCCAGTGCCTTTCGATCAAGGATAATCCATGCTTCATCTGCCATTGTTGCGGGCTTCTTCGCAAGACCGCCTAGTGGCAAATAGAGGTCCTTCTGGTAGAGATAGTCTTCAATCTGCATCTTCCAATGTTGGTAGTTTTTGCCGTTGAACTTCTCAATCTTGAGCTTCCCTTCCTCCGCCATAACTTCCACTCAATTCAAGGAATCCTTTCCTTGAGATAATTTAGCGACGAGAAAACCTTGCTCTGATACCAGTTGTAAGAAAATAAGACGTAGCTAAATAGATTTTTGAGTAGATTACTTAATGGAGAGAGATAGATTTCACACACAAGAGATTATAGAGTAGAGAGAGAGATAGAGTACACACGATATACATGGTTCACCCAATGTGGGCTACGTCCACGGGAAAGCAGCCACTCAATGGCTTTAGCACTTCAAAAGAAGAAGTAGTTTAGAAAAGGATTAAACCCTTGATAGAGCTCCCGCCTTGCTTCACTCTCACCACCTTACACTCACCTTGTTGCATCAACTTCACACTATGAAATGTGTATAGAAATGGCCTCCTTTTATAGGCCAAAAGGGCTGCCCTCTCTAATGTGAGACAGCCATGTGTAGCCGCCCTTGTGCGAATAAGTCCAAATCGGACCCTCCAATCCGCCCATGTGTGGCCGCCCTTGAGAAGACAAGTCCGCTTTTGAATTCGACCACCGGCCATTGAATTCGGCCATCGGCCACCGGCCATTGACTTCCGACCACAGGCCACCGGCCATCGACCACCGGCCATCGGCCATTGACTACCGGCCACCGGCCAACCAACCGGTTGTTTTCCGACCACTTTTCGACCGCCGTCCGGCCATAATATTCCGGCGAAAAGTTGCCCCTGATTTTTGTTCGTGAAAATTTTGGTTTCCGGTGAGTGATTTTTCTTCACGCACGATGGCTTCTCCTCATAATGGGGGCCTTACAAATGTGCGCTTTTACCACAGAAAATTACAAGGGTAAATCAAGCTCCATACTTAACATTTGTTTACCTCTCTTGAGTCTGTCCTCATGGGAATACTATCACTTGTGCCAACAATGCCTCTTATTTGGTTCAAGGAGTTGGAAAGTCTGTGCTTATTGTTGCAAATGGCAGCTCTTTCACACTTGTTGATGCATTGTATGTACCTAGAATCAAGAAGAATCTTTTGTTTGTATCTGCACTTGCTAGACTTGGACTTGTAGTCAAATTTGTGGATGGCAGATGTACATTACATGATCTCAGTTTTGGTGATGAAATTGTTGCATCTAGCATTTTATGTCGTGGGCTATATAAGCTCACTTTGTATAACAAGTGTGGGTCCATCACTTTAGGGCTATCTTTTCTTTCCATTATAGACCCTCTAGTGCGTGTAGTGTTGGAATTCAGGAAGAGACCTAAAAGCCGATTGCCATTTCTTTTTCTCTCCCTCCCAATGCACTTGGATGTCCTCCTCCAACAGGGACACCACTGCATCAGATCATCTTCAATAAGGGAAAGTAATTCTGAGTTGGCCTTCTATTATGCGACTTTGAGGGAATAGTCTGCCCGATGCCGTCCGAATTCCTCTAAAACACTTCGGTCAAGATCTGCTTGCTATTCCTCCCCTGAAGTGGCCGCTTCCAGAGCCTCACGAGCGTGTTGTTGAGCCTGCACCTCACATTGTTTTGCAGCTTGGTGAAATCGCTTTTCCATCTCCTCTAGTCTCTCCATCAGTCATTGATTCTATGTAGTCAACTCAGATATTTTCTGCCTTTGTGTCGGTATAGCCTACAATTGGCTTTGTACCTGCCAATTTCAATTGACATACATGAACTGAATACAATCCGTAACATGTTGAGCTTGCAGTGTGTAACCGAGCTGTAACCAGGGATATCTTGCAACTTGGCCCGACTCGGTTGGTGTTGTTGTGACTCCGCAAAAGTAGGTATGGTTCCCAAGACCTGTGTTTTCTCCTGTGTCTCTACAAAAGAAGGTGTGGTTCCCAAGACTTGTGTCTGCTCTCGTGTCTTGGGCACTGCTGTTTCTATATACACAACAGTGGACATTGTGGAGAGAACTTCACATGACACACACCCATATTATAGAGGTTGTCGCAAGAGAAAGACGGGAGGGACACCATCCAACCTGCATCAATGATGTGTCCCGACACCGACCTGCATCACTGCTTTGTCCAACACGGACAACTTGGTTTGCTACCAAAGCCTACGACCGCCGCTCTTGCATTTCTTGTTTCCATCTTTTGGTAGGGGGTCGTTGGATTCCATCTTCTGAATGAGAAGTGACTACTGAGTTGTGGTCATTGTCATAGGGAGGGTTATTGGTGGACGCAACAAAGGTAGATCCTTATACACCACCAGAAGAGTCATTAGCCAAATGACTTGACTCCCTTTGTCCAAAACATCAAGAGTTGGCAGCGACACAGAAGTCGTAGCAGGAACAAAAACTCAAAAGGTAGGGCCGTCATATCCTTGTTCAAGGAACAACAACCGCACAATCTCGCCCACTTTAGTGTTCACTTCTTGTTCATGTACTAACCACATGCCTAGCTTTTGCAAACAACTACCTGATCAGAATTTCCACCCGATTTGCACCTCTTGTTAATTTCGCAATAGAGATCATTGCATGAGCCGCCCTGGAGATGTTGAAGACTTTGGCCATCAGCCAAACTCCTTCTAGCACCCATCGCAAACATTCTCGGACTTCCTGGTCTTAGCAATAGTGCAACCAAAATTTATTATACTGATCGGATTGCCATAATCTGCGACCATGTCTTGTATTGATGTCTTCTCTATTGGCGCTATCACCCTTGTAGTAGGTAAGCGACACTTTTTTGCAACCAATTGAGTAGAAAGCTGGTGTGGCTCGCCGTGAAGGTGCACTACATCTTGGGTATCTTTTGCGACGAGTTCTTGCAGGATTAAGAGCGTATGTGGGTGAGGCTGTACCTGCATCCAATCAATGAGAGTGTATTTCAGTAATTGCCTACACTCTATAAGATCCCCAATTTTCAAGTCTCTTTTAAAAATTAAAAACATAGCTTCCAATATTGGATTTTCTCGGGTCATAAGTCTCCAAGTGCTAGCAAAAGTCTGGTAAGAATTTGGCAAAGCATTAAGAACAGTCTACACAAGGGAACTGTCAAAAATAACTTCACCTACAGAAATAAGTTGCTCATTTTTATCCTTGACACCAACAATGAAAGTGTCCATTTCATCTTACTCATGCATAATCTTTGACTCTAGCTCTTTACGCAACAATGCAAATTTTGCCTCATTGCGACTTGCATAAAGACCAACCAGAATATCCCAAGCCTGTTTTGTAGATTTTGTTGAACGAAAGTGAGGAGTAATAGTGCACTTCACAGACAATGCGATCAATGCATGAGCTTGTGCATCTCTTAAATCCCAATGAGCTTGCTCAGTCGTATGCAAAACAATTCTAACAACAGCAATCCCTACAGCAAAACCTGCAGCATACTCAACATCGCCTGTATCCATAGAACCAGGACGTACACCAATGTCCTGCACAATGTTCCAAACACCCTTTGATACAAGGACATGTGCATCATATAAGCTCACATAGGGTAATTGTACCCATCCAATCTGTCCTCAGTAGCAAACATCTTGAACACATGTGTGTTGTTGTCAGCCATGGTGCATGCCTACTGTGAGTGCCCGGATGCGGTGCGTGTGCGGAGAGTGAGAAGGAGAGAGAGGGAGATAGAGAGCAGAACACACGATGTGGGGTGGAGCTCCCAAATCTCACTGTGTGAGCACCATGTGAGAATGTGAGTAAGAGCTCCTTATTCTTTGTATGTATAAAGAATAAGGAGATAAATGTGGGCAGCCGGACACTGGCCGGTGGACACGGGCAAAGCACGGTGAGGCACACCGCCTTTACCTAACATTCTCCCACTAAAGGTTGTGTGCCGATAAGTCGCGAGAAGACTAGCCTACAACTAGTATATACAAGAGGTGAGAGAAGACGGCTCTCAACCTATGCCCACTGGCTCACTCTGTAACCGCTCTAGTGTAAATGCAACATGCATGCCACTACGGCTAGAGCTAAGATGAAACTCTTGATGCAGGTATCGAGTGACGACCTGCATGGCTCCACAATGCACAATGCCAGTGTCAGCCATCGCACGACTGACAACTCCCACTGCAAATGCACCAACCGCATAAGCAAGATCAAGTCTTGAGACCAAAAGGTCAGACATGAGAGACCCGAAAGCCGATGAAACATGCACTATGTGTGCTAACCTATCCCTGTCAGCAACCTCAGTGCCATATGCATCCTCATCAGGAACCACCTGACTATGCATCACCATGTCAGCATCATCTGGCAAAGGCATGTTCGCTGAGAATGACTGCAAAATTGAAAAATCAGCACCACTGCAATCACACACAACTGTTTGAAGGACACTATCTCCCTCAAACGTATTAGATGCATCATAGAACAATGCATCGGTCTCTGGCTCAACTGAAGTCACCTCAACTGATGACTGACAAAGCTGTGCATTCCCAGAGATACCACTGTCTATGTGAACGTCACCACAAGACAAATGCACAACCTTGTCTCCATGCAACACATCCGCAAAAGAGACACGCCTCGTCTCTCGCTCCAAACATGGCTGCAAATACACAGAGACTACACCGCCTCGTGTGTCAGAAATATGCAAAGGGTATACCAGAACACTCCTAGCACCTCTGGCTATCACCATTGATCCCCTATGCATCTGAAATGACCGCTCTCTAAGAAGTACACCATGTCCACTACTCTGCAAAACTGACGCACTGAAATGAGACTCTGGCTGAGTCGTGGTACATAACGTACATCTCGTAGCGTAAGCAATGCACCGCTAGGTAAAGACATGCATACATCTCCAGCACCCTCTATGTCATATGTTGAACCATCAGCAAACTGCACACAACCAAGTCTCCCACTAGAGAAAGAGCAAAACAAATCATGACGTGGCATCACGTGAAAAATTGCATGCTCATCTAGTAGAAAACGCATAGACAATGTGCTATCCCAAGACACAAAGTAGTCTTAAGGCAAGCTAGACTCAAAAGTGACATGCCCGTCACATGCATACTCTCTAGCATCTGTCCTCATAGTAGCACCATGCATCTGCCTCTTCCACTGCCTCATACGCCTGAAGCAACGGCGCCTAAGATGCCCCTTATGGCCACAGTACCAACATGTCAGTCGCGATCGTGAACGAGAACCGCCTCTAACCTGAAGCGTCTCCATGGCAAACAATGCTCGAGATCACAAGACTCTCCCACCCGAGAGCAAACCACTGTCTCAAGCAAAGAAGGATACACAACTCCTCACTCTTGCGAGAGTGGATACAAAAACACAAAACTGTGTCCAAACTGACAAAACCTGTCAAAGTGAGAGTAAACACTCGATCACAAACTATGGCAAGAATCTGGGAAAAATCCGACAGAGTTTCCCCTGAAAACTGAGCAGAAAACTCAAGTACAATCTCTACCATAAACCATAACACTACTCAATGCCAATGAGTAGAAATGCCAAAATGGCTCCACATTTTCACATACAATGGCAATCCGCACTCAACGTACATCAACGGAGTGACCGCGCATAAGCAAGCGCCAAAAGATTTGCAATCCGGAAACTTGATCAATGCGAAAACAATGCTCTCAAGAGAGCTCACCGGCACTTGAAAGTGCTCGCCAAAATGCATATATAATGGGCATAAACTATGCACCATAACCATATGCAAACCCATTCACAAAGACCATGAATCCAAGCACAAAATCACTGCCAAAGTATCCTGTGAAAACCACTGAAAGAAGCTCCACCCGTGTGCTCCAATTTTTTATTTTTTTTGCGTTTCTCAAGAGACCGCTTCGATGGTGTGTAAACGCCTCCCTACTTCGTTGCCCAAATCTACCAAAAAACCCTCAAACCACAAGCTTAACACAAGCTGCAATTGCATCTTCAGCTCAGAATTTATGCACTCAACTTCAAGCATCTCTCGTGCTTCCAAAAGTGCATCAAACTTACACACAATGCGACAACAGAAAATCTTGAATTTCTGTATACAGTCAGTCTGAGCTGAATATCAGCAAAACGGTGATGAATTTGCAAAACATTTCTTCTGCAAAGTTGTAGACCACGTCGAAACGGATGGGTGAATGAGACAAAATTCTCATATCTACATTCTACAAGGAGAAAAACGAATCTGAAAACAGTGTTGCTGCGCATACAGTTTTTAGGGCAGCACCTTCACTTACACACAATCTTCCACACTCCTTTCTGAGCTTCCACAAGAGCATACATCACTCTCAACTGAGCTCACAACCTCCCATTGCATTCTCACAAAACTTCCAAGCTTTCTTAATCTCACCGCCGAGAGCAAGCGAGCTATCGCCTCGAAGCTCTCAAAGCCGTCGTGCTCTCCGCGGTCACCATAGCTCTGATACCAATTGTGAGTGCACGGATGCGGTGCGTGTGCGGAGAGTGAGAAGGAGAGAGAGGGAGACAGAGAGCAGGACACAGGATGTGGGGTGGAGCTCCCAAATCTCACTGTGTGAGCACCATGTGAGAATGTGAGTGAGAGCTCCTTATTCTTTGTATGTATAAAGAATAAAGAGATAAATGTGGGCAGCCGGACACTGGCCGGCGGACACGGGCAAAGCACGGTGAGGCACAGCGCCTTTACCTAACACCTACACCTCATGTGAAAACTACCCAAAAAGAGAAGAAAAGAAGCGGAAACAATACGTTCTATATAGCACAAACCATAGAAGACTGTAAGGGACCTGTTATGCTGAAAATGACACTAACAAAAATCCTTCACAAAATGACGAGATGGCCTGCGCAGTACTACCAATAGTGGAAACAGAGGCCGAAATGAGCCCAAATGAAAATTCTGAGTTGTTGACGCTCACCAAAGCACACAAAAATCAAAGAAAGTGAGCAATCGTGTGTTGGAGCTACTGGCGACTAAGCCCAAGAGGACGTAACTTTCTCTGATACCAATTGTTGAAATTAGGGTTGCAGGGAAACACACAAAGCTTGGAGAAGAAGAAGGAAGCTCAAGGCACACAACAGAGAGTGTAATACTTAGTGTGCAAAGGAAAGATAAGATAGCCCTAGAGTAATGGGCGTATATACAATGCACATGGAAAAAAACCTCCTAGTGAGGGAAAAAATGCCCCAGCGGTCCTAAGTGTGTTCACACACATCACTACCACATGTATATGGTAACAATAATTTCTTCTTTAGAAAACCAATGTATTCCTCAATGGCACATTCTTTAGGTCTCCCTTTCCACTTGACTAGAACTTGATGATGAACATGATGACATGTCCTTAATCATGAGAATCCATTATTCTTTTAGGTTTTGTGGTAGGCTTAGAGGTAGAATGAAGTCAATCAAGACATCTTGATTAACTATATTATCATCCCGATCTAAGCATTGTCATAGACATGAAAAGCTAGGTGAATGCAAGAGTATGGAAAAAGGGGTAATTTTTAGGCCATTTTTTCTACTCGCTTGGATATTTTAATGGTCCAGAAGATGTTGGACATAATTTAGGCGTGGGTCCAATTTTCACCCTTAAGACAAGACCTCGTCACCTTCCTTGAAAGTGACTATATATCTTTTTTCATCCTCATACTTTCTATAGCAGTTTTGGGCTTGTTAAAAGTTTTGGCAAGCAATTGGTATTAGAGCAGATTACGTCCTCTTAGTAACGTTTCCAGCACCCCTCTGCCCATGTTCTCAAATTTATATGAGTTATAGCAAGTGTCACTAGATCAACTAGTACTTTGAGAGAGTTTGTAGAGCTAGGTATATTCAAATTTTTCATTCGGGCTTGTTTCAGTCTCTATTTCCACTACAAGCAGTATTGTGCATATACTTTTGTTCTTTTGTACAAATTTTTTGCCGGTGGAAGGTTTTTGCAAAATAGGTCCCTTATAGTCCTCTTCAACTTATGCTACATAGGGCGTGTTAGTCCTACTTTGTTTTTCCTCTTTTGAGATAGATTTCACGTCAGGTGCAGTCACTCGCCATGGTTGACAACGACACAAATGTTTTCAAGATGTTTGCTACTAAGGATAAACTACCCAATGTGGGCTTACATGATGATGCATGTTCTTGTGTCAAAGAGTGTCTAAAATGTTATGCGGGGCATTGATGTACATCCGCCTTCTGCGGATAGAGGCTTTGTTCAGATGTTGCAAGTTCTAGCAGACAGGGCTATTTTGCATATGGTTGAGCAATATCATTGGGATGTAAGAGATGCTCAAGATCATGCATTGATTGCATTCTTTGTTAAGTGCACTATTGCTTCTAAAAAAAATTAGCAAAACATGCTTGGGATACTCTAATTGGTCTTTGTCCAAGTCACAATGAGGAAAAAAATGCATTGTTGCGTAAAGAGATCGAGTCAAAGATTATGATATCAATAAGAAAATCTTTTTTGCAAGTGTATTTATTTGTAACAGATTACTTGTACAAAGTATTCTTGATGCATTACCACACTCTTACCAGACTTTTGCTCGTACTTGGAGACTTATGACCCAAGGAAACCCTCAAGCTATCAAGTTTGATGCATTGTGCACATTGTCCTTATAGGAGACAATTTCAAGAAAGAACATGGCTAAATAGCGTGCAATTGCACAAGATTTTTTTGCTGCTCAAAAAGGAAGTGCAATAATGTAGCCATTTCTTGATGTTCTTTTATGAGTAGCAATTCACCTATGTCTAGTGCTTATTCAAGGACCCACTTGTCTTGGAATTTTGGTGAAAAAGGCAAGAAGAAGATGTGCTGCCATTATCGCAAGGCTAATGATCACTTGATCAAGCAATGTCCCAAGTTGAAGGCCAAAGAAGCCAAGAAGAAAGCGGTTGGATCTACTATCAATGTAGCTATTGTAGAATCTTCTATAAATGGAGATTGTGATGTTAGTTTAGATGCAAAATGGGCATTTAGGGTAGAGTGTACTTATGATCGTTCTCTCCACGATGCATGTATGCCAGTTGCAGCAGTCACATGTTTGGTACTTTGATAGTGGTGCTACAAGCACATTACTTTGCGTCATGCCTGTTTACCTCCCTTGAGGTTGTCCCTCATGGGAATACGATCACTTGTGCCTAAAATGCCTCTTATCTAGTCGAGGGAGGAGTTGGAAAAGTTTTGCTAATTGCTATGAATGGGTTGCAACTCTTTCACACTTGTTGATGCACTTTATGTACCAGGGATGAAAAAGAACCTTTTGTCTATATTTTCACTTGCAAGACTTGGTCTTGTTGTCAAATTTGTGGATGACAGATGTACAATTTATGATCTCAATTTTGGTGATAAAAGTTTTGCATCTGCATTTTTTGTGGGCAAGCAGGAGAAAGAAACTTGAGAATTTTTTTTATGAGCTTTGTTGGAAAAACTACCGAGAAAATGTGCTTTACTAAAATGACGATAAAAGAGTTTTTCTTAATACAAATATCCCACATAATGTGGGACTTGCTATTACAACTAAATGATAAGGAGAAGAATCAATTTTGCATTTTGTTTTCCATGTCTAAAGGATCTCAAGTTAGCTCCCTAGAAGGATGGCGATACTAGTAGGATTTGAAGGGCCCTCTATTCCTTCAAAAGATGGGCAATGGGTACTACCACCCTTCCCTATGGAAGGTAGTATTTTCATATTTCCCTTCCAATGATGAAAAATCACAAATAATATACATCAATTTTTGTCCCTTAGTGACATGTTCGGTGAAGAATATAAAAATGTAACACATTTGGAAACAATGTGAGTATCGTTTCTCTTTGCAAGCCTTGGTGAAGATCAAGACATTCTATAATAAAGATTTGAAAGACACAAAAATTAGAAGACTCCTATTTTACAAACTAATATCATGTTCTTCGTGCTATAGCAATCCTACGTTCTCTAAATTAGATATGCATCTTAGATACAAACTAATCTTGATTTCTACAATGTGTGGCATTTCGATAGGCACTTATGTTGTGGTGGTAGCCTATACTCTCACAGTTCTCGCTCGATATTTTTGTTTCCTTAGCTCTTTTTTTCCCTTTTGTAGCACCTCAATTTATTCTTATTGGGTTAATATAAATTATCTCAACTCACAATTGTGAGTATGGCAAAAAAAAAAAGGACTACCTAATGAGTACTTCTTGGGATTTGGTCTTTCTTATGCTATTAGGATTGTTTGAGGCTTAGAAATAAGGAGAATTGCATCAAGGTATATTAACATAAACTAAAGTTAACAAAACACAAAAGAGATTTTTGCTACACAGTTTTCAAACAAGTATATGAAGCCTTATATGTAAGACAAGGGTATAATAATATTTTCCACCATAGCTCTTAGAATTGCAAGAAGAAGGGGGGTCATAATTAACATCTACAAGTCGTAAATAGGGGGTTTTCTAAGATTCTATGCTTGTAGGTCCTTTTCTATAGGGAGTGGATCCCCTCGGCATTGGGTTAGTCACTAGGTGGCTTTAGGATCTTTGAAAATTTCAATGCTTATGGATTGGTTTTGAAGTCCACTTCATCGCGTTTCCAAGAGCATTGTCTTTCATAACAAGGACACAAGTGGGATCGACATGCAAGTGCCTTGGTGAGAGCATCGTGATGCTTCTTTAACTGTTCTTTCCTCCACTTGGGTTAAAATGCCATGAATTCCTTGGACATGATGCATGTGCACGTGGGAGGTAATCAATCGTTAGATTGAAAATGCTCCGGATAGTTGGCTTCCCAATCCGCATAGTCCCTTTTTATCTTTGCTATAATTGAAGGGTCTCTATGATTGAGAATGGCATGCCATCAATGCTCAAATATCTACAAAGGTCATGCATTTTTTTTCTTGGTGAACAAATGTGATCCTATTTCCTTGCTCTATGCATCAAAAAATATATAGAAAAAAGCATTTATCTCCCAAGCAATGGGTAAGATAGATACACATCAACATCCTTTCAATATTTGGTACCCTATGGCCTCGTCTATGGACTATCTCTATGACCTCTGCTAAGGTCATGCTTAGATTATCTCTCTCTATCATGTTGGTCAATCTCCCAAATCTTGATTTCTACAATGTGTGGCATTTCGATAGGCACTTATGTTGTGGTGGTAGCCTATACTCTCACAGTTCTCGCTCGATATTTTTGTTTCCTTAGCTCTTTTTTTCCCTTTTGTAGCACCTCAATTTATTACTTGAAGGTTTCTAACTCCTCCTTTTTTTCTGTTCTCAACCACTAGAGCTTCTAGAATCTCTTGCAACCTTCTAAGCCCTTCTACTTGTGCCTCTTTTGGTGCTAGTGAAAGACCAAGGACTATTTCATGCTCATCTCTACCCATCTGTGCTCCTCTTATAGGCCACCTGGCTAGGTATTTCATTAGTGTGATCACAAACACGGGAACATGTTAATGAAGTTGAGTGATCACTTTCCAAAACATGTGATCACATTAAATACTCACGTGACCTTCCTGTTAGCCTGTAAACATTGCAAAAACCGCCCCAACTGGTAAGACCACCATGCTTCTTCCATATCATGGCAGCCTTGTCATGCCTATCTTATACCTAGACGAGCATGTTGCAATATCAAAAAAACTTGGTGGGCAACCTTTTATAAAATAAAAGGCTAAAATTTTCATCCTTTTGACTAGCCAGATCCCTAAGGAGTGTATCCTTGTGCCGGGTATAAGTAATTCTCCTTGTGAATTCACCTAAGGTTACTAGGTCACAGATCCTAACGTGGGCTGGACATGATTCTTAATATAGTAACCACATCGTAACATATTAAAAACCTGGCATAAGACCAAGGTATGATCCTGAACAAATTGGGTCTCTTTAGGGTCATGCTCATTGCAACAAAGCCACTGGTTTATAAAGGGGATGAAGTTGGTTTTAGAAGATGAATATATACTAAAAATGAGTCGTTAGTCAAGGGTTGGATGTCTTGTACTACTATACCCGGTATTTTAACATCCTTTAAGTCTTGCTTTTCATACCATCATAGGCTTTGTTTGATGTAGGTTGTTTGTCACTACACAATATGAGAGCTACAATACTTAATTGGGTGAAAGTAGTTCTTATATATTTAATCAAATGTTTGAGGGGGTAAAATCCTTGATTGGGTAAAAGTAGTCCTCAAGTGTATACTTGCATTGAAGATTTTATAGTTTTTTTAATACATAATGTCGGATAGAAAGTGCATCATGTACTATGAAAGTTTGTTTTGCTCTCGTTTTGTTGCATGAGAGTGAAATCATACATATTTTTGTTTGTGTATTGCAAATAATGAAGATCGTGAATTATTTTTTTGTGTATTGCAAATAATTAACATCGTTACCATGCCTAAATTGATTGTTTTTGTTGCCCTATGTTTATTTAAATTTGTATACATAAAAAGTGACATTTTTAATTAATGTTGGAATATGTTGATATTGTGATTGTTGCATGTGAAAACAATCAAGCAAATAATAAAATTTACCATCACTAGATAAAGACAATATGATTTTTAGAAATGTTATTACTTTTTGTTTGCAAATTGCACAGTGTGTAAATTTGATTGCTCTCTTAATGAAATTCCTATTTTTAACATATATTGACCCTGTGTGAAAATTATTTTTGCAACTGAATATGTAGTTCTTATGTCTTCATCTATGATTGCAATCAATGGACGAAAATGTCGGCACAAGTAGTAAGCTCTTGGGGCAAAGAGTGGGAGTTTGTAAACAACATATGTGATCAATATATAGAGTGGCAATGTAAACTATGCATAGTCACAAAATTAAGTGGGGCTCCATGTATTAAAGAGTATATTTGGGGTGGCCTCAAAAAGAGCTATTGCACATGCACACACCCTCAAGCACATGCAACTACAAAGTATTTGAGAGAAGAGTTTGAGAAGAAGGGTGGCAAGAGACACGAGGTAGAGAGGTTTGTTATGAATGCATACCAAGAGCAGACAAAGTTGAACTTCAATCATGTCAATCATGTGGTAACGCCCATGAGCACTACAAAACAACATGCGCAAGGAGATACAATACCTAGCAGTATTTCTTCTAAGTACGATAGGGAGGTTAGGCTTGGGCAAACGTGACAAAGATCTTTGCAAAACAAAGCTTTCAAACGCAGGCGTTAGAAGAGGCATAACTTGTACTTGCATAAGAAATTTTCTTCATTGGAAGTGTATTAGTCATGGTTGAGAACCATCGTTGGAAACGTGCATGCAAGAAAATCGGTGAGTATGGTCCAAGATTTCAGCCCCTTCGTATCACATGATATAGAACGATCTCTTGGGCAAATATTACATTGAAGTAAAAGAGCGTGTTTCCAAAATCATTCTTAGCAAAATATTGCGTTTAGGATGCATAAATGTCAGTGATGGTTGGTCTAATGTTCAAAGATGTCCCAGAGAAGAGCCGTTCATAAAAGCTGGCTAATGATCACTTGATCAAGCAATGTCCCAAGTTGAAGGCCAAAGAAGCCAAGAAGAAAGCGGTTGGATCTACTATCAATGTAGCTATTGTAGAATCTTCTATAAATGGAGATTGTGATGTTAGTTTAGATGCAAAATGGGCATTTAGGGTAGAGTGTACTTATGATCGTTCTCTCCACGATGCATGTATGCCAGTTGCAGCAGTCACATGTTTGGTACTTTGATAGTGGTGCTACAAGCACATTACTTTGCGTCATGCCTGTTTACCTCCCTTGAGGTTGTCCCTCATGGGAATACGATCACTTGTGCCTAAAATGCCTCTTATCTAGTCGAGGGAGGAGTTGGAAAAGTTTTGCTAATTGCTATGAATGGAAACTCTTTCACACTTGTTGATGCACTTTATGTACCAGGGATGAAAAAGAACCTTTTGTCTATATTTTCACTTGCAAGACTTGGTCTTGTTGTCAAATTTGTGGATGACAGATGTACAATTTATGATCTCAATTTTGGTGATAAAAGTTTTGCATCTGGCATTTTTTGTGGGCAAGCAGGAGAAAGAAACTTGAGAATTTTTTTTATGAGCTTTGTTGGAAAAACTACCGAGAAAATGTGCTTTACTAAAATGACGATAAAAGAGTTTTTCTTAATACAAATATCCCACATAATGTGGGACTTGCTATTACAACTAAATGATAAGGAAAAGAATCAATTTTGCATTTTGTTTTCCATGTCTAAAGGATCTCAAGTTAGCTCCCTAGAAGGATGGCGATACTAGTAGGATTTGAAGGGCCCTCTATTCCTTCAAAAGATGGGCAATGGGTACTACCACCCTTCCCTATGGAAGGTAATATTTTCATATTTCCCTTCCAATGATGAAAAATCACAAATAATATACATCAATTTTTGTCCCTTAGTGACATGTTCGGTGAAGAATATAAAAATGTAACACATTTGGAAACAATGTGAGTATCGTTTCTCTTTGCAAGCCTTGGTGAAGATCAAGACATTCTATAACAGAGATTTGAAAGACACAAAAATTAGAAGACTCCTATTTTACAAACTAATATCATGTTCTTCGTGCTATAGCAATCCTACGTTCTCTAAATTAGATATGCATCTTAATCTACTACCCTTCCATTGCTAGATACCCGATTTTATGTCCCTTTACTACATAAGGAATATTATTAAACAAACACTTCTACTGACAGACTCATGAAAATTTTGACATACTTACGATGGAAAGATGCCTTAAGAAGGCAAGATGGATGTCAAACCCTATCGTAGATAGTGTCAATATTAGGAATAAAAATTGGTTATAAATAAAAAATGCAAACAAGTTGATATATATATATATATGTAGAGAGAGAGAGAGAGAGAGAGAGAGCGAACTAATCCCAAGTAAGTTTGGCAAGCTATGATTAAGTTAATTTGGATAGGACACATGCACCTATAGATAGGGACGATTCAATAAAACTTTGTTGTAGGAGATGTCTTTCCCTCGTGCATTCTTAGTTGTGGGATGAGGAACCCATCTTCTACCAAACAACACCTAAAGTTAGCACTATTGATGCGTAGGTTTCAACATCCACAACTAGTAACGCTTAGCTTTTTGCATTCTCGATGATCATAGAGAGAGAGAGAGAGAGAGAGAGAGAGAGAGAGAGAGAGAGAGAGAGAGAGAGAGAGACTCCTCTCGGTGCTTTGAAACAACCTAGCCTTAGCATAATCTCACCTACAAATTCTAATTCTGCTTAGCATAATCTCACCTACAAATTCTAAGATTTACCTATTTGAAGGTGAGAACGCCCAATTTAGAGAAAATTGTGGAAAAACCCTTTAAATATAGTCAATTTACCCATTAGATTTCTCATATTTAGGTTTTTTTTTTAGTTTTTTGGGAAAAAAATCGAGCACCGACTCCGCTATTTGAAGGGAAAAAAGAACAAGTGTCAACTACCTAGTACACATAAACTCAAAATGGCCTACATAAGATGATGCCTAATTAATGTCCCCAAAGGGCTGGTCTAATGGTAAGGCTTTGGACTCTCAACCTATGGGTTGTGCGTTCAAATCCCTTGGTGGGTCACACTCTAGAGGGACACCTTGTGCTCACGTGGTGTTCACGTTGCTAGGGTTCTTGCCCTTGGACACTTGAGTGCATCCTCCTCCTGGGGTGAGTCACCTGAGAAGGAGGTTCCTAGTTGGTTGCTACGAGTTCTCTCCGTTGTTCCCAGCATGTGGTACATCAATTAGGTGGCCATGTTGATGCCTATGCGTGGCTCTTGCCCGATGGTAAGCGGCCCTTACCCAACCATGTAACATGGCTAATATTTGCAAGGGATAAGCACCTCTCCATGTGGGCCCTCTGGTATGTCCCAAAAAAAAGACGATGCCTAATTAATGACTATAAATGAGACAAGGGCAATTGTTGCTCTTCATTAACTTTTCCATGTGGCACTAATCGACAAGCTTTATCCAATAGTTCACAAATGATCTCGAGAGTTCAACACTTTACTAAGGCCACATGTAGGCCAAAAACATGATGTATGACATTACTACTACAAAATAAACGGTAAATAAACTTTAAATGAAAATTTTTACATGATTTTTCCTTCGAGGTTTTATATCCCTCTCTCAATTTCAGTAGTGAAAGGGAAAATTTGGTCCTTTTTCTCACTAACAAAAAACCTACACATAGGAAGCTTCTAACAAATTTCCTCCAAATTCTATAAGTTTTCTTACCCTCTCATTCAAAATATAGAGGAATTTGCAAGTGTGATTAAGAGAGAGAGAGAGAGAGAGAGAGAGAGAGAGAGAGAGAGAGAGAGAGAGAATGAATCAGCAATCAATCCAAGTGTGTGTGTGTGTGTGTGTGTGTGTGTGTGTGTGTGTGTGTGTGTGTGTGTGTGTGTGTGTGTGTGTGTGTGTGTGTGTTTGAGAGAGAGAGAGAGAGAGAGAGAGAGAGAGATGTTGTGGGAACAAGAGACCTCAAAGATCTATCCATCAAGTCTTGAACTCAAAGATTTGATGCTCCAAAGGAAATTGGAACTCAAATCACCAATCTATCACCTTGGGTGATAGAAAGGTTATTCCAATTTCCTCTTCTTATGAGAGAGAGAGAGAGAGAGAGAGAGAGAGAGAGAGAGAGATGAAATGTTATATTAAATGTCTCCAGAAGGCCAAACTTATGAGAACAAACTGATACAATCTTGGTGGATCTAATACATTTTCTGGGTACAAAATAAAATGAAATAAAATAAAAGAAATGAACATCAGTGTCCGTCGAGGATGTACTGCATCGGTCATTGAAGAGCATCGTCAATGTCCGCCTCTATAAATAGTCGTACTAGATGTCTCCCATGTCGTGCTAGAATAGTCATGGTCCTCTGATGGAGCCTCCGCTGATGTTGTGGTGGCTCTCCTAGACGTGGGCGTCAGGCTCTTCCAAGCTCAATGGCTCTGTGAGTCAACATACGTCTACTATAAGTGGACTCTCAAGTCTGCTATGATGCTTCCTCATATGACTGTGCAGTCTCTGTTCTAAATAAGTTATTGATCTCCCTCTGTGAATGTCTCCTACTGTCTAATCTCATCAAGCGACTCTCCCTATGTCTACACAGCTCTAGCAACTACAACCCAAGGCATCTCTAATCTTGATATCTCATGACTCTAGTCAATGGTCCAAAGCTCTCTCTGAATAGACAATGAAACTGGCCTCGTATCTCATTCGTAGGAAACTATCCCAAGAGACCTTAAAGATCTATCCGACGAGGAGAGTTGAACTCAAGACCTGCTATGACACAGAGAGAGAGAGAGAGAGAGAGAGAGAGAGAGAGAGAGAGAGAGAGAGAGATTATCATGTGCCAACTTCATTGGAATGGAGGACGGCTTTTCAAGAGGTGATGGGTTCGATTCCAAGAAGCTACAATTGGCCAATTCAGATGTGTGGACCCCACTAGCAATTCAAAAACCATGGGAGGCAGTAGCAGCACTATTCCACTCTGACTACGATCCACATGCAGAAGATGATGGTGAGCAATACTATCCCCAAGCATGGAGATGCCAATGTAAATGCAAATTCTACACGCCTTGAATTTCTACCATTGGATCCCAACCTTAAGGTTATTAACCTCAAACTATACACAACCCTCTAATTAAGCTTAGCCAGAGGACTAAATAACGTTATTGCTTCAACCATAGGCCTATTATCAAAAATGGGTAGAATGATTTTGGATCAATGGTAGGTAGGTTAATGAAGGTGCTACCACAGTTGACTGCACTTTATAAGAGATGTTATAGATATTCAGGTATAAAGCACATAAATTGTGGTGTTAACTGGCCTTCATTTCCTCTCTCTCTCTCTCTCTCTCTCTCTCTCTCTCTCTCTCTCTCTCTGCCTTCTTTACTCGGTGATGTTCGTGATGCATCAGTCCATCCCTGCATTTTGTCACCGCAAAGCAAACCATTCAAATGGATGCCTCGGAAATTCTATAGCATGATTGACCATTCTATGTCCCTTTACGGGGTCCCAACTGTTTTGTACTATTTCCGTCGCAAGTAAATTCTTGACAAGCTTAATCAAACCACCGAGGGTTGACCTTGGCATTCCAAAAGAATAAATGAAGGTGAAGTCAAGTCATCTAAGGCTGAGAAATGAAAAGCTGCATCAATTGACACCCTAATCAAAAGAAGATTTAACTATTTCACATGAAAAGGTAGGTCCAATGAGTAATGGAAATAATAAAATTTCAAATGTCCACCAAACTCTCTTCTCCTCTATGGCTTCTTTTAGAAGCCAACAATCAAAAAGATTGATGCAGCTAGCCACCACACACAAATCCATCATCAACGTAATAATTAAATACCTGTTCATAAAAGATATGTTGCAAAAGCCAGTCACTATACACGGATGTACAAATTGTACAAACGAGGCATTCCTGCATTTTCTGCCCTATACATGGAGCACCTTTCTTCACATGTCCTACAACTGGAGCCTAAAAACCAAGTATATGGTGAAAATGTATTTATACGTAAGGGAACTCCTCAGAGCAAAATGTGAACTCAATAGGCGGTCACGCCCTACTTCAAGGGGATTTTAGGAGAAGAAAATGGTAAGCTAACAAGAAAGTAATATCCACCCCATGCTCCACCCAATCATAAGGCCAGCACCTGCAAAGCTCAACCCAAGGGCAAATGCAAGTCCAATTGTGCAACGCAACCAAACACTACTTTCCGGGACACAGCCATGTTTGTGATGTCTTCTGCCTTCCCATGCGCTCAGTAAGTGGTGGTGCGTCTTCTTCCGAGAAGCATGTTTTCCAGTATTGTGTTTCAAGGGGTTGAGCACCATCTGTTCAGCAGCACTAGAAATATCCGACAGTTCCTTACCCATCCAAACCTCCATATCCCACATCTTCAGCCACATGTTTTCCAACTCCAACGTCTGCACCCACTGCTTGTATGTACGCGCTGTCCACGACTCCCTGAACAGCAACCGAGCAAGCTTCTCTCTTTCTTGTAATGCTTGTGCTGCCAGCTTTTCAGCTTGTCTTGCGCGTGTTTGTGAGTGGCAAAGGGCTTCTCCAAGTGCCTCAAAGCCACCATGCTTACTAACACCTATATGTCTTCCACTGCTTGTTTTCCAAGCCGTGGTCTTCTGATCCTCAAAGCTAAAAAACAAAGAGAACACTCTGAGCTACAATTACGAAAGCAATGGAAGTGATGTTTCACAGGGTGTTCAATACATTACATCATCACCTATTTATTGAAGAAGATCGTGGGAAAGGAGATGGGATTGGCTGAGGTTCAGATGTGCTTGATGAACACTCAAACTGCATTGACTGCCTTGGTTCTTGTCGGCAGAGTAGTGAAGCCAATAAAACCTTGTCTGCTGAGGAATTGGCAGACCTCATGTCTTTCACAGAATTGGTCAGTGGCCCTTTCCATGTAAATGAACTCTGAGAGTGCGGCAAGTCACAATTTTCCAGGTACCCATGACCTTTTTGAGAAACCAAGGCTGCAAGCTCTTTGCTGTCTGCAGTACGCCACACTGCACAATCTCTATGAGAATATGCTTTTGCCGCACTCAACTCTACTGATAAATTTCCAGATACTTTTGATGAGTTGCTAGTCCCAGCATCTGATGATGATCCCTCAGTTTTTGATCCACTGAATAGAGAGCTTGTGGTGATGGTGGATGAATCAGTTTCAGCTCTTTTTAAACCTTCTTCCCTGTGAGTAGGTTTATTGCTTGGTTCGTCTTCTGTTGTAGTGGTGTCTTCTTCAAATTTGTTTGTAGAAAACCACTCACTTTTGTAAGTCTGTTGTTGATCCATTATCCACTGCCACTCCAGCTCTGACTCGGAACCTTTCTTGCAGTCCTTTGAAACTGCCAAGTCTCCTCCTAAACCTGGAATAGGAGATTCTTCTACAGTTATGTATTGTGAGTCAACATCAAGAGAACTTCCAGGAGGACCAAATTGCCATGGAAGATCCGTCTTTGCACTTAGGTCGCTCCAACACTGTCCCGGCAAACACGATAGCCCCTCACATTTATCCGCAGCCAGAACTGGTTTCCCAGCTGAAAGCATCTGATAATGTCTGTAGATACCGATAGTGTCTGCTGATGTTTCTTGGTCATCTGTAAAGCACCTAGTGGACGGGATTTCATACACATTGGAGCCTGACTTGTTATCTGTCATGACATAGACTCTCTTTGCTTTCTTCCCTTTCTGAAGATGAAGAAGAGGATATCAGACAAACAAGCTATTTAAAAACTAGTGGCAAGTTTACATGGGGTTCAGGAGGGCCTCTTAACTTGCAAGGAGATTATGGAGGTGCTTAAACTTTCAAAAAATAGGTGTATGCCATATGTGCAAAAAAGGTGGGTGTGTAAGCGAGGTGTAAGTGGGTCAAAGGATGCGCTTTCCCCCCAAAAGAGGAGGTGGACAAACAGGTATACGATATGATGATCAAGGCCCTTCCACCTCATTGTCAGCAACTTCAAAATCACGAACAATGTTTGTACACCAAGATTGTGTGAACAATAAACAGTCTCACCCAGAAACCTGTGATGGTGGCTGGCCTTTTACCCTTGCACATCACCTTTCACTTAGGCTGAACAAACAAGGCATAATAAGAGAGATTATCGGAAGAAAGAGTGAGTTCTTTTGGTCAAAGCACACTTTTTGGGACACATTGTTTCGTCCAAGGGTGTTAGTATGGATCCAACTTTAGTGGTGGCTGTTCAAGATTGGCCATATTGAAGAATGTACATGATGATTGTAGCTTTTTGCGATTATGATATAGGCAATTCATCAGATAGTTTGCGAAGATTGCTTCACTGTAGCACACCCTGACTCAGAATGAACGACATTCATTTGGGAACCTTCTTAGATTGCAACTTTTGAGAGACTCAAGTGGAAGTCGACTACTAGGCCAGTGTTAAGTTACCAAACTTGCAGAAATATTTTAAGGTTTATTGTGACGCTTGTGAAAGCAGTTTGGGAGCGGTCTTAATGCAAGAGGGCCATGTCATGCTATTAGGGCACGGATGCTTTTTGGGATAAGATGCTTTTAGGACTACTGATTTTGGGGCTCTGCTTCTGGCAACCCTCGTAAGTTTATAAGTGCCCCATGTGCCACTCTTTTGGGGCATTTTGAATGCAGAGCTTCGAAGAGTTGGATCATTGGGAGTTGTACCTTTGCAAATCAATAATAAAGAAATACCAAAAGGGCGTCAATCTTTGGGGCCAACACGTCTTGGCTCGGAGTCGTGTCGTCCACTCTCTCTTTTATTTAAGTGTTTTGAAGTGCTCAAGTATTGTGGAATGTGTAGTTTGTAGTTATCTGTGTTTTTTTGTCTGGTCCGTCGCCGGAGGTGATTACACCAACCTTGGGGCAGCCCATTCCGATCTTCATGGGCATGTTGTAGTTTCCCCAAACGGTTCCTTTACTCTTCCTTTGAGTATTGGTGTCTTGTTGTGTATTGGATATTGATTGAACAATTTAATTATGGGTATATTTCCTTTAGCACAAGTGGAAAGGACAACTTTGTTTACAAAAGTGGGAGTATATGTGCTCTTCTGAGTCTGTATGCAGTTTGGCATATTGTATTGGATTGTACCTACATATTTATTCTTGGCACATGCAGAGAAGTGGCAGACATTGAGTTTGATCTCAAGGAGTTTGCTTGAGTAGCCAGGTCCTTTTTGAACCCCGATGGCTTCTTTGGCAAACATAATCCTCAAGTGACTACCTTTTAGGTCTTCCTATTCTTAGCAGTTTGAGTTTATCGATAATGTGATTCTCTTTGAGTCTCGAATTCCTTGAGATTCACGTTTTTGCTATTCAATTACAAAGGAAGCAGTTTTACTCCAGGTTGTCTCAGATTTCTTTTTGGTGGTAATCATTCTCTTTTCCCAAGATTGAGCAGGAAGGGGGCTTCCTATCTTGGGGAGAGTTCTCAGCATTCGCTCACGAGCTTTCAGTGACTCGAGAGCCACTAGCCTGAGAGGCCTCCCAATTCGTAGTAAAGATATGGAAGTCCTAAAGTCGCCACTCTCAAGACTCAAGACTCAAGAGCCACTAGCCTGAGAGGCCTCCCAATTCGTAGTAGCCGGCTGTACATCATGGACATCCTCCCATACCTCATCATCGAGCTCTAGGCCCGGCTCGATCTTAGCCATGGATGAAGTACCTGGTGTCGGTGGCTCTACATCTCCACCTGCCTGAGGAGCCTCTTGCTCCATCTCCCACTGTGTAAAGGGATCTGACTATTTGCATGTACCGTTGCACAAATTTGCGTTGACAAAGACAAGCTCATTTTCCTTCTCCACTCCAAGCCGATTCCTCTTCTTGGAAGCAATGTGGCTAAAGGAACTCCACAATTGCTCCAAGCACGAGGTACTAACTGACTGCCTAAGAATACAGATTGCCAATCTCTGAAGCTCAGCGCCATCATAGCCATAGTCCTCCCACCATAGCACTGACCTATCTTCCTACGATCAATCTAAGCATTTGGACTGCCAAATGACTCCCCCATCTCTCTATACTGTCTCAACTGATCTCTGACAACGCGTCGCCCATCTCTGTCTAGAACCATCTTGTTTAAGATCTCTGTAAATTGGTTCATAACATCTCTATCTGGAAGATGGCCTCAGGTAGCGCTTGCTAACCCCCCCCCCCTGCTGCGCCATCACTGCCCCTCCCGCCCCTGCGCTACCTCCCTCGCCCTCGCGCTGCCTCCCGCCTTGGCGCAGCCCAGCCCAGCCCGCCCTTGCGCGCTGCTGCCCGCCACCCTCGCCCCGCGCTGCCACCTAGCCCGTCCGATGCACCCCCCCCCCCCCCCCCCAACGCAGCCTCTTGAATTCTCGCTCGCCGCTTTATCCGTTCCCCCCCCACCCCCCCTGTCCTCGTCGTTCCCGAAGGTTTTCTGCGCCTAGCTCTGCAACACTTCTTCTTCGGACAAGTGCTTGGCGTACTCGGTTGCAGATTTTCTTCACCATCCGCTTCTTCGCCTCAGCAGTAGACACAGATGGGGGCTCTAGCTCCGCCATAGAGGGACTCACCCGAAGCCCCTTCGCCCGACCCCGCTGAGCCCACCATTCGACTTGCTCTTTCACCGACAAAGCAAGCGAGCCTAGCCGCAAAGGTAGAGCGCTTGCAGGCGACTTCTGTCATCTGCAAGATCCTCGGCACCCGACCTAGCAGAGGAGAGATGCGTGACCTTCTCCACGCCCGCCTTCTCGCAGAGGTGGGCAGGATCTTGGACGTACAGATACTCGGACGCGGTTACTACCAGATCGAGTTTGAGACCTCCGAGATGGCGTCCAAGGTCATCGCCATGAGTCCACTGACCATCCGAGCAGCACGTGCCCACTTTCGACAGTGGAGACATGGTTTCGACCCTGGATGGCAGCAGGTCCGTGGTAGACGTCGACAGGGGCCACAGCATCAGATTGGCACTCAGAGTGGTCCTCAGGCACCTACTCAACAGCAGTGGGTTCCCACGGGGAACCATTTTGGTCCTCTAGAGCAGGACGAGATCCTTGCCCCAGTCCCTTCCCCAGCTTCACCCTCGACAACCCCTCCCCCCCCCCCCCCCCCCAGAGTTCCCTCCATCTTCCTCATCCTCCCCCCCGCCTCCTGCTCCTACCGCCTCTTACCCCCGCCCTTCTACCTCTGTCGCTCCTTCCCACCCCTCTTCTCCACCGCTCTCCCCATCTCCTTCTCCCCCCCTCTCCTACTACAGTTCCACTTTCGACCTAGGGGGCAGGGCCTTCTCCTACGGCTAGGAGATCTCTTGGCAGCGCCTTTGCCACGAGTCGCTTAGCGAGAGAGGGACAGCCTTTCCTGCGGCCCCCTCTGCAGGTACAAACATCTTTCCTTGCAACTATCCCTCGTGGTCTGACGAGCATTAACATCCGGCACCGATGGGACTTCTTCGACTACAGCTTTACTCGTTTTCTCGGTGACCCCTCAACAGACCATGAGGCAGCCTGCTTCAGGATCCATTTTCTGTTCCTTGCCGCTAGGGGGACAGAGGCCTTGGACTCAGCAGTTGGCTTCTCCTTCCCCCTCTGCGTTAGAGAGCAGGCAAAGTGGACTCTCGACTCACTGTTGGGATGGTTTCACACACAGGTACTAGAGTTCTCTCACCACATGGGAGAACTAGGAGTTACAGATTTGCTCCAGACTTTGTGGCCATTGGCCAAGTTTGCGGTGACACCTCCAGACTCAGCAGGATGTAGACACATTGTGGTTCACTTCTTTGCCGATACACAGTGCTTGCCATGCTATGTATACATTCATGAGGACTCCTGGACAGAGGAGGTTGCTTTACGTACAGCTCGCTTTGCTTGGGCTTGGGCCAGGCACTTGTTGCAGTCACACCTATCTAGAGGACGCTCGGATGCGGATTACTCCCCATCCAAGCCAGCCTCCAAGATAGCCCGTCTAGCTACTGCGGCAGCATTTGTTCTCTCTCGTTCTCCATGAGGATCGTCTCATGGAACGTGCAAGCACTAGGTGGGTCCCAGTTTCAGCACCAGCGAGGCCGACTGCGCCAGGAGCTTCAGCGTTGTCTTGTGGGAGGAGAGATTGGTCTCCTTATGCTTCAAGAGCACCATCTGTGTGAGAGCCGCATCAGACGTTGTGGTCAGCTCTTGCGTGGACGATATGATACTTTTTGGTTAGCTGCTTTTGGACCTGGAGGCATCCAGGGTGGGGTATGTATGACTATTGCGGACTCTTTGCAGCAGGCCATAGTGGGCAGAGGCATCATTGTGACAGGCAGGGCTCATTGGATTACTATGCAGGTTTAGGGTAGCCTAGTGGGTTTCCTGAACATCTATGCGCCCAATGTGGCCAGTGCTCGTGCAGCGTTTTGGTCACAGATAGTTGAGTCTCTGCCGCAGGCAGAGCATTGGTGCATAGGGGGGGACTTCAACATGCTGGAGGACCCTTCTGACAGGATTGGTGGTAGCCATGCTATTGTGCATGGAGTTGAGTTGGCAGCTTGGGAGAGGCTTTGTATGACTTTGAGGGTCTCGGATGCATGGCAGCACTCTGGTTTTGTGAGGCCCCCAGACAGCCTTGTCTTCTCTCGATCGGACCGCAGAGTGGGAGGAGTGAATCTATCTCGGATAGATCGCTTCTACACTAGTGACCACTTCAGTGACTTGGGAGGGACAGTGGGCATCCTGGCAGGGACCTCCTTCTCGGACCATCCACCAGTGATCCTCACAGTAGCAGACAGGCAGAGGAGTGGGAGCACAATGCTTCGCATCCTAGAGAGGGTCTTGCTAGACTCGGCACTCAGAGAGAGGGTAGAGGCTCTCTGGACAGAGGGCTTGGACAGGTAGGACTCTCTTGCTGACAGAGTGGCCGCAGGCCTAGCACAGATTAGTCGTTTTTTTCTCCAGGAGTCTTTGGCTCGCCGGGCTGCAGGCGAGAGAGGAGGAGCGGCGTCTCAGACGGGGAGATTGCTTCGTTACAGAGAATGCAAGAGCAGCATCCAGACAGCCCCTGGTTGGAGGAGCAGTTACAGTAGGCTCGACGGGAGCTTGCTAGCACAGAGGAGAGGCGACATGAGTTTGCTTCCCACCGACAGGCATCTCAGTGGACCCAGATGGGCGACAGAGTGACTGGTGCTTTCTTTGAGGCAGTGGGACCTCGGCACTCGCATGCCAAGGTCAGTCATTTGAGGAGGCCCGATGGGTCAGTTGCTTCTAAGCCCGAGGATATGCGTGCAATTGCTACTAACTTTTACCGTGAGTTACTGTATGCAGAGTCCCAGTCAGTGTGTCAGGATGCATGCAGGGAGCAGGTTTGGGCACAGATGCCTTGTCTTGTGACTGAGGAGATGCGTCAGAGGCTTGAGCTGCCACTTCAGCTTGAGGAGCTGCACACGACTCTTAGGGCCCTCCCCTGTGGTAGTTGTCCAGGTGAGGATGGGCTGACTCCCAGTTTTTTCTTGGAGTACTGGGACCTGCTTGGCCCAGATCTCTGCAGTGCTTTTCAGTACATTTTGCACACAGGAGAGATGCCTGACAGCATGAGTGAGGGCCTGATCTACCTCATTCCCCAGGAGGGTGGCTCCTTGGATGAGATTCGACAGTGGCGCACCATCACCATCCTCAACTCAGCCTACAAAATTCTCGCCAAGGCTCTGAGTTTGAGGATTCAGCCACTTCTAGAGAGTCTGATACATGGGACTCATACAGGTTTTGTCAAGGAACGCAGTATCCTTGATAACATCTTTACCTTTTGGGAGGCCTCTGCCCTGGCACGGCTCCGTGGTGAGGACCTCGTGATCCTTCTTCTCGATTTTGAGAAGGCATACGACAGAGTTGACTGGGACTTTCTAGAGGGCACTCTACGCAGGATGGGCTTCTCAGATGCTTGGATTAGAGGGGTGTCAGCTTTGTACAGACAGGCTCATAGTCAAGTACTCTTGGCAGGAGAGAGAGGTGATCGCTTCATGCTTACACGCTCGGTCAGACAGGGCTGTCCTCTTGCCCTGTTCCTCTTTCTGTTCTATGCGGAGGCGATGAGCAGGTTTTTGGTGTCGCAGCAGGTTGGTCTATGGGGCTTAGCACTCCCTATTCGAGGAGATGAGCTACTGGACGCTGAGTTTGCCGACGACTCAGCCTTGTACTTAGATGGCCACAAGGTCAACCTCCACAGGTGTGAGCAAGCTCTGGAGACCTTCTGTTG
This sequence comes from Adiantum capillus-veneris, assembly GCF_014529385.1. Taxonomy (NCBI): domain Eukaryota; kingdom Viridiplantae; phylum Streptophyta; class Polypodiopsida; order Polypodiales; family Pteridaceae; genus Adiantum; species Adiantum capillus-veneris. The sequence goes on from NC_140939.1 coordinate 139,315,105, forward strand.
TGCATCGGGCGCACTGATCAACTGGAGAAAGACAGTGGCTTTCTCGGTTGGTAGTGCTCCTGTGCCAAATTGGATGCCAGGAGAGGGTTTCAGGTGGATCCCCCCAGGGACTGCAGTTCGGTACTTGGGCTGTCAAGTTGGTCTGGACTTGTCTCCCGAGCAGCAGATTGCTCCCCTTCTCTTGTCTATCAAGAGAAAGTTGTTACACTGGAGCTCAACACGACTTTCTTTGGCTGGCAGAGTAGTAGTTGCCAACCAAGTGTTGTTGGCGACTATGTCGTACATCACTTCCTGTTGGATCTTCTCGAGTTCTTGTATTAGCCAGGTAAAGAGGCTGATCAGGAACTTCCTTTGGTCAGGACGTGACACTCAGATAGCCCGAGCCAAGGTGGCTTGGCAGGTCATCACTCTTCCTTGTTCACAGGGAGGGCTTGGGATCATTGATCCAGCACAGTAGAGCAGAGCCCTTCTTGGGAAGTTCATCGTCAAAGGACTTCTTCCAGGTGATGAGCCCTTTGCTACAGCGGCTACGTACTAGGGTGCCTCAGGCAGGAGGCCCTTGGCAGCCTTCGACCAGATGGATCTTTACAGAGATGCGCAGAGTTGGTCTGAGCAGGAGACTGGAGGACCGCTTCGCTGTGAGTCTGCTTCAATCTTGGGAGCACTTGCGGCGTGGCCTGGAGCAGAGACAGCCTACGTGCACGGAGGAGCGCCTACGGCAGCCCCTCGTCTGGAACCCCATGGTTAGCACTTAGAGAGGCCACTTGGTTGGTAGTCGGCCTCATGTTTCCTGGGGTCCCATGGCAGCAAGTCCAGCGCGCTCTTTAGGTGATTGGCTAGAGTTCACAGGTTTGTCAGAGGAGGTCCAAGGCCTTCAGTTACAAGGCATGAGAGGGGTGCAAAGCATGTGCCAGGACATCTCAGAGTCAATTCTAGCTGAGTGGCTCACGCCCATCGAGCCAGTAGCACCCCGGTGGATGGGAGTCTTCACACAACTAGAGGTTCTCATCTCAGTCAGGGCCTGCTCAGAGATTGTCCCAGCTCTTTTCTTCGAGCTTCAGGGTGGAATACGCCTTCAGCAAGTTGCAGTAGAGGCTCCGCAGGTAGCAGAGTGCTGTTTCAGAGGATCCGAGTAGTGGGCATCTGTGGGAGGACCGTTGTCATAGACCCTGACCCAGCAGCTCTTGAGACTGGACACTGGAGGCTGTGGGCTTGGGAGTGTTGTCCACTGGCACGAGTACAATGGGATCCTGGTGAGTGGCTATGGAGGGATTCCTTCTCTTCTACAGACCACCCAGGAGTCCCGTTCTTTCAGTACACTCTTCGATTGGGACATCATATACTAGCAGCAAGAGAGGCCCGCCCCGCTGCAGCTTCTCATTGGCAGGAGGAGGGGCTCACAGCTGAGTTCTTGACAGTTTTTTGGGAGAAGCTGTGGGACTCCAGATAGCCGAGGCGAGTCACCTTGTTTCAGTGGCTGGTCGCACACAGAGCTACAGCAGTCGGAAGCTGGCTAGTGCATAGTGGTCTCTCGGCCGCATGTGCAGCTTGTGACCACCTTGTGGAGAGTCATCGTCACTGTCTTTGGGATTGTCCCTCGGCCCAGCAGGTGTGGCTACGAGTTCTTCGGCTCATGCCTGCTCTCTCTACGGCTCAACAATACACTTGGGGAGCAGCGGCTTGGTCCACCCTCTCATGCCCGGCACTTCAGTTTGAGCTATCTTCCACCAGCAGGATGATAGTGATGCAGGAGGGGCGACCTACACTCCAGCCTGCTACAGAGCTTACTCCACAGGAGTGGTGCAGTGAGAGAGAGGAGTGTTGGGAGCTCGTCAGAGGCCTGGCACTCTGGTTCATCCGGCGGGCCAGATGCTTCCGCATCTTTGAGGCTCGCCCCGTGCCACCAACAGAGACTGTTCGTGACTTCTGGCTAGAGCTGATCCACACTCTCAGAGGACAGTTCCAGGGACTACAGGGCAGCTCCGACCGCATGCAGGAGCGTAGAGAGGCTTTCCTTCGAATCTGGCGTCCTGGGCCTTTCTACACCATGGTCCAAGGTGTACTCCGATGGCATTACTGACCACTTGTGTGGCTTTTCCCTCCCCCCATTTCTTGATTTAGCCCCATTGTACATATGCTGGTTTTTTCATTGAGAGTCTCCCACCATGGTTATTGTAGCCCTCTCTTGAGGTGGTTGTAGCCCTATGGACAGTTTCAGTAACTAATAGAAGGATCTTTTTCTCGGGAAAAAAAAGAACTCTATCTATCTCTTGCCCTACACCTTGGAACTCTGGATCCCTCATGTTCGCTCACCCGTGTAAAGGAGAGGCATATGAATCCCACCTCGAGCTGCAAAGCGCATGGATCTCCTCATATCGCTCTACTTTCGGCTCAAGCTGTGCAAGCTACTCGATCATGCGGTCCATTGCCTCATAAACCTTGCCAATGCAAGGATCCATGCCATCCAAAACTCGAAGCAAATGAACCACCGGTTTTACCTGTGTGTCTAGACTCTTGAGCTCCTTCCAGAACTCAAGATCCTTTGCCTTATCCTTGCACAAAATCCCTACCAAACTGTCTTTGCATAGGGGGAGGTGGTGAACTCATCACTGATGAAGACCTGTCGGACCGCATTTTGACATTCAGACAGCCTGCGCACAAGAAGAAAGTTGAATGTGAAGCGGGTGTCTGAATACTTTAGAAGCACTTTATCGCCCGACCTCTTGAGGTACTCACTCCGAACCAAGTTGTGATTGTTGATGTAAGTAATAATCTTCACTGCATAGGCAATGACTGGAGCGATCCAGTATAATAGCTGTTGCTGCCCTGTTTGATGCCTCCCCATCTATGACAAAGGCCACCACGTGTTGCTCACAGATCGTTTCTATGGCCGCTGTCCACTCTCCAGAGAGGACATCGGCGGACTTGCCACTCTCGGTGGCATCATGAGAGTGCACAAAGTACATCTCTTCACTCGAGAATGCGAAGAGGCCATGGATAGATCTCTTCCTTGTATCGCTCCACCCATTGGCAATGAGGGAAACACCATGTTTTGTCCAAAGCCGTTGAATATTGAGTGTTGCTTGCTCCACGATCGCGATCGAGTAAAGTGGTTCGGAGAGCCTCTGAAGATTGCGGCACATAGCCGGTGCCATACTCTCCTATTCGTTGCACCATAACTTTCCAATACTCCGACCTATTTCGATCAAACATAGAAGAGGTTAGTATCAAAAAGGCGGAAACGACGATAACGGAAGAAATGAGACAGAAGATTGATGAATCATAAAACATACCTCGCCGACAAATGGGATATGATCGTGATAGAAGAATTGGGCCACAGTGGCATCCACCTCTTTCTTCTTTGGGTCCCAAGAGGTGGCAAGGGTCCTTTGGCAACAAATCGGACCCGATGAAGATCCACCGGCACCGACACCGGGTAGAGAAGAAGGAAAAATGAGGGTCTTCGAGACGATACCTTTGCGTACGGGCTCGGATTTATGATTGAATTGCCGATCCTTTCCTCAAGCTCCTTCTTCTTCTCGACGCTTACGTTGGTGCAAAATTTCACCTCATGTCCCGGCACTCGAAGAAAGTGTGCCCTCACTTTGTCATGCTCCCCTTGCCCCGTGTAAGAGCATAACTTGCATGTCCATGCAAGAACCTCCCGCCGCCGACAAGGTGCCCTCCGATGTCACTTCATCCCACCACGACCATTCCTTCGCTTTTTGAGTGTTGCTTGCATGAACAGAGTACGAAAAGAAGAGGCCATGGATGATGGATTATCCAGATTTCGAGAAAAAGAGAGAGCTTGATCCTAAATCGGCTTGAGGGTGTGAACTTTGAGAGGCAGAGCTTGAAAGTTGAGATAGAGGGCTTGAAAGATGAAAGTTGAGAGAGAGGCTTGCCCAATGCCGCTTGAGCCACGACTCCTTCAAAGCTTGAGAATTGCGATAGAGAGCTTAAGAGAGGCTTCACTTGAGAAGTTGAGACCAAGGGAGAGAGAGCTTGAAGCCTTGAGAGCAAGAGAGAGCTTGAGCAATGAGGCTTGAGAGTAGCGCCAAGCGGAGGTTGAAACTTGAGAGCAAGGGAGAGAGCCTTGAGAAGTTGAGAGAGCTTGAGAGCTTTGTAGCTTTGTGAAGGAAACGGGTGAGGGGGTGGCACAATTTATAAGGAAGGTTTCTGGCCCGTTTTTGAGTTTTTGCTTGTTTCTGTCCGTTGGCCGTATATGACCGTTCCTTTAACCTAGAACTACATGCTCGTCATGCCAGATGCCCACTGTAGTGTAATAACATCTGTCAAAACGCGTATACAAACCATTTACACTTTAGTGTAATAACATCTGTCAAAACGCGTATACAAATTGGAAAACCCAATCTAATGGTCTTGTTCGGACATGCAAGTCCTCCAAACGGGCTCACAAAATTGCCGATACTAATCCTCCTAGGATTCTAGACATCCCTATCTAGGAAGAAGGGGAAAACTGGCTCTGGAAGTCGATGAAACATGTCCACATGGCACACAGAGCCATGTGCACGTGACATCCCCTCCTGCTTAAGGTGAGGTACGGGTACGGATCTGTATGGCCTCCTTATATGAGGCTAGCAAGTCAAGATAGTGGATGAAAAAGCCTTCGTCCACCCAAGCATCTTCATGTCTCCCTTGATCCTTGTATTTGAGGAAATGTTGCTTTGCTTCTTTTGTATTGCCAAACTCAAATGGAAGCATTCGAAAACACCTCGATTTGGTGACTTTGACTGGAACAATGATCTCCGGTGGTTCTTCTTTTGGATTGCTCCTTGGAAGTCCACTCTCGTGGCAGCAACTCGACAAGTCCACCTTGGAAACTCGTTGTACCTCCTGTGGACGCTCCAAAGGAACGGCAATGTGAGGTCTCGGCTTCCGGAATTTAACCATCCTTGACTTGAGTCCCTTAAATCCACACAAAACTAAAATGAGTTTGATTTCTTACAAACAAAGAGAACTGGTAAACCAAAAGACCGTACATTGAAAGGGCAAAGCCTCCTAAATGAGAAATCACCTTGTTTTGGCTTCTCTTTACCCGATGGATAAAAAATTTTACCTACATGTTCCTTGTCACGCAATTGGTCGAAGACAATGTCCATAGGTCAATGGGGAGGGTGTGTAGGGAAATGATGATCACTAAACAGATTCACAGGTTTACCTTGTTGAAACAAAGCCCGAAAATCCTCTTTCAATCACTTCAGGTACTGTGGAGGTATGACGCAAGTCTTTAGATCTTCCTCGAACTCCTCCGAACTAAGCTCGAGAGGGGGAACGAGGAGAAACTCGAAAAGGGTAGCCATGTGGGTTGCCTCCTGCTTCTCCATCCACTCATCCTTCCAGGTGATGGCATCACCGGTGATGAGATCACGCATAGTTGTCCTTTCTTGCCTACATGCCTCTGCCTCTGCCTCAACCGCCAAGCGACGTTCTTCACGTTCCGCCGCTTCTTCATGCTCCCGTCTACCAGCCTCAGCTTCGGCAGTCAATCGACACTCCTCACGCTCTACCACTTCCACACGCTCGACAGGAGGTACCTCCTCTACTTCCAAACACTCTTGTCTCCATCATCATGCGCATCATAGCATCCATGGGATTTGGTGGCACAGGAGGAGCGGTTGTAACCGGCCTGTTTAATCCAAAAAGGGTAGTAGACCTTAGACTTAAACCTTATTTGCTTTCACCCATTTAATTTGTCGCCCACTTTACCTGTACTTTCAAGACACAACAAAGGGGAAAGGGATACACGCTGCTAGACTGCACCTGTATGAGAAGACCGACACCAGACTGGCCCCTAAATTAAGCGCCCCTTTCAGTATTTCTTTATTCTTTAACAGAGGGAATCAAAGTTGTGGTTCCCTACAAGCTGCCCCGCACAATCTTGGCTGAATTTCAACTGTTCTGGCTTGATTTCGGCAGCATAACTGTACTAGGACCCCTCACAGTCAGTATTCCCACGCATTGGATGACTTTCCCGACGCATACGGACGCTTTGCAAAACCTGGCGAGAATCTGCAGCACGCTGAATTCTCTGTTTTCTGCCCCGAAAATGCGCCAGATCACCCGTACAGCGGTCCCCTCGCGTCCCCGAACCTCCTGGGGGTATTAGGGTCCGTTTAGGGCCAAAACCCTAAACCTGCAAAAATACACAGCAGGCTGTAATTCACTGTTTCGGGCTCCGTTTTGCGTGCCGGTCGCATCCGTAGCAAGTCCTCGAGCTCCCGCACCTGTAGGGCTACTTGCCCTTTGAATCGGACGAGATTTCTAATGTGAAACCTCTCCGAATTCACTTGTACCTACGGGGGATTAGCCGCTAGCTAATCCAGTACCTGTGCAAGAGGCTCTTGCCTCAGCAATCGCGCATGAACCCACACAACTGTACATTGGTCAATTGAAAAGCCCACTAGAGGGGCATAACATACTGCCATAGGGGAGAGAGAGCAGTGCGTAGCGTGCAGGGCATCACTCCTGGCACCGCACTGTACATAAGAGGGAAAGGAAGCACTCCATAGCTCTTAACCTCTGACAGAAGCTGCAGATGAGCCCTCTCCTCTTCGAATTCAGCGCCACCTTCTCTTGCATGAGGAAAGTGCACAGAAATGTGCCACTTGGCACGTTTACAGGCCATTTCCCATTTCGGGGTTGCCGCCTAAAAATCTCCCGACCGGTTTCCCAGTTGGCTTCGTGGCAAAGTAATAAAATGTTCCCCTTGTCATTCCGGAGATAATGACGCAAACACATTTTCAGGTCCCAAAATAGCAGTTCCCTAAATTTTAGGAGATGCTGCCATTGTATCTTTTTAGGTCATCCGACCCTCTTTGTACACTGCAGCCACACCAAGAACTGAAATGTAGCCTTTGTAGCAAAGAATTCCACTTTGGCTAGTCAAAGACCCCACTTTGGCTAACCATAGTCCTTGTCCAACCTTAGTGCTCTCTTGCCCTCAGGCCTGGACTCCCTCTCAACAGTTCCACACTAGCTATGCAATGCAGGGCAGTTAGATTTCCCGAGGGGTGTTTCCAAAAAGTGAAAGTAAATAAATAATAAGAAAGAAATCAACAAAAAGGATAGATAGTAGTCACACGCTGGTGACATACCCCCCTCTTGAAATCTCAAACGTCCTCGTTTGCATCTATGTCGTACATGCTCACAGTCAACACTGGTGTATTCAGCACCTGTCGACACATGTACAACACATACATGCTCATTGTCAACCCTGGTGTATTCAACACCTCGTCGACACATGTATTGCCTGCGTGTGAACCCTGTCCCAATGACATAGTGGTAGCTTCGCACTCTGCCATTGCTTTGAGTCATTAACTTTCCAATGACAAAATGGTAGCTACGTATTTTGCCACTGTCTTTTAGTACACGTTGGATCCAGTAACACTTTCGAGCATACCCAAACCGACAGTTTAAGAATGCAGTTACACTTGTACTATTTAATAGAAGCAATTACTGTATCCTCCACAAACTGACAAGAAATACTCACTTTTATAGCACTAAGCACACTTTTGGACATTCCGTAAGAGCAATTGCCAAACTGACAATCTGTACAACTCTAACATTCATGTAACATGTACTTGATTTGAGCTCACTTTAAATACCATGTACATCATTTCTTTCAGAAGCCATTGTCACACTGACAATCCATGTAGCTTTGAAACTCAAGGGGTCAAGGTAGGTTGCAAATCGAAGGCTTCAAGGTAAAGTGATAACACAGTTGGTGACTCTGCAAGTTCACCTTCTTCCATCCACTTAGCATCCATTGGTGGATAGTTTCTGAACTTCACCAAGTAACGCCTAGCAACCTTGCCTTTCACTTTTCTTTCTTTATGTGCCAAAATCTGTTCCGGGACCAAGATCTCGTCAAGTTCCTCGACTTCCGACGGATCTGGCTCATCACCCATATAGGGTCTGAGAAGACTCACATGAAACGCATTGTGAATCTTCCAACTCTCAGGCAATTTCAGCCTATATGCAACATCATTGATTATGTCGCATACTTGAAAAGGCCCATAGTAACGCATGCTGAGCTTTGGAAACGGTCTTTCCTTGCCCTTCATCTTCTTTAACCTTGCCTTTTCAAAGCGTAGAAGCACCCAATCACCAAGTGAAAATACCACTTCACGACGGTGACGATCAGCTGCTTTCTTTTGCTTTTCCTGAGTCTTTTCTAAGGCCACTTTGACCTTCTTGTACATTTCATCCATGTCCTGAACATACGTATCTGCTTCAAATATCTTGTCCTTTGTATGCAGTATGGGAGGAACTTTCTTGCCACCTTCAACTATTTCAAAAGGTGCCTTACCAGTTGATGAATGCACTGTATTATTGTATGCATACTCCACCAATGGCAAATACTGCTCCCACTTTCCTTTATAATCTGACACATAGCACTTCAGCAGATCTAGGACAGTAGAATTTGCCTCTTCTGACTGCCCATCTGTTTGAGGATGAAATGACGAAGAGAATTTCAGCGTTGTGCCCATATTCTCAAACAAGCCTCTCCAGAACAAACTTGTCATGCGTGGATCACGGTCGCTAACAATCGATTGTGGCATGCCATGATACTTGAAAATATTGCTCATAAACAAGCGTGCCATCTAATCTAGCTTTATCTTCTTCCTGACAGGAATAAAATGAGCTTGCTTGCTGAATCTGCAAATGATGGTCCAAATACCATCGTTTCCTGTCTGCGTTCTCGGAAGATCAAAGATAAAATCCATAGCAACACTTTCCCATGGTTTATCTGGAATAGGTAGTGGTTGCAATAACTCTGGTGCCTTTTGCCTGTCAAACTTGACCTTTTGGCATATTAGGCATTCTCGCACAAAGGCATCCACATCTCTTCTCAATGTAGTCCAGTAGAAGAATGTCTCAATCGCTTTAACTGTAGCATCGATACCACGATGCCCTGCATACGGTGGGACATGACTCTCTTCCATAACTTTGCGTCGCAATGGCTTTGTGACACACAATCTGCCATGCATCATCATGAACCCATCTTTGAGAAGATAGTGTTCATGACGTTGTCCATCCATTAGCTGCTCGAAGACCCTTGCAAAATCTTCATCATTTGCATATTGTTCCCTCATATCATCAAGTTCATGATGATAAGGAATTGACACAGCTGAAATTTGTGGCTTCCTTGACAAGGCATCGGCCACAACGTTCTTCTTGCCTTCCACATGCACAACCTGAAAATGGAACATGGACAAGATATTTGCCCATCGCATATGCTTCTCAGATAACTTTGCCTGTGTCAAGAAGTATCGCAAGGTCTGATGATCCGTTTGGACAACGAAATCTGCACCTAGTAGGTAGTGTTTAAGAGTGCATGAATCACGGCCTGCAATTCTTTCTCATAAACTTGCATAGTCTTTTTTGGCCCTCGCAAGATTCTACTCTCATAGGCTACTACCCTGCCATCTTACATTAGCACTGCACCAATGCTACTACCGCAGGCGTCACATTGGACCACAAATGACTTCCTAAGATCTGGCAACACAATGACTGGATCTGAAGTCATCTTTTCCTTTAAGAGATTAAAAGCTACAATCTCTTTTTGTGTCCATCTGAAGGTGACTGCCTTCTTTTGAAGGGCATGTAAAGGTGAAGCAATCTCAGCGAAATTTCGGATAAACCTTCTGTAATAGGAGCATAGTCCTAAGAAGCTTCGGACATCGTGCACCGTCTTCAAATCTGGCCATGACTTGATCGCTTCAACTTTAGCAAGATCCATTCTGACACCATCCTTTGAGACAATGTTCCCAGAAAGTGAATCTCTTCCAGAAAAAATTCACTTTTCTTTGCATTGATGAGCAACCTATGGCTGCGTAGCTCTTTGAACACAATGGCCAAGTGATGCCTATGCTCCTCTTCATTCTTTGAGTAGACTATCATGTCGTCAAAGAATGTACCAACAAACTGCTGGTGTGGACGGAAAATTCTGTCCATCATCCTATTGAACGTAGCAGGAGCATTTGTGAGACCAAAGGGCATCACTAAAAATTCGTAAAGGCCAAACGTTGTTCTAAAAGCAGTATTGTGCACATCCTCTAATCTAATGCGGATTTGATGGTACCCACTCTTTAGATCTATCCTGCTAAACATAGCTGCTCCTTCTAATTTGTCCAGAATATCATCAATTCTAGGTATAGGGAACCTATTCTTGATGGTATTCTTGTTCAGTGCACGGTAGTCGATGCACATACGCCATGAGCCATCCTTTTTCTGCACCAACAACACTGGAGAACAGAATGGAGATGAACTGGGCTGAATCAGCCCCTTTTCTAACAGCTCCTGTACTTGGCTCATTATCTCTTTCTGTTGAGCCGCACTAACCCTGTACGGAGGCTTATTTGGTGGGCTACTGCCTGGCACCAAATCTATCGCATGGTCCTCACGTCTCTCTAGCGGTAATTGAGACGGTAATGAATCGGAAAAACAGTCACTATACTGTTGTAAAAACATTGACCTTTCTTTATCTAACACAAATAAATTTGATTCATCACAATCTGACACTTCAAGTGCAAAAACCAAGTACGCAAAAAGATGCTTTTTCATTACAGAAGTAATAGCAGAAGCTGATACAGTGGGAATAGACTCCCCTTTAAGCTTTACATCCAGAATGTGAGTCTTTCCCCTGCTCTGTACAGTGATCTTTTTGTTGTAGGCATCCATGATTCCCTGTACACGAAACAATCAAGGAATACCTAGCAACACATCACATCCGTCCAGTGGCATGATGTAATATTTTCAGCATCTACATAGGACTCGATATGTAGGCACAACTTTCCAATGATTGGTGTCACAGCCTCTGTATGGCCAGGACATGCCAAACCTGCCTCTGCTGTATACCCCATCTCTTCAGGTCTGATTCCCAACTTTGAAGCCAATTCTGGGGAAATGAAGTTGGCTTTGGCACCTGGATCAAAGAAGATAAGTACTGTTTGATCCCTGACCTTTCCCCATGTTCTGCAAAGCTCACTTGCATCTGAATTTGGCTTGTCGCCCACCATATCTGGCACTAGACCAACCATGGGCCTCTTTCCTTTCTTCTCCTCCTTGTCTTCACAATCAACTGGCCTTTTCTTTTGAGGACAATTGTAAGCAATGTGGCCAGTTGCTCACAGATAAAGCATTTGTTTTCTGACCTCAGGACCTTCTTTTGCCCTTCCGACTTGCGAGGAAAACGTCTTTTCCATTTCTTTGCTGGTCCTTTTTCTGATTCAGCTGTAGCTTTGCCTTTCCCTGCGTTGGCTGGCTCCTGAGTCCCTTTAGGAACCTCATTGGGAACGTACTTCTTCGCTGAATCTTTCTTGGCTGATCCTTCCTTGACGCCAGTATTAAATTCACAATCTTCTCCCTTGAGCAAACCATTGCCAGTGTTTGCTACCTCGATGAGCTGCGTCAAAGTAGTGACTTTGGTCGTCGTGCAATACTTTCTCAATCCTTTGGGTAGGCCACAACAGTATTTTTCAATCTGTTATGTCAATGGCACAAACCTATAGAAAGTTACTGGAAGTAGAGCTTTCCAAAACTTCCGATTGTAGTCATCCAAATTCTTGCAAGTGGCAACATTAAGCTGGTGCCATTCTGTCATGACATCTGCTTCAAAGTCATCAGATAACCATGTTGTTGCAAAAATCTGCTTGAAGTAAATCCATGTGGATGGAGCTTGCCATTGAAGCAATAAAGTTGTCCACCATTGTCCCGCATTCCCTGTCAAGAAAGTGGTTGCCTTGCGGACCTTTGAAGCCTCTGTAAAGTTTCCCCCTGCATAGGCCTTGTCAAACTGCTGGAGGAATGAGACAGCCTTCTTCCTGTCATCAAACCCTGTAAAGGTCGTGAATGTCACACCTTTGCCACCTTCTTTGTACGGAGTTGGCTTTTCCAGCGGCGTTAAGTTGTCATAAGGAAGTGACTGAAACATGGGAACACTGTTAGGGTTCATCTGTGTTCCTTGGCCGCTATTAAGTTGACCTGGAAATGCCATATTTGGCTGTTGATTTGTAATTCCACCCATACCAAAATTTGTCTGTGGCATCCCAAATTGGCCCTGAATGCTTTGAAACCCTGGTAGCATGCTCGTGACACCATACATGGGGTTAGGCATCATTGTTTGAGCACCCTCGAACACTGGTCCTGGCGTGTAAAACTGATTTCCAGGTGCATGACCAGCCATGCTCTGGAATACCGATCCACCTCCAAAATAGCTAGGGTGTACTGAAGGTGGTGGGAAGACTTGTTGCATAGCCTGTAGGTTGCTTCCCTGCCCATTAGAACCAGCTATAGGCTGTTGAAAGGTGGCTGGCTGAACTAGTACAGCTTGAAAGACTGGCATCTCAGCCACCTGTTCTTGCACCTTAGGCACAGGTTGTGGAGAGTCTTACAAAATGGCAAGCGAGTTTTTTCGAGCGACAAAAGAAACGAGCGAGTCCCTGAGCAATAAATTTATTTGTGAAATAAATCTGTGTGTGCCAATGTCCACTCTAGTAATGACTCTAGCTGTGGTTTCCAAGGAAGCCCTACCCTCTTTGGGAACCGCGATCAATTGCATGACTACATAATTAAATGCCCTCATTGTTTCATATGTGTTATTTTTATGTGTATGAGACATACACTTTTATTCGGCCAAATTGAACAATGTGAACTCATGATACTCTCATAAACTTTTAAATGCATAGATTGTTTTGAAAAACTGCCAAGGTGGGTCCATGGTGTAAGGGACCCTTTTTGGCACAGTTGTCCGGCTTCTCCAACATGTGTGAGAGCTTTTTTTTATAAAATAAATGTGATCAAGTATGCAATTCATATTAATAGTGAGAATATTTTAGAGATGTTCCATGAGAGGTAGGATCAAGCAAAAGTGCACAAGCACAACTGCATCCTGCCATTGGTAGTAGAAAGGTTGTGCAGTCCTAGTCGCTGGTTGAGGATAGTAGAAGCACGAGGTCAAGATGGTAAATGACAATGAAAGGGCCTCAAATGGGGATGAGGGGGGCATGTCGAGGCATTCTTTTTTACATGATGCTCTTACTCTAGGAGTGTGCCTAAGTGGTCTAGCAACCCCAAAACTTTGGGGTCAGACCCTCCCCCAAAGTTTTGTGTAGCGATCAACGACATATGAGATCGTGAGAGGTGAGAATTCCTATGATTAAATCTACACTTAGATCCAGTAGTATGTGGAATCTAGTTTTAACAACTTGCTCGTTTTATATAAGAAACAAAAAATATATAGCAATAGCATCCGACCCCATTCCATCACCGAAAGTGATACCACCCCGTGTTGAAATCAGTATGCGCTAGCATGTATTGGTGTTGCTTAAAATCATGAAGGCCATACAAAAGCCACGTGTTAGAAGAAAATCATGGTGCAATGTATTTTAACAATCTGAAATTGTTAAATCCCGGTTAGAGTTTGAGCTTGCCTTTGAGAAAACCAAAAAATTTACATAAATTTTAGTGTAACTACCTGCAAAAGCTTCAATTTTTGACCTAAAAGCCGGGAGAATTTCAAGCTCGTCCTTATTTTCACCAGTTAGAAAAAGGGTATTTTTCTAGCCTTACTCAGAGTGGGAAGGCTCACTGAAGTTGATAATATTTTAATTTTAATAAATCAAGCTTTGAAAGTATAAAGCGCCTGTTGGAACTAGTCCGCGCCGGCGCGGACTAGTTCGGATAGGTTTTACAAGGGTTGGAGAGGGGCGACGACAACCACAAACGGCAAAAGTTGGCACTCATCACTACTAGGTAGCACTGAAAGCTTCCATTGTAAAGTACTTGTGGAACCTGCTGGAACTGGTCCGCACCGGCGGACTGGTTCCAACAGGTTTCCCATTACTACTACGTGCAGATATTAAGCTCCATAGTTACATGAAGTAAGCAGGAATACAGCTTGGAAGCTCAGCAAAATTCCCACAGTTTTGAAAAACTCCCTGTATCGGCGGACATAGTTAGTGGTGATGCCTAGCTTCTTCACCCAAACGCCTCATCGCCTCATTGGCCGATGAGCTGCCTAGATGAGCATCACCCATAGCTATGAATGACGGAAGGCACGGTCTGCTATGCAAGCACAAAACAAAACTCTGTCATGCTCTTAAGAGAGCTCTCAATCTGTGAGGTAGGTCGTCGTACGATCACTAGCGAGGACAAAGAAGCTGCAGGCTGCTTGGGTGTTTAACTAGGCCAGTAAGCTCTTGGCCGTTTTCAACAGGTCTAGATGGCCACAGATGCCTGCTATAGTACATGTAGGGAACAAGCCTCTTGTCGTGGATTGCCCCATGATGCATCGATAAGAAAGATAAGCTTGACAGAAAACGCATGCGCAGAGAGAGAGAGAGAGAGAGAGAGAGAGAGAGAGAGAGAGAGAGGGGGGGGGAGAGTAGTATTGTACCCTCAATCTAAAACATTTAGATTTTGGGAAAAATCATTTTTCGAAACATACAAAATTCCTTTCCTTGAGTCTGCCTAGAGGAAATTTTAGACAATAAAGGGTTTTTTTTGGGTTTTACACTATTTTTCTCTATTTTGGGGCGGAATTTCTCCTTTTCCCCTTGTCCTCAACCGACATTTTTGAAATTGGAAACGACACGATATCAAGCTGAGACGCATTTTTCCCGAACACTGCCTAAAATGAAAGCACACCTTTGGATTTTGAGTTGACCTTCCACCTTCCAACGTTCCATTACTTCAATATTGAACGATAGGTTGAAGATAACTCTATGGGCACATTTAGGCTTTCCATGTGCTGTAAACAGCTTTTCCACCCAAAAAATGCAGGCCGGCCTTAGCTGGCTGAAGTGATGTTCACATTGCAGATCACATAGCCTGCTAAAAGCACTTCAGCGCGGGTGGCTCCAACCATCTCATTAGTTCTTCAAGCGCTTGTCCACCTTTGGGCACCTCAACCAGGCCTAAACACAAAAGTTGATGCCCAAGCGTGAGTCAGCATGCCATGCCATCAACACATTGCGTGAAACATGTGTAGTGAAAATTGCATAACCTCACGCGCCTCAACTCATTGGTCCACAACAGATTTTTTCTTTTCCCCAAATTAAGGGCACCTACTAAATTGAAGCGAGTCCTCAAATGGCCAGACGACCAATGCTCTAGGGCCTCTCGGTCACCTCCACACACCAACAACATTCACTATTGTAACCATTTGCACTCCAAATGTAGGTTTTCTACGTTATTAGGAGAGCCTTTTCAAGCACTAGTTCCAGTCCAGCTTCTTCATGATAACCGTATGTTTTGTAAAGTTGCTATTTTAGGGCTAAAAAAATGGGCCAAGGGCTATTATCGGCACATGGGCCCACATTTGGTGTTGCTTTGAATCAATTTTAGTGCAAGGAGCTACTCACCAATTTGAGCCATTTTAGGGGTTTATCTCCAAGATCTGACCAGGCAGGTGATTTCCTACAGGTCTAGACTGACCAGGCAACCTGCTCTATGGTTTAGGACCAATTTTCCTCCATCAATCTAGCTTAGATCTATGAGGACAAAATTGGATTTTAGCTAAGTAAAGGACACTTGATCACTTTGACAATATTTTGTTTGGCCAAGGACTTCATTTCTAACATAAATTGATGAGAGGGCTCTTTACCAATCTAAGTACCAGAGGCTCATAACTAATCTAACAACTATCCACTGATCTAAGTCACAAAAAGGGAGTCAAGGGCTACTCTGTCTTATAATTTTTATTTCTTTTTGTGCATGTAGATTTTCAAAAAAATCTAAAAACAATTAAAAATTAAGAAAAAATTATTTAAAAAGTGTTGCATTTGCTCATAGCAATCCATAGAAGGGGAACCCACATGCTATTAAGGTTTGGAACAACCCTAGCTTCAGGTTCAAAAGCTCCTTCAAGAGCATCCACCCGTTGCAGTAGAGGTATGGCTTAACCCAGGTTGGGCTACACCAATACCCAAAGAACATAGAGCCCTTGAATCTGAAGAAAATTCCACGTGCGATACCTCTTCCATGGCATCCACCACAAGGTTCCAAGGCAGCGAGGTTTATGAGATAGCTAGAGATACTTTGTGACATGGATTTTTCTTAGGGCCTCAACATGTAAGGAGGTTTGAGATTTTGAAGCCTCCACTGCTTTGTGGTAATTTTAGATGTACGACCCTTTTGTGTTGTGATGCTGGTCAAATCCAACATGACATTATTATTTTCTTCAATATACCTTACACTTGCATCAATTTGTCAAGGGTGTTGCTCATCTTTGCTCGATAATTAGCTTTGCTCGGTTTTCTTTGCTCGTTGATTGGAAAGCCCCGTTGTGGAGACTGCATGTTCTCCGTAAAGTGTGCAGGTGTTTCCATTGACTCTGCAGTATGAATCACCTATGCTTGAGCCTTAACAGGCTTTTGAATATGATCCAGTGACCCAACTTGCTGAGACGGAAAAGGAGGTTGCAAAAAGGCTAAAAACCTTGGGTTCTGCATTACTTGTGTGAACATAGCCACAGCAGTAGCCAACTGGGTCCTGAATATATCATCATCCGTCTGTGGTGGTCTTGAAGACTCACCCACTTCATGTGTCTGTTGACCCTGCGAAGAGGAAACCTCTTCAGTCACATCATCTGGTCTGTCAGCCATAATTGCAATTTCTTGTGTCTGGTCTATGATCCCCTGTGTCTTCAAGCCCAAACTGACCAAGGCTCACTTCTATGGGAAAAAGTGATTTAATCCCGGCGATGGAACCATGTAACCGGCCTGTTTAATCCAAAAAGGGTAGTAGACCTTAGACTTAACCCTTATTTGCTTTCACCCATTTAATTTGTCGCCCACTTTACCTGTACTTTCAAGACACAACAAAGGGAAAAGGGATACAGGTTGCTAGACTGCACCTGTATGAGAAGACCGACACCAGACTGGCCCCTAAATTAGGCGCCCCTTTCGGTATTTCTTTATTCTTTAACAGAGGGAATCAAAGTTGTGGTTCCCTACAAGCTGCCCCGCACAATCTTGGCTAAATTTCAACTGTTCTGGCCTGATTTTGGCAGCATAACTGTACTAGGACCCCTCACAGTCAGTATTCCCACACATTGGATGACTTTCCCGATGCATACGGACGCTTTGCAAAACCTGGCGAGAATTTGCAGCACGCTGAATTCTCTGTTTTCTGCCCCGAAAATGCGCCAGATCACCTGTACAGCGGTCCCCTCGCGTCCCCAAACCTCCTGGGGGTATTAGGGTCCGTTTAGGGTCAAAACCCTAAACCTGCAAAAATACACAGCAGGCTGTAATTCACTGTTTCGGGCTCCGTTTTGCGTGCCGGTCGCATCCGTAGCAAGTGCTCGAGCTCCCGCACTTGTAGGGGCTACTTGCCCTTTGAATCGGACGAGATTTCTAACGTGAAATCTCTCCGAATTCACCTGTCCCTGCGGGGGATTAGCCGCTAGCTAATCCAGTACCTGTGCATGATGCTCTTGCCTCGGCAATCGTGCATGAACCCACACAACTGTACATTGGTCAATTGAAAAGTCCACTAGAGGGGCATAACATACTGACACAGGGGAGAGAGAGAGAGCAGTGCGTAGCGTGTAGGGCATCACTCCTGGCACCGCACTGTACATAAGAGGGAAAGGAAGCACTCCATAGCTCTTAACCTGTGAACAGAAGCTGCAAATGAGCCCTCTCCTCTTCAAATTCAGCACCACCTTCTCTTGCATGAGGAAAGTGCACAGAAATGTGCCACTTGGCACATTTACAGGCCATTTCCCGTTTCGGGGTTGCCGCCTAAAAATCTCCCGACCGGTTGCCCAGTTGGCTTCGCGGCAAAGTAATAAAATGTTCCCCTTGTCATTCCGGAGATAATGACACAAACACATTTTCAGGTCCCAAAATAGCAGTTCCCTAAATTTTAGGAGATGCTGCCATTGTATCTTTCTAGGTCATCCGACCCTCTTTGTACACTGCAGCCACACCAAGAACTGAAATGTAGCCTCTGTAGCAAAGGATTCCACTTTGGCTAGTCAATGACCCCACTTTGGCTAACCATAGTCCTTGTCCAACCTTAGTGCTCTCTTGCCCTCAGGCCTGGACTCCCTCTGAACAGTTCCACACTAGCTATGCAATGCAGGGCAGTTAGATTTCCCGAGGGGTGTTTCCAAAAAGTGAAAGTAAATAAATAATAAGAAAGAAATCAACAAAAAGGATAGATAGTAGTCACACGCTGGTGACAGCGGTGGGGGGAGGACTAGGAGGATCCATAGGTGGCACTTGCTCGCCTTCTTGATTGGTGGAGGTATCCATACCGCTACGAGTCTTGACCATGCAAGGACTTCTCCTCTTGGTTCAAGGAAGGTTGCAGACTAATCTTCGGAAGACTATCTACCCCCTCGTTGGCGCACCCCGCATGCAACACCCGGTATACAATTGGTTGCTATTTTTCGACACTCAAGGCGCACGGCACTATACGCAATGGCAGGCCTGCTGTTCCAAGAGCGGGAGGAGTATACACCGAAGGGCTGCCAATACAACCAAAAACACAAGAGAGAAAAAAAACTTTTTGGGGATTAGCCGATTAGTGCAAAACCTTCAAAGGTCTGATACAATTGTCGTGTGCAACGGAATTGAAATGGTAAAGATCTAGTTTTACACTTGGACAAAATCCTTTCCTCTTTCCTTGCGTTAGTGAATGCTTTGTGCTTCAATGAATGTTCCTTTTATGTTCCCCTGACGAGGGGGGGCTGAGAGAATGCAATGGAGATGTGTAGAGGGAGAGAGAAAGAGAGGAAGAAGAGAACGACACCCGATGGGGTCCCAACCAACCCTCTCAAGGGTCCCCCACACCATTGCCGATGTGGTATTTGCTTTAGATGGCGTAAATGGAGTGTATACACAATGCAATATCTCAATGTACACTCTACTGACTTGACGACGACAAATCACCACAATCTCAAGAAGAGGCACCTCCGGGGCTGATTTAATACACCTTGGATTCTTCTCGATGTGGGAATTGCGGATGACCACCACGGGCTGATTTGCACTCCCGATGTGAGAAGTAGGATGGATTAAAAACGCAGATCTCGACGAGGTCGATGATGGACAGCAATGGAGCACTCGATGCCGACAAGGGAATGGCCGAGGGGAGGCTTGATGGACTACCATAGTACCGGACCGCAACAGGAGACAAGCGAGGGCTGATCCGAGCCACTTTCCAACGAAGGAAAGTGCTGAATACAGAAAACGCTAACGTTTTGCTGCTTGGACAGCGCTAGGGCTAAGTTCTGCAATCACACAACGTCAAGGGCTGATTTCTGCAATCGCTGGCTGATCTGCTGCGTATTCCAAAAATGCTAGCTATTGTGCAGAGCTGAAAACGCCAGGTGGCTGAAATCTGAAAACATTGGATCTGATTTGCAGGAAACACTGGTTGGTTGTTGTTCCTCCCCTTAGCGCTGGCAGCTCTAATCTGAAAACGCTAGCTGAGGTTGTCTTCTACACTTGCCTTCAGATCGCTCTCTTTATGGGTGCATATCACGGGTTAAATACTTATTAAGCTTCAGGTAGGGCAATTGTCCACCAACTTTTCCAATAAATAAATCATAAAATGATTTATTTAAAAAATAGGTCCAGAGGTCCAAATTTGGGTCCATATAGTCCGCCCACAACTCTTGGGAGTCTATCAAGAACTCTTCGTCGGAACTATTTGCCGGCTCACTCTACCGTGTGGGTCCCGCGATACTTGAACTTCAAAGTCTGTAATGGTTGCTTCTTTGGGCCGCACGCAAAGCGACGCAGAATAATCTACTTCGGCTCCATGTCTTCAACTTCGTCTACGATCTCGAGTTCACCTTCTTCAAGAATGTCCTTTGAAACCACTTCAAACACAACATCATAGACACATCTGTTACTTTTCGAGTGATTGGAAAAAGGGTATGCTTCCTAAATGACTGTAGATGAAAAATGCACATGAAAAATGTAATGGAGTGTCAAACCTTTCAACAAGTACATGCCAAAAGTGTGATTTAAACTTGACATTTCGACCTAAATTGTCGACTGTGGCAAACCACAACGGAAATACCAATGCTTGATGGATAATCATGCTAGTGTTTTTGCTGTGATTGTGTCTTGCGAAGGAATGAGCATGCAAAACTGACTAACAATGATGAAACATAGTGAATTCCTTGAATGTAAACACTATCTTTTCTAGAGTGATCTTCATGCCTCTGTGATCATCCGTGAGTGAATCATGTGCATGCACCGTGCAATACGGCATACCTATGAGAAGGTAACACATAAAGACGGTGACGAAAATACAAGAGACCGCCAAAATGAGAGACTTGGACAATGCATACTGACTAATCATGCAAACAAAAGATGGTTCTTGGATGAGTTCTTTGGATCTCGACTCAAGAGCCAAGATCGGTCTTGCGTGACTCATAGTATCTGCAATTGGGTTAGCTTTACTAGGAATTCACAATCAATCAAACCATCAAATTGCTCACAAGACTCGAACCATCTAGCTTGACGGTCACTCGAAGGTGTACTCGGTACAAACTGGAGCAACTCGAAGGCTTGATGCTCCTTACGAACAATCAAATCTCTATCATGCAAAAAACGTGTCGTGATTAGGAGAAGGAATCACAGAAAGAGATTCATTTCCATACAATGACCGGTTCTTTTCTAGACTGTGGGATTGTGTACGAAGAGAGACTACGAAACTGCGCGTTTTTTCCTCGTTCAAAACATGAGAGTGAGAGATTAATGACACAGACGGAATGTTCTTGTCATAGCGAAGAACCACGGGAAGTGCTCCTTCGACTGTGAGAGAGAATGTGTTTTCTTTCCAACTAACTTGTGAATCATAATCTTTAAACCACTTGATGCCAAAAATCATATCACATCCCTTGAGAGGAGAAACGACAAACTTCGACGAAAACCAACATTTTAAACTAACACTATCAAATCCGAACATTCCTGCGTGAAAGAAGCGTACATGCCAAGAGCAAATCCAGAGATCACAATGGAGCTTCTAAACATGCCCTCTTAACGAGAGAGTCACTAATCACAGCATGCATACTACCCAAATCAAACAAGATCACAATGTGTTGACTATTTACAAGACCATAACTTTGCATGAGAGACTCATATACATGATCATGAGAAACTTGGGATACATCAGTGGTCTCACTGATTGCATTAACAGACGATGTGGATTCTGTGGGTTCTTTTGGTGCTTTCTTAGGACAAACTCTTTTAATGCGACCTTTAGTGTGACCTCCATACATCTTCCTTCCTTTGCATACTCGGTTCATTTTTCAAGACTTAATCAACCTCCTAGTATTCCTTGAGCAGATTGAGCAGATTTTTCATCAGGTGTCAACTTAGGGGTTTTTTGAGTTTTAGCCTTTCCTTTATGACCACTATGAGGTGAAGAGTGTTGTCCTCGAGGTGTAGAAGAAGAGTGAGAAGAGGAAGAATTACCATTTTTCTTACCATTTGGTTGGTTCTCACGGTGTCACCTGACACATCCAACCCTACGTGTCCGTGGACAAGCTACAACATGTTCAGGGTTCAGTCAGTCCAGTCAATCTAGATTAGAAGTGATCTGGCACTTTTTGTAAGTCTATTTGTAGACCTTGCATGCCCAGTCACTTAGTGCAGATGCATATCCTCTGGTTGCACACAGCATGATCATCAGTATTCCCATCAAAATCCATCAGATTCTATCAGGGGTACATTTAGCCTATTTTCCCTATTTTTGACATTTTTCACTTATTAATTTAAGTGACTTTCCAACAAAAGTAGGTAGGGCAATTTTGCTAAGTTTGTATATAAGAAAACTAGAGCTAGCACTATTTGGCAGAAGAGGCAGCAGGAGCTCCACGCTCAACAGGCAACTTCTCAGCAGAAACCCCCCCCCCCCCCCCCCCCCCCCCCCCCCAGGAGACCTAGCGTTTTGCAGATCGAGCATCACCTAGCGTTTTCACCTCAGATCAGCCAGTGTTTTGCCTTTGCAGATCCCGGCAACAGCAGCACCTCAGATCAGCCCTAGCATTTTGCATTTGCAGAGCCACGGCGACAGAAACACAGATTTTCAGCCCTAGCGTTTTTGCATCTGCTACACACCCTAGTGTTTTGCAGATTCCCCGCGACGGAAAGTCGAGGAACATCAGCGTTTTCAGTTTTCAGCAGTTAGTACCCGCAAATCAAGTCCCGAACCTCGCAGACCTCACCTTCCCGCAGCAGTTCCTCGCCGCACGGTCAGTTTCCGCAAGGTTTACACTTTCAGCCCGAAAACGCAGATTTCAGCATCTGCGTTTTCAGCGCGTCGTCATCGCATCGTCGCCATCGACATCGTCATCGACATAGAGTCAAAATTCAGCAGATAGAAGATTTGCAGATTTCAGCCCATAGCATTTTTGGACAGCAGTAGAAAGATTGCAAATTTCAGCCCTTAGGTCGACTTCGTCATCACCGTCGTCATCGTCGACATTGCATTTGTACGCGATTGTGCAATCATAAGTAGACCACTCTCGCCGACGAGAGTGGGACCTTCGGAGGAGGGTTTTACGTCTCTGGTATCGTATCTCTCTTCTCTGTCTATCTCTCAGTCTCATACACTTGCACGCACAGTGTCCATTCACTTTGTTTGTGATCATAGCATTCTCTCACTAAGAACGGAAGGCTCTACCTTCCATAAGAACAAAAGGAACCTTGAGCACAGTTCGGAGCACTCATCTTGAGCAAAGCGCAAACATTCATTCCGCTGCACCTAACACACGGGTACTTGACTTGTTCTCCTTCGCCTTACCTTTGTTGTGCTTCATCTCTTGCGCTGAAGCGATTCTAACGGTGTCATTGTAGTCCATAGGGTTGAAAACTTGCACATCAAACTTGATATACTTATCTAACCCAAAAAGGAAAGCCTTCTTTTGTTCTGCATCCGATCTGTGCAATTGAACGCCAATCTACAAAATCCGGTTAGAAAAAGACATAACAGGAGTGCCATTTTGCTTAAGGCCACACCAATCTTCTTTTAACCGATCAAGACACTACGATGGCATAAAGCGAGTCTTGAGCTTGTCTTAGAAGTCGTCCGAACTGAGAGAGGGGTACGCCATCCGCGGCATGCTCAAGGTGCTCGGCCAACTTAGACTCCTGCCAAGCTCCATACCAATTAATGGCATCACCCGCTAGATACATGGCAGCAATCAATGTTGTTGGTTTCCTTGTTAGTCGCAAAGTAAGCATTAAATTGATGCAACCAAGAATGTATCACAAAAACATCCATCTTACCATCATACTCACCGAATGTCAACTTCTCAATGACTAGCTTGTTGGAGACGTCAACCTCTACTTGTGCTACCTCTACCTGTGCTACGTGATGACTTGTCGGCCTCAGTCTTCAAGGATAGTACCTGTAGGAGCAATTCCTGCAGGCACTTTTCTTCAGTCGCTATGTGTTGGGCCTCGCGTGCTTGCTCACGCTCGAGCTCCATAGCTACCCTTCTTTCTTCACATGTTGTGCGTTGAGCTTCGCATCCTTGCTCACGCTCAAGCTCCATAGCTACCCTTCGTTCTTCACGGACTCGATCCACGGTGGCGCGTTGCGCCCCTTGTTGTAGCATCATCTCCCTCATCAACTTGACCAAAGTCTCGATAGGGCTTGGTGCAATCCATGGCGTAGATGGGGATGGGGGAGGGTCGATGAATAATCCTCCTCGTGTTGGGACTCTTGTTTCTCTAATTCCACTCTCATCACCTCCACACAAAGTATCCATTCCGCTTTTGGTGATGACCACGCATTGAGTACTTGGGTTCTTGGATACTTGGGTACTTGGGTTCTTGGGGTACTTTGGTACTTGGAGTTCGTAGGGAACTTGGGTACTTGGCTTGCAATCTGCGTGTAAGGCGTCTTTTCTCTTACCCAAGCTCAACTCCTTCTTGCGGGCACCCCTTGGCAGCCTTACGCTCACACCAAGGTTGCTTTTTTCCCACCTTATGTCGATTGGCCTGCCGCTTAGTACAAGGTCCGCTCTTAATGAGTGGAAAGAGGAACGAGGGAGGCTGGACAAGCCCTTCTTTTTTGGGTTACCTGCCACTCCTCAAAAACACAGATTAGGGATCGACACGCCCAAGTGGTCTTGGATTATGTGCCATCACAACAAGCAAAAAAAAATTATGTGGTTCTTTGTGCTTCTTTTCCTTGAGTGATGATACCGAACACTACCAAAGAGCTCTGATACCAACGTAATGTGCAACGGAAGTGAATGATGGTGTATGCTCAGGATGGATGGTGTGTGCTCAAAATTCCTTTCCTAAAAAGAAGGGAGAGCCTTCCTTGACTTAATGAGAGAATGTGCAATAGACAAAAACAAAAGAGAGAACAAAACTGTGAGGAAAGTGTTGTGAGTGATAGAGAGAGAGAGAGAGAGAGAGAGAGAGAGAGAGTCCCCAGTGCCTACACGTGGCACACATTGGCTATGCTCATGTGCAATCAAAGGATATGCAACTAATCTACAGTGTCTGGACATGCACGCCCTGTGTACAGGCTCACAAGGAAGGGTGCAAAACACTTCCTAGCTTGTCCTAAACCATAGAAGTAGGTATTGGTTTGTCCACATGTACATAGGGTTAGATGTGCACCTGACAATTCGCCAAGATAAGAGAATTTTTAGCATTGGGTTCACAAATCGAGGTGCATATCGATGATGGCATATACAATCGAATTGTAATTGTGTTTTCACAATCTATAAATAATTCCAAGCCTAAATTCTATGTCGATTCTCATTTCTTACTCATATTATTCATAATTTATACACTAATTATCTGTCATCTCCTACAATTAATCTCTAGATATTATGTACAAGCTTTTGATTATCTGTAACTGCACCCTATTCTCTTGGTTCTAGCCGTAAGATATTCTCCGTCCAGGTTTGGTGCCTACCCACTCTCCCCTGGAACTTTGCACACTCCGACAACATGCATTGACAAGCCATCGTTTCTCTCTCTCACATCCATACCTTACCCCTTCTGCCATACCTACAAAAACTTCACAGGAGCTCTTCACTCTCTCTCCCTCTCAGATACACACTCAAGGTGCTCATAGGCTGGTAGTGTTGCTTGTGTGTGCTCTCCTCCGCGAGAGTCATAGGTTGGCTGTCCAAAGTGTTTTCAGTTCTTGAAAGGAATCTACAAAGAAAATTTCAGCAACGGAGACCCACATCATTGGCACACATTCAAGATCCATCGATAGCAACCTTTTGCAGCCCAAACGGCAGAATTGGAGGAAAAGCAATTATTGAAAGGCTCGGGTACAGAAAGTTCAGCACGCAAGGTTTTTCTTTCCATTAATGAAGTGCATAAGTTGCAGGAAGATCCACTAGGAGGATTATTCGCTTCGAAGTGGAGAGATTACACCCTCACTAGAAAAAGCGTCAGTTCTAAAACCGGTTAGTCACCTGACAAGGAGGTGAAATCACTGCAACAACAATGAAAATAGCATCTATACTATATATTAAGGAGACTGGTACTGAACTTAAAATGACACTGCAAACAAAAGGCATTGCCAACGGTTGCCACCTCTCTCTTCTCTCTCTCTCTCTCTCTCTCTCTCAAACTCACATATCTATTGCCGTGGCCTCTCTCCGAGATCGACTGTGAGTCTCTGCTGCCCTAGTTGCTGCAATGTCCCCGAATCGCGCAGCCAGCATTAAGCAGAGCCCTCATGGTTGTCTGTATCTGCACTGCAGAAGAGCTGGCATCGCATCGGGATTCTCTCTTTAGGCTACCATGCCAAGACAATCAGTTGGCGTCTGGATCCACCTTACCTTTTTCCCGTCTATATATATACACACCCCTCTAATTTGTGGAAATTCCCCTCGAATCTCAAAAATTCCCAAAATACCCTTGTGTGTTGGATTGTTCAAGATTTTCTAATCTTTGACGATTGTGATCCGTTTTTGAGTGCTTAGCATGTAATGTCACAAATTACCTCGTAAGAAAGGCAATTATGTTTAAAAATAATGAAGCAATTCATCTCCAAAGCCGACAGGGCCTACATAACCAACTCGAATTCTAGTTTTAGGATCTTGTATGATAGATGATCAGTCAAAATCTTTAGCAATCAAAATGTAGTCACCAATCACAGAAGTGCACCTAGTATCACTACAATTAAAGAGTCTAATTTGTAGAAGACGCACAAGAGTGAAGAAAAAATGTGTACAAGACTCTTTCCCTTTTCAACCAACTTTTAAAACAAACAATTATTCAAATCAAATGTGTACACATTTACAAAACCATAAGAAATCAAACGGCCTTTATGACATCCACCCACCTCCAATAAAGACACCCATAGGATTTTGTTTTCTATGGTAGTATCATGAGGTGTAAATAACATTTCTATTTGCTTATTAAGATTGCCTGTACACTAAAACTATAATAGCTCCTTTCTCTTTAATGTAACCATCTGTGGCAAAAGCTATCTTCAGACCCAAAACATCTGATCTAAGACCGTGAACACGCGCATATGGAATAAGTCTCATAAAGGCACAACCAAACACTTAAAGCAACTGAAGACCCTTGTGGTCTTTAGGATGTCCTCACCTCTCTCCACGTGTAAGTGGCTATCATCCCCCTCATGATCTACACATGGAGCCACCTCGGGCGCTATGTAAAAAGGCACAAGCTCCAAGTAGCTTCTTGTCTAGCTAACTCTGGATCTTCAGTCAATGAACCCAACCCATTGTCTATACTCTCACTCTCGTCAACATTATTATCAGAATCATCAAAATCTTTGGTGACAGACTCTCAACTGACTTGATCACTGCAGAGAGGATCATGAGTCAAGGAAGCCCTTTCCCATCTTTGGAAACCACGACCAATTGTAGGACCACATAATTAAATGCCCTCATTGTTTCAGTATTTAGTTTTTATGTGTATGAGATATACACTTTCAATTGGCCAATAACATGAACACATGATACTCTCATAAATGTTTGAAACACATAGACTTTTCTTCACTTAAAATACAGTGTATTAATTGGAAGAGTTGGGGAATTGAGAGAACTTTTGAGGGAGCTTTCTTTGGCAAAGGAATGTTTTAGCAAATCCAATGAAAAAGCTCTCTATGTACTTATTGCTGGATTGTCTAATATTATGCAACAAACTCCCTCCACCTAATGCTGCCAGAGTTCTCTGCCATCAATTAAAATGAGTCGCCACATTACAAGACATCATTACATAGTGGTAGAGGTAGGGGAGAGAAGTACGTAACAAATTAAGTGA
The DNA here is from genome assembly GCF_014529385.1 of Adiantum capillus-veneris. Lineage (NCBI taxonomy): Eukaryota > Viridiplantae > Streptophyta > Polypodiopsida > Polypodiales > Pteridaceae > Adiantum > Adiantum capillus-veneris. The sequence goes on from NC_140939.1 coordinate 139,342,377, forward strand.
GCAAAATACACGTCATCTGGTGCCAATGTTGCATCATTTGTGTGTCGGTAACATCGTCTGTGTTGTTTTGCCCAGACAAATGTGAAGATAGAGAGAGGCAGAGAGAGATTGGATGAGGCAGGACGAATCACGATATTGATGCTCAATCACCAAGAAAAGATACCTAAAGTGTTTCAAAGTTTATTGTGAAGACTGTTGGAATACAAAAATTTCACTCAATCAAAGAAACAGAGAAGTCTATTAATGTAAGGCACGGTAGACACTATATCGAAAGAACATCAAAAGTGACAGTTTACAGCGCTTCTCAAAAATGAATTCTCCATACACCATGCGAGGTGCTCTCTAGAATATCTACTCTAGGTCAGTGAGACTGGAGGATGTAACTCCACAATGGGGGATATTTTTTGGCAAGCATTTTTTGGCGAGTGCTTTTTTGGAATCCGGCGAGCAGATTCCAAAAAGATTCTTTCTCCCTTCTTTTCTCAACTTTGTTCTTTCTCTCTCTTGGGTCTCTCTCTCTCTCTCTCTCTCTCTCTCTCTCTCTCTCTCATTTTTTCCCTTGGTAAACATATCTTGATCCCACATTGTCGTCACCATAGCTTTTGCTCTTTTTTCCTCTCCCTTGACTCTCTCTCTCTCTCTCTCTCTCTCTCTCTCTCTCTCTCTCTCTCTCTCTCTCTCTCTCTCTCTCTCTCTCTCTCTCTCTCTCTCTATAATCCCCCTCCTATCTCCTTGTTTTTCATCTCCCCTTTTCTTTATTTCTCTTGCACCTTCACCCCCCCCCTCTCTCTCTCTCTCTCTCTCTCTCTATAATCCCCCTCCTATCTCCTTGTTTTTCATCTCCCCTTTTCTTTATTTCTCTTGCACCTTCACCCCCCCCCCTCTCTCTCTCTCTCTCTCTCTCTCTCTCTCTCTCTCTCTCTCTCTCTCTCTCTCTCTCTCTCTCAGTCCAAGTGGCATGGCCACGTGGACTACCGACCACCCGTAGTCCACGTGGCCCAAAAAAAAAAAGACTACGGGTGACCGATAGTCCACGTGGCCATGCCACTTGGGGGGAGAGAGAGAGAGAGAGAGAGAGAGAGAGAGGGGATGGGAGAGAGAAGGGTGGAGGTGGAGGGAGAAGAGAGAGAAAAGGGGGAATGGATATGGAGAGAGAGAGAGAGAGAGAGAGAGAGAGAGAGAGCGGGGGGGTGGAGATGAGAGAGAGAGAGAGAGAGAGAGAGAGAGAGAGGCTAGAGGGGCTTGTAGAGAGGGGAGAGAGAGAAAATGGAGTATACATGTCCTTGTGTGTGTGTGTGTGTGTGTGTGTGTGAGAGAGAGAGAGAGAGAGACAGAGAGAGAGAGAGGTTAGGAAACTTTGCAAAGAGATAGAGGGAGAGAGAGATCTTTATTGCTCAAGGATCACAATTATTGATTGATGGAGAAGAAGAAGCTTGGGTGGTAGCGAGAGAGCACAAAGTTTTGAAGGGAGAGAATCTTTTTGGAATCTGCTCACCGGATTCCAAAAAGTGCTCGCCGAAAATGCTCGCCAAAAAGTTACGTCCCACCACAATGTTAGGGTGTGGCTCTAACAGAGATCCTTCTTTCAGGGCACGATCTACCCCATCTGCATGTCTTCTTTCTCGCTCTTGCATTTCTCTAAGCTGATGGGCCTCCATTGCAAGAACAAAGCATCGTTCAGTTGTGACTTCCTCGTTGCTCACTAATATCGTCACATCAATTGGCCCATCTAGCTCCCTAACAAAGCCAATGCTCCACAATCTCCTTCGTACTGGACAACAATGTCATTCTCATTTGTGTATTGGGCAAGCAGTTTCCAAAGTAACCAATGCCCACGTTCTGTACCACCTACACGTCAAACGGATGTCAAAGACAACGGAAAAAACTATTTCCAGAGAGAGATGGTGTCAAAGTGTACCTCCCATAGGTGCCCCATCCATCTCTTTCGTCCAATCACTTTCCTCTAGCGAATTGAACCAGGCATCATCATACGATATGTCAATTGCCTCCAATGTCCAGGTGTGCTCTTTTTCTCATTGCAAAAACCAACATTGTGCGCACAGTCCTATTTTCCTTCTTGCATATCACTCTTTTACAAACAACCACGTTTACGTGGTCTTCATGCCATCCAACAACAACGGCGATATCACGCACCATTCTATAATTATCTGAGTGGCAGACAACCACGAATACACCCTTATCATCTGTTGTCGACAAAGCCAGGCGAGTGAGCTGTCCAAACCTGCATGCTTCCATTCTATTCCAATCTGGCACAATGGATTCAGGAATCCCATACACAGGTGCATTGGTTGGTAAAAACAGAATGGAAGCATTTACTGTTGAATCCACGGCCAAACCATCACGCGCCAGACGAACACATTTCTCTATGGCATGTGGCCTCATAGAGCTTAGCAAGGCATTCTTCAAGTCATCATCCATTTTGTCTGAACTAAATGCACAATTTGAATATGGTCGCCATCGCCATCTACAGAAACCGGCCTCAGACAAATCAAGCAAGAATCTAAAACAATTTGCAACTCTCATTCAAGTTTGTCGCTTACCTGTTTACGGGTATGTAACCAAAGGCAGGTCCGAAACATGCAATATTTCTATCTCTGAACTCATTTTGCAAAGTCCATCACCTCCTTTGTTGACATTCCACTTCTCTTTCCTGATCACGAAGGAAAGAGGTAATTTTTAAGTGAATAAAAAATGTATATGCTTTGGATGCTGGTCAAACATACTCACGTTTCTCTCTTACATGAGCTGCCCTCCGTGAACCTGATGCCTCCCCGGACCCCTCTATCTGCAAAGCAATATCAAAAAGGTTATTTAAGCCCAACTTAAACAATGGAGGTAGGCACTATGCAATTATGAAGGTAATAACTTTGAGACCTGACATGTTGTATCAAATCCCTCTGAGTGAGGCCATTCGACACTGGACTCTGCTATGGCATACGTATGTGCCCCTCCACGTGCTCTTTCCTCTCTATCCTTCACAGCATCGTTGTGTGCCTTCTCCTCATTTGGAGGGAAGTATCCCTCATCGTACTCAAGGAACCATGGAAAATCCTGGTAGAATCTGTTTCCTGTAAGCTCCTAACCCCTTCTATGTTAAACTTGTGCATCCGCAACCATATAACACAATCAAGAAAATTGTTAGTTGACAAGTTTAAATCTTCGTTGGACCTCAATTATCAAATGTACATACCTGCAAAGACATATGGCCAGTGGAAAAGGGAACAAACATGAATGCTTCTGAGTTGTTGGATTTGGAAACAGGAGGCTTCACCATAGAAAAGATTGAAGTGAAGGAAACCAACAATGTACATTATCAGACAGGAGTATCGATTCAAGCCTCCAAGAGAATTGAGTCGGCAGTAACCATGGAAGATCGTATTGTGCAACACACTATCGTTAAGGCTAGCGTGCATGAAAAATTCATGGTGAACATCTACTTCACAAGTCTGAGGCGAGAGGTATGAAGTACATATTACAAGTAGCTCGATGTGTACATGTGGAGACTTTGTAGAACGAGTGGCACAAAGCAAGCCATAATGACTTTCAAGCATATTCCTCCGCTATTTTGGCATGGATTTAAACCACAATATGTTTATCCATCAAAGCAAGCTGAGGAGTGAGGATTTGCTTCGTGTTTTCAACTTTCGTCGAGCAGCATAGTACATAACTATAATTAAATTGTTTTAATAACGATCTTTGATGCCAATATGCAATTGCGGCACGAATTGTAACTCCTTTTATATTGTAATTCGTTTTCTTGGAGTTTATCGATTGAGAAAGTGGATTGCATCTTTTTGATCTTGTGCTATGTGCAATGAAAATTTATATGCTAGATTGTGTGTGATTTTTAATGGAGAATTCCATGATCTACAGAGTTTGCCTATGTGAACCAGTGCCTCCAATATGTTTGAAGCATTCTACTTTTTGATGAGAATGTGCAAGGTTTTGAAGGTTCAAATATTTTTTGATGAGAATGTACATTGTTTTGAAGGTTCAATTAGTTTGTGAGAGGAAAAACGCTCCCTCCAAAAAACTCTCTCCGTCAGAGGTGAAAAAAGCTTTTTCATAAAAAAATATTGCTCCATAAAGAGGCTTTGGAAAATCTCTCTCCTAAGCTCCCTCCAAGAGCTCTCTCAGTTCCCATCCCCATTAATTGATGAATGTATTAAACTGGATCACATTAATATTTTTTTTAAAACTTTTGGGACCGCGGCAATTGTTCGACTTCTCTAACATGCTTGGGGGCTTTCTTTAATATAAATGTGATCCAATTTAACCAAGAAGCAAATTCTATATAAAAAAACAAAAAATCTACCGTAGCAGCACTTGTATCTGTTGTGGTCGATGGTGTCGCCACCTCGTGTTGAAACCAGTTCGCGGCCGCACAAACTAGGTTGGAGTAGTTTCACGAAGGTCATATAAAGTGATTATCTAGCCTGGTATAACCTGTTGAAGCCAATTTTATTTAAAAATGAAGAATCTGCTTTGTATAGCATGCTAACGAGCTAATTAGGTAGTTTTGTATAGCTTCTTGAACCTACTGAAATTGATCCGCGCCGACACGAACTAGTTTTGATAGGTTTCACAAGGGCTAGAGAGCAATGGCAACATCAAAACCTAGGTGGAGAGCTACGGCGAATTTGGCACTGCTAAGTGATAAAGTGCCTAGAGAGTGTACATTGCTAGGGGTCAGCGACGCAGTGGCATGGCCAAGATCCACAGAGCTGAGAGGAGTCGAGCTGAGCTAAGTTGATTAGGGCTGAGCTACGACAGTCTAAGTGGGGCCGAGAGCTGATCCGAACTCATGTGAGACTAATGTAGGACCGATGTTGAGCTAGGAGCTATTGGCAAAAATATGAGCTAGGCAAGATGAAGAGACATGATGACAGATAAAGCGATGGGGAGACACAAAGTGAGATGAGTATTGAGCGATGAGAGATGAGAGATGGGGGAGCAGTTCTTGTCTAAGAAACCAAATCCTACCTTTGCAACGGGTTCACATGTGACTGTTTGTTGAGCTTTGGTGTCTTTTTGAATAAAAATCAAGATGAATGTCAGACTTGATTTTGTGATGAATTTAATAGTGATTTTGTGATGGAATTTTTTACTTGGCAAGTGTGCTTGCTTCATGTGTTTTAGTGCTTTTTACTATTTAGATTTATTTGTCACTATAAATCTTAAACGCCATTTATGTTATGTGGTGGACATTTATTGCTTTGATGTCTTGGTTATACCACGATTATCAAAATATCTTTTGTGAAAATCAACGGCCTATCAGCACTTTTTTAATAATACTTGTATGAATTGACAAAAGAATGATTTCCTCTTGGAACATAAACTTACATCTTCAAAATTTTTCTTGCAACCTTACGGTCAACATTTGTTGGAGGGACACCGTCCGACCTGCATCATTGCTTTGTCCCTACACCAACCTGCATCACTGCTTTGTCTGGCACCGATAGCTTGGTTTGCGACCAAAGCTTACAACTACTGCTCCTGCATTTCTTGTTTCCATCTTTTGGTAGGGGGTTGTTGGATTCCATCTTATAAACGGGAAGTGATTATTGATTGGGGAGTTGTGGTCACTGTCGTAGGGAGGGTTATTGGTGGACGCAACAAAGGTAGATCCTTATACACCACCAGAATCGCTAGTAGCCAAATGACTTGACTCCCCTTGTCCGAAACATCAAGAGTTGGCAGTGGCACATAAGTCGTAGCAAGAACAAAAGCTCGAAATGTAGGGCCTTCATATCCTTCTTCAGAAAACAACAACCGCACAATCTCGCCCACTTTGGTGTTCACTGCGTGTTCCTTGTTCATTGTACTAGCCACACGCCTAGCTTTTGCAAACAACTATCTGACCAGAATTTCCACCCAATTTACACCTCTTGTTAATTTCACAATAGAGATCATTCCATGAGCCGCCCTGGAGATGTTGAAGACTTTGGCCATCAACCAAACTTCTTCCAACACCCATTGCAGACATTCTTAGACTTCCTGGTCTTAGCAATAGTGCAACCAAAATTCGCTATATTGATGGGATTACCATAATCCGTGACCATGTCTTGCATTGATGTCTTCTCTATTGGCATTGTCACCCCTGTAGTAGGTAAGCGGCGACACTTCTCCGCAACCACTTGTGCAAAAAGGTGGTGTGGCTCACTGTGAAGGCGCACTACATCTTGGCTATCTTTCCTGTGGTGAGTTCTTGCAGGATTAAGAGTGTATGTGGGTGAGATTGTACTTGCACCCAACCGATGAGAGTGTATTCTGATAATCGCATGCACTCTGTAAGATCCCCAATTTGCAAGTCTCTTCTAAAAATAAAAAAAATAGATTCTAATATCTGCTTTGTGAAATCTTAGTTCAAAATGCTTGTTTGGCAGTGTTGCAAGGTTTCAAAGTGAAAAGCAAGGTCGTTTTCATGTTCTAGTAGGCCAGATGCACGTTTGGTTCAGTTTTGAAAAAATCCCCCCTTTTATTAGTTTGTTCATGCTTTTTGTGCTTTTCGATGGTTTTTTGCAAAAAGTCCTAGATCCTTAATCTACGAGTCCTGATGGGGAAGCTATGGTTTAATTTTATAAAAATATGATTTTCGAGCGCTTATCACGATGTTTTTATCTTTTCATGATTTTAGTGCTTTTATTTGAAAAGCGAGTTTGCTTTTCTTTTTCCAATGGACAAGAGAAACCCGTGGTTAATTTTAGAAAATTTTTCTTTTTTTCTTTTTACGTTATTTTTAGCTTTTTGTGTTTTTTGGCGTTTTTGAAAAGCAATGTGCTTTCTAGGATGACATAAATATAAAAATATTATTTTTTTCACTTTCAAATATGAAAATGACCATCTAGTGAAGAAACAAGATTAAATGAGATTTTTATGGGAATTATTTTTATAAAAAGTGGCACCGTAAATACGTCGGGCAGTACAAGAAAGTCATAATTATGTCGAGGTATCACAATGCAACATAGTTTAGTCACGCTCACATTAGCTGCTGGGATACTGGCAAATTAATCAATTTTACTACAAAAATTGAAGGGAAATAGGGGGTGTTGACCACCAAAAGCAAATCCTTGTTTTTAGAAAAGACTCCCAAAAGCTTGTAGCTAATCTTGGCACAAGAGGGGGCACCCTGCCTCAGCTTGGGACACACTCCAGCCTGACCCAACACCTAAATTTTGCTTAGAGTGCTCAATTTTCGGTGCTGACAGTTGCGTCTACTATCGCACAGCAATACGTATGTATTATATGGAGTGGTGCAAGCTGAACACTCCCTCTCTACTTGCTTACTATCTTCTCTTCTCTTTTCACGATGTGCGTGTTTTCGATGACTTTGTGGTGAAAACCTCTACGTAGCTCTCATCGCCGATCTCTTGTGGCAAAGCAAGAAGCCTTTTTGACAGTCAGTAACTACTCTAAAGAATGGTAAGAAGCTCTAAACTCCATAGCCATCATCTCTTTCTCTCTCTATATTTTTCGAGTTACTACCCTCTTGGTGGTTGCTTTTTCATATACGAGGGCATGTATGGACGTGTTGGATATGTACAAGGATACTCCATGTTTGTTACATCATATTTAACACGCTAATTTATGCACACATTGTGTTAATGGTCATGTATGTATATAAAAGCCGCTTTTCGTTTCATGTCATGTAGGCGATAACACTATTTTGATCATATCTCTTAAACCACTATGAATTAGGTCAAACCCTTTAAACAAGAGATTAAACACATCATTTAGAATATTTGTCTCTTGGGTGTCATGCACGAGTAAAGAGTTAAGGTCAAAATATAGCTTGCTGTCCATTGCACTAAGTCAAAATTTTGGACCCTAGGCTTCTTGGAAAACCACTATATAGATTCATGGGATGAACCCACTTAACCAAATGAAAACATTGATTAAAATTATTAATAAATGTATTTAGATCATTGATATCACTTCGTGAATGCGAGTTATTAATTGTTCCTTGTACGTGAATACATATGTCTGTAGGGGTACCATATGACGTTGTGAGTTGGACGAGGTTCACATATGTTTTATGGATTATTTTGGTGAGTTGGATTCAAGTGTTTGATGTCCATAAACTTATATGGGGGTATACAGTTAGTCAATCCAAACCGTACGAACAAATATGAATAAGGTGGCTTTTTTTGTGTGCCACAGTTTGTTGTATAGGTCTTGCATGGCCAAAGTGATGTGATAAGGTGTTATTCTATATTATGGGACTGAGCTTGATCCACTAGTTTGAGGTCAAATACTTTCATTTTCATGTTATACATGTACCCAAAAATAGCAAAAAGTTGTTTTTTGCATATATGTGATGTTATGGCATATCGTTGATCAAAGTGACGGTGCTGTTTTGCATAATGGTTAAGTTGATAGGATGATGTCATATGATGTATGGAACCTCATAGATGGACACGAATGCCTTATATGCATGTATATATTTCTTTCCACCCTCCTAAGTCAAAACTAGCTTTATGTACTAGGGAGTGAGGTACGATCATAGTGCATCGACTTATGCATGGTTAGAAATTGTCAAAATGGGATTTTGAAGTTATGTGTAGTCACTGGTTGAACTTATTTTATACATAAAAAGTTCATGTCTTAAGCTAAGGGCCATGTGTGTGGGCTTAATTTGATTGCAATATATATGTCAAATTCCAAGTATGGGAGATGGTTCATTAAGGATTATGGTTTATGGTCAAGAGCTAAGATCCCTCATGGATCATGGTTATGATCTTGAATGTAAAAGCCGGTGTGGCTCTTGGATCTTTTTTTGGGGATATGGTTGTGTTGCCAAAAATTTTGCAGCCATGTTATGTGCTAAAGTGGTTTTTGCAGGATTTGATGTACATCACCCTGAGTTGGGTGGAGTGCTCACCCATGTGATGACATTGGGATTATGATTTAGGGATTTGGATTGGATTATGAAGTGGTTTTGATGCTTTATGGTGGACGTGTAAGGGTAGAGACCTTGTACAGTTTGACTGCTTGGAAAAGATTGTTTGTGCATATGAAAGATGTTATTGTGATTGGACTCATGTGTTATGTTTCTCATGGAAACATTGTTATAAGACCAGCATCACCTATATCAGTTAGCCTTAGAAAAAATGGTCAATGGCATGGGGCTTTACTCGATCGGGCATATTGCCTAGGCCTGTTTTTTGATAGGCTCATCTACATGGTTAGTGCATCGGGGGGGTTGAATGATCTACACAACTAATGCGTCGAGGATCTTGCCTTGGCTTTGCCTAAACACTTGATGTTAGGCATGGAAGAGGTGTGACACCTAAACTAGTATGGTTGGTTTTTATTTCCTACCACCTAGTGGTATTTGGGATGCTTTCATAGCTCAAGTTCATGGAGAAAGGCGAAGCGGCCTCAGCGTATGTCTGGCTCAGGTAGGTTGGAGGTTTTCTGGCTCGCTCCCTTCAAAGTGAAATTCTCTTTGTCCATAGTAGAGTGAAAGTGCATGGGTGGACCAGTTGATCCCGACACAAGGTTCCGTGCTCTGCTAGTTCCGTGCTTTGATGTTGTGGTATACCCAAATTTTGTTATTGCATTAATTCATGGTTGCCTGGTTCATTTAGATGGGGCATTTAAATATTCTCTTTTGTCATTCTCATTCTCCTGTGTCTCTATGCACATTATTTCATCCACCGCTCTTCTCTCTCTCTCTCTCTCTCTCTCTCTCTCTCTCTCTCTCTCTCTCTCTCATTCATTAATTATTCCGGCAATGTGGTGTACACTTATATTCACCCTCCACCTTGTTATTTTTCTTGAGTACGCTTTCATTCATAACAACATTCAGGGGTAGCACTAGTCGCTAGGTGCCTCTAAATGCAATCCGGCTCATGGCTTAAACTCGATGCTAGATCGGGGACTAATAACTCCTCTTCCATGCAAACGCTTTCATAACTCTGATGTATATTGAAATTTTATTAAAGTGTAAAATTGTATATTTTTTGCATAGATCCCTGGGGAGGGATATCTCTCACCTAGTATCAAAGCCTAAAGTTATAGGAATAGCCTAAAGCTTGATACTAGTTGGGTTAGTCATGCATCATGCATGCATTTATGCATGCTATTTGAGAAAGAATATTGTATTCACAATGCATTTATAAGTGACATTGAGTGGTGACATGTGGTTGAGTTGTCTTCTTGTATGGATTTATGTGGTATTGGATTACAATGAATTGATTGAAGTATCATACAAGTGTATTAAGAATTTCTTCGAATGTTTTTTATGTACTTAGCAATGGCTCCTAAGGTGACATCTGAATGCTTTAACAATGGGAACGAGGTTTTGGCCATAGTGTTCAACAATATGGCGACATGGTTATCGGGGGATGCAAGGGAACTTCTTTATCTTGAGATAGGGACCAAAGTTTTGGCAACACCATGGACTATGACTTGCTAGAAGAGTGTTGAATGTAGTTACCTTACTTGCAACTAAGAACTCTTCTGCCAATTCTTTATCTACATTGATGATAGCCCAAAAGATTGGTTTGCTAACCTCAAAGTTTTTCAACTCAGAATGTGGATAGGCCTAGGGAATATGTACTATTACTTGGCAATGCGCTCACAAATGCTCATAATTGCTGGATTTGCCAAGCAGTTTGAAGCACTTACTATAGGAAAATAAATATTAGAGGATAACTACAGACCACATTGTTGTGTCGACAATCTAAGAGAATTCCTAGTAATGAGAGTTAAGAGAGTATTTAGAGAGTTAGCCCCAAAGCATCATTAATATTGTAAGAAGCCATAAAAATCAAATTTTGATGAATAAAGAGCATAAACTCAATTTTTTTATCCATGTGTACTAAGTCTTCTCTCTCCTTGTCTTGTTTTTAGATGGATCTCCTTAATTGTCTAGATGAATTCTCGAGTGGCTTTGCGAGCAATGGCTATTTCAACTCTGCAATTGGATTCAATGTTTGTTGGGGAGTTGAAGTGGATCAAGCTTCAAAGGGGACTAAAGATTATCTTGTTCCAAACTCCTACACAACATGAGAATTGTATGTCGATGCACAACCTGAACACCGAACCCAAGTGCCTGCTAGGTACATGGTTGATCCACAACTTTGGGTCAAGGAACTTTTTTAAGAGGGTAACATCAAAGTATAAGGATATGTTCTTTACCTTAGCCTATGCTCACTTCTGGATACACCAAGCTGTGAAATCATTCTTAGTAAGAAAGCACTCTTATTCAACCAAAGATATGGCTTTTGCGACGAGAAGGTCATATTAAGGGTTTGGAAGAAGTCAAGTATTGGCAACCGATTCTATTACGTACCTCAAGATTCTTTTAGTAAAGTCTATGGACCTATCCTGAAGTTCAATCCTCACAATGTTACCATCACTTTTGACAACTATGAGAAGCCTAGATGTGTTTGAAACTTTTCTCAAGCATATCCAATGGTGATGAACTCAAGCGAGCATTTTTATAGAGATGATGTCAATGAACGACACGTCCATGTAAACTGCATTTGTGCATTATCACCAACATATATTTCTTAAGGGGAAGGTTGGTATAAGGAAGAGGATGTAAATTTAAGTGCACAAGTAGAAGTTTTAAACTCTAAAACCCAAGATGTAAGTAAATACAAGGGTAGAACCTCAATCATAGGAACCAAGAATTGGTTTATTGGACCTTTACACAATTATGCACCTTCTTTAAAGTAACATGTAACCTTTTGTCATTTATAATTGGGAAAATTAGATTTTGATTTGATTCCAATCATTTTTGGTTGAGTTGTAACCCAAGTTTTATCAATTGTAAACTAACTTGAGCGATGGGGTGTGTGTATAGATGATTGATATTTTGCCTCAAGGAATATGGGTAAAATTGATAGTCAAAGAGCATCTTCAAATGTGAGTGGAGGTGCAGTGGCTTATCACGACCACACGTGATGGGATGGAGAAGAAAAGATTACTATCGATGGATATTGTACTGAGTACCTTTCAAGTATGGTATCATTATGCTACAGGAAACCCGAAGTTTAGACCGCAAGGAGACAAAGTACACCAATGGGAATCATCGAATGGGTATAATCCAAGTTAGAAAAGGAGATCATTGTCACTAATCGTCTGTTGTACATCGATGCCCATGAACTTGCCCTAAGACCAACGAAGGGAACGTGGATAGCTAGGACTATACTTCCTTTAGTAATGGCATCGGGATGCTTTAATATTGTCATGTTTAACGTATAGGGTTAAAAATGTTTATCCAATGACGCCTATTTCTTTATCCCAATGCCTTGGAAAGTATTCTTTGACTTATTTGGAAAGTCCACAATCCACAACCCACACAACATAAAGATATTGTGCAATGTTTACAATAGACTCTGATGCTTAGCCAATTGTACGAGTATACAAAGTACCAATGGATGGAAGATACCTGACAAGTTTCCTAAGGATTTTTCTTAGTTTGATGACTACTTCAACTTCAAGAATGCGACGTTCCATAGCAACATGGGAGTGCCTATGATGAACTGCTCACTCACATAGGAGTGGTATGACTCACACGCCACCAAAGAAACGTTCTAGCCAAAAATTGTGAAGAACTAATGGGATAACCTACCATACATACTCCTAAAATGAGACCACTATGACCCAATAGTTGAAGGATGTCATAATGGTTATTATAGAGTAGATTATGTTAGGACCATTAGAAGTTATTGATAAATTTTTAAAGGCAGTGTAAAATTTTAAACCTCGAACAATTTTTGCGATCTAGAACTAACTTAATTTATTCATAATTCTTTCTTTCACTCTCTTGTCATAGTTTCAATTGTCAAATTTATTTTACTTAGAGAGACTTACGACGGAATAGGATATATTGTACCAAGAGCGATCTTGGTTGATATGGTGCAGGAAGTTACCATGCTTCCTAGAGGAAATGCAGTGGTTGCAAATGCCAATGTACCAATTGCGTCTCCACAAACAATCATTGATAGAGACATTAATGCTATGCTTCATAAGTCTTAACTTGGGAATATAAACTAGGTCTACATGTGTGACATGGATAACAACTGGATCCAGTGTCGACACCTGCAACATGCACAAACATAGCCAGTTCTAGTTGAATGTTTTTGTATGGATGCAAGTAACAACTGGATCCTTCTTCTTGTAGGTGTAGTGGAGGCTCTTGCCACTTTATGGAACATACATTTTAGATTGACCATTATACTTTTACAATACGATGAGACCTCATTCTTATAGCAATGTACAAAAATAATTCTAAGATTGGGTTTTTTTTTGTGCTTAGCATTGTCACTTGTCTAAAGGAAGCTGTCTTTTGAACTAAAATGTTCATTTATGTTGTATTATATAAGTAAAGCAGCTACACACACACACACACACACACACACACACAAAACAAATAGAGCACACAATGGAAATGGGACTAAAAACTACTCTGTTTCTCCACTACTCAAAATAATGATAAGGCCTACAAAAGATAAGCGAAAAATACAACATAGTAAGAGACTATGCATAATGACCAATGTGAAACCTCTTATGAGTCAGATGGAAATATAATGGCCATCACTCTTTATAGATAATCTAGTTCAGTGAACTCTAGCTATAATGCCACAAGCGGTGTTTGTCATAAAATCTAATATCTAACTATCTCAAATGATTTTCTTATATTGAAATGATCATTTAATGTGGGAAAATTAATGGGAACAAGAGTTAGAATATAGATATGTGCTTTTGGACCTATCTTATCACAGGACCAAGCGAGAGAAGGCTACATCTCATGAAGGGTCCAAAAGGGAGATGGTCTACCAAAGAGCAATGATCCGGTAATGGAGCGTTAAAGACCTTAAGGTTAGCTTAGTCAAAGACCTCCAAAGGTTAGTGTTAAAAGTCCTTAGACCTAGGACGTTTAGGTACTTTAGACCTTAGGCAAGCTAGGCTTCTGCTTGAGGTGCTTGTCGTGCTTGAGCTGACTGAGGTGCTTGTCATGCTTAATGACTAAGGTGCTTGAGGTGCTTGATGACCAAGGAGCTTGAGATGCTTGACGTCAACATGTTGCCTACAAAGGAAGGGGCGAGCCCCAAGAGTAGGGAATGAGAGAGATCACACTACCACTCACCCAAGGGGCACCCTTCCCACAAGAGGCATAAAGGACACATGTCAAGCCCCTAGCAAGGTTTCCCTCAAAGTGTGCCTAAAGCCCATTGGATGGCCTTTGAGGAGGTCCAATGAGAATTTAAACTAATTAATTAATTATTCAAACATTATTCAAGCCCTCTCTCTCTCAAAGGGGAAAGGAGGACACTTGTCCAAATGCTATCACTATTACTAGGTATGACTAAAGCATGTGATTGGCTAAGCTTGGCAAGGTCCAATGAAGTGAATGGATGAGCTAGGAGGAGGGGTCGACCAAGGCAAGTAGGGGGGTTGCTTTTGGTATACACTCTACCACACACACTCACACACATTCTCTCATTGTGTTGAGCAAGAACTCCATCTATTTCTCCAAGCTTGAGAAGTAGAGAGCCTACACCAACACCTCTTGGCTATGGAATGCAAATCCACCCAAGAGTCATGCTTCAAAGCAATGCTTACCATCTTCTTCATCTTCCTTACTATGCTATACTATGCTCTATGAGTAATGATATGAGAGGAAACTACTTCTTTCTTGTATGCTACATCTTCTTCCTCTTCCCTTCCCTCACTCCCTGCTAGCTCTCTCCACCTTTGAAGGTGTTTGAGGTCTTGGGATTGAGGCCGGAGACAAGTTATTACTGTTTTTGACAAGGTAGTTACGGGCATAACTTTGGTGCATGAAGTTTACCATCTTCATTGCATCAACAAGGTCTCAAGGAACAAAAAGCATGTATTGTACCAAGTCTCTCTTCATGGGAGAATCTATAATACAAAAGCCTTTTGGAGGGGGGATCGGCTCCAAGTAAATCCAGTCCTCAAATGTTGTCAATTTCTCTAATTCTCTCTGTCTTTTACAAGTATTGTTAATGCCAAGCTAACTAGGTATAATGTTCATTTTGCTACCTTTAATCAAGTACTCTCCTTATGCTCTTTAAGAATTCTCTTAAGGAAATGCTCACTATTGTTACTTTAATACCACTACAGTCAATGTTATAGCCATATTCCATTACAGCGTTCCTCACGCCCATCACCTCATGCCAATGATAATGTACGTGTGAGAAGTCATCCAAGCATACCATGAGATGAGATTGGCATATGAGCACTCCTCCTCAATCTCAACGCCATCTGCCTCAGTTTCTTAGGTCACAGGGCTTTCATGGATGATGCCCGCAATTTGCTCATCTATCGTCATGTACCTAAGGTCCATGTTACTAGCCAAGGCCATGTCTCTAATGAGTGGTAATGCAGTTAAATGTGCTATATCCTTGCATGGAACATTGAGTTTTGCACCTATTGTATGCTACTAAGCTTGTAAGTAAATGGAAACCAACCTTTGTGGCTATATAACCAACTCTCTAAGTAGCATCTTTAGCTATATTACGTCACATGCTACCACAAAAACACTGTTGTACTCAGTCTCTGTACTTGACAAAGAAATCATGAGTTCCTTCTTGCTGCTTCACGTTAGAGAAAAACTCCAAAGAAAACCTTGAATCAATTATACGACCACACTTTCCCATTTGATTGATGAGTATTGTTTTGCAAAAAGCGTATCAACTTACAATCTAAGACAAGTTACACTTCGGGTTAGCAGGACCACTGGGCAGAATCACTCAAAAATTTGAGGTATGTCCATGTCATGCTGAAGAGAGATGGAAGCTCACTTGTAGTGCTACGAGCACTTTATATTTTGAAGGTATTAATCTAAAATATGTAGATCCACCAATGCTCCCATTGTTTTGAGGGCTTGAGAATTTTCGTAGATTGCTCCTTGAAAATTTCACTCTTTTCTTTTCCACAAGGTGTAGCCTCCATCTGTTTTTTTCACATGCTCCACCCTTGTTATGTGGTGCAACTGAACTCTTCAGAGCAAGGAGACAAAGTATGCCTATAATTTGAGGAATTTAGTGTGATAGTAGATTACATAGAAAGGAGTTGTGTGTCACTTTCAAAGGATGTGCACATGAAGAGAAAACTTACTCACTAAACGACACAAACAAGGAATCTTCCACTTGCTGCATCTAACCCTTGAATATAAGAATCACAAAAGAGTTAGATGCTGCAACCAGCTTCAAAGTAGAGAGAGAGAGAGAGAGAGAGAGAGAGAGAGAGAGAGAGAGAGAGAGAGAGATTCTTATGGTGGGAGCTTCATCATGTGTGCGACGAGGGATGGTGGGTGGCTAAGTTTTTGGATGTGAAAAAGGGGGATTTGTACGAGCGGGGGTTAACCCTTATGTTAGCAAACTACTTCACTGGTTTGTAACACTGCCAAAATAGACAGAGTTGCAAAACTCTCTTCTTTAGGACGGATCCGCATGGGTGGGCGTAGAACCCCTGCCACTCGTCATCTACCTTGTCGATTATGCGAAGAGGAGCCGATTGGAAATGCCAACAATACTTGCTGGTAGGAGTAGGAGAGGCATTTTCCAACTCTGCAAATTTCGGCAGAGTTGAGACCCCGTTGAGACTTGAGGGATGCATTTGTTGACGAGTGTCGGCTTGGGTTCTACCCCAGCCCTTACCCCCGTCATGCTCTGAGGCAAACACAAGGGAACCCTAAGTTGTTAGAATAGGCAAAATTTGATTACATTCTCATAACGCTACCCATAGATGTGCGAAAGCGCTCAAATTTGTTGCAGAAGAGCCCTCATGTGCAAACTAGTGCTAGAAAAAACTTGGGGTCCAATGTATTTTAACCGGCTGAAATTGTAAAATCCCGGTTATGTTTTGAGCTTGCCTTTGAGAAACCCGGAATATGTACACAAGTTTTAGTGTAATTGCCGGCAAAAGCTTCAAATTTTGACCTAAAAACAGGGGAATTTCAAGTTTGCCCTTATTTTTACCGGTTAGGGAAAATGTATTTTTCTAGCTCTGAAGTCAGCGAAATCTCGGTGGGAAAGAAAAAGGCGAAAGTCAACTTAGCTTATCCGCACCGCCACAACGCGCCACGTACGGCCCACGAACAAGAGAGTGCGTGGGATTAAAGAGCGCGAGCGCCGAGCACTACAGGCATGAGCCATCATCACCAAAAATGAAGGCTTCATCAGTACTCGCTTTGGCAGTGATAAGCATGGTTTTGGTTTCGGTCCTGTTGGAAGGAGCTGCTGCTGCTGATGTTTACAAGAAGAAACCGAGATGCGTGAGCAGGCTGCCACATCCCGACTGCGACAAAAGCCCCGTTGATGGCAGCTACACCAACATCTGCTCCTGCTGCCGTAAAGTCGGTGGCGTGACCTTCTGCCCTCGCCTCTACAAGAAGCTTGCCGCAATTAAGGATGTGTGCGCACGCATACGCTGTGCTACTTCTCCTTGATTCATCACAAACACTTGTTTCTACCAAAGTGAAGCTTATCTTCTCTCTCTCTCTCTCTCTCTCTCTCTCTCTCTCTGCACAATGACCCCCCCCCCCCCCCCCCAACCCTTGTGTGACCAAGTGAACTTGGATTCATTTCCCTCAGGTTATTCCCTTTACCTCTTGAAAAACATGCCTTCAATTCAAAGTTAAGTGGTCCAAGTTCAATGGGAAGATCTCTTGAAATTGTTCCTAGGACGTTAATAGGCATCCTCACACCGGGGGGCTACCCTCAGCACTAAAGGGCATGGGAGCAAAGAGATGGGATCTACGGTTGAGGATGCGCGCACGAATCTCAAGGAGATTTGAGGGCTCAAAAAAATGGGGGGTGGGGTGCTGCTCGCACGATTTGAACCCCGGTGGGTGCTGGGCAAGGCGCATGGCTTATCCAACCCCCTGTGCGCATATGTTGACCATGGTGGGCAACAAATGCATGATAAGTCAACGTGGACAGGTGTGCCCATGTCCAAGTTTACTTTTCGACGTCCTAGTTTACTTCTGGTGCATCCTACGGCCCTGCGCGCCTCTGCTTTTGTGCTCGGGCTTCTCAGCCGTAGATCCCACCTCTGGGGCTTCATTTAATGCCCCGTGCCCTTTAGTGCTGAGGGGGGGCTACCCTTGTCCTCGATACCCCAACCCAACATAGTATTCTTGCAGACACTACCAAGGGGGCGAGGAGAGGGTAAGCTTTCCCATGGAGAGAGACTAACCACGTGGCATCATTGTGTACTATTTGTAGTTGTAGCTAGTACATAGCACGTTGGAGAGAGAGAGAGAGAGAGAGAGAGAGAGAGAGAGAGAGAGAGAGAGCTGGCTAGTGTTGATTATCGCATAGATGGCGACGTCCACTTTGTTTTTTTTTGTTCAATTGGCGAGGTGCATGCCAAGGGGGACCCTTGCTTGGGCCACCAATTAATGAAGATTTAGAAGAGCAACTCTATTATTTATAACAGAGTGGGAAATCCTTGGTCCTTATTCGATGTTGCCTGTCAATCCAGCCTATGTGAATGTAATGGAAACGGCCTATGAACTTTGAGGATAGCGGAATTAAGAGAATTAGAGTGAGCATTTTTGTGAGACTACTTTGAGAACATAGAGGGTGAACTTAATTAGCGGTAGCAACAAAATAATAATACTTAATTAACTTGGCGTGAACAATACTTTTGCTAGAGAGAGAGTTTAGAGAACTTGAGAACCGTTGAGGACCGGATTTATGTGGAGCCGATCCCCCCTCCAATAGGCTTTTGTATTATAGGTTCTCCCATCAAGAGAGACTTGGTACAATACAATCTTTGTGTTCCTTGTGACTTAGGTGATGTAATGAAGATGGAAAGCTTCATGCATCACAAACATAACATAATCTTTGTAAAAGCATTAACCATCCCTGGCCTCAGTCCCAAGGCCTCAAACACCTTCAAAGGTGGAGAGTGCTAGCGGGGAATGAGGATAGGGAAGAGGAAGAAGAAACATTCATAGGAGAAAGAAATAGTTTTTTACTTATCATTACACTTCTTGCTTAGCATACATAATAGCATAGCAATGAAGATGGAGAAGATGGAAAACTTAAGCATTGGAGCATGGCTCTTGGTTGGATTTGCATTCCATAGCCAAGAGTGTTGGTGTAGGCTCTCAACTTCTCAACAAGCTTGGAGAAGGAGATGGAGCTCTTGCACTTTGCACTTTGCACTTCACACAATGAGAGAGTGTGTGTGTATGTGTGTGAGAGAGTATACCCTGCAAGCAAGCCCCCAACTCCCCCCCCTTGTAGCTCATGCTAGAAGATGATTGGACCCGTACAAGCCTAGCCAATCACATGCAGGGTGCATATCAAGGTACCATACTACCCTTGGGACAAGTGTTCTCCTTTCCCCTTTGAGAGAGAGGACTTGATCAATGCATAATCAATTAAATAAATTAGTTAAATTATCATTGGACCCCTTGAGAGGCCAACCAATAAGCTTTAGGCACACCATGAGGACAATATGAAGAGGAACTTGACAAGTGTCCTAATTACTTCTCTAGACCATGCTTGACTTGTGTGAGGGTGTGCATGTTCTCTCTCTAGCTCCTACAATGAGGGCTCGCCCCCCCTTGAGTAGGGATCATATTGACTTTTGGGAACACCTTGAACCATTCAAGCATAGGGAAGGTTCTCACTACAAGCTTAACTCAAGACTAGAGAAGGTTCCCACATCAAGCTCATCCCTAGCACCTCAAGCACAACAAGCACCTCAAATACCTTAGTCATCAAGCATGACAAGTACCTCAAGCACCTCAGTCATCAAGCACAACAAGCACCTCAAGCTTGGGCCGGGTTCCCACCTCAAGCACAACCCTAACTTGCCTAAGGTCAAAGGAATTTTAACACTAACCTTTAGAGGTCTTTAATGAAGCCAACCCTAAAGTCTTTAAGATCCATTAGCTAGCATTGCTCTTTGACAAACCATCTCTCACTTGAACCCTTTAACTTGGCCCCGTGTTGAGATAGATCCATAAGCACATGTCTAGATTCTAATCGTTTCCATTTATTCTCCCACATTAAATGATCAGTTTAATATGAAAAAATCATTTGGGTTGGTTAGATATTAGATTTTATGATATTACCTCTCTCTTGAAATCATAGTTGTCCTCGACTATGAGGTAGAAGAGATAAAGCCTCAGTCATTAGTCGATATTTCTTAGCGGGTAGAGGATCCTTTTTTACCCTAGGACATCATTCCAAGATGGATGACTAATCCATTTGGTGCTTGGGAGATGTAGCTGCTGCAAGCATGTCTGGTCTTTAGTCCATTTCATTCTCCCAAAGTAGAGTGACAAATTCTACTTGGTGTTTGAGAGACGTCGTCATCACAAACAAGATTCTAAGCATGCATACTATCTAAATTTGTGCATAATTAAAAGAGAATTAGTCTTATAAGACAACAACATTGGTCATTTAGAAGAAACATGTACATTTGCTTACTCTAATGTAGCATTGTAAGCATTGACAAGGTTCATACTATCCTTAAGATGTATTCCTTGCATCCATCTAGCATCTTCAAAAGGATAATTTTTGAACTTAATAAGATACCATCCGATAATCTTACCATGTTGTAGTACCTTGTCTTCATGCCGAAGGATAGCTTCGGGTTTAGCACCTCTTCTTGGTCTTTGATTTCTAGAGGGTCTTCAATCACTTGGTGGCTCTCCTTTGTAGGGTTTAAGTAGGCTTACATAAAAAACATTGTATAGGAGCCAATGGTTGAAGCCATCTCATTGATTGGCTTCAAGATTTGAAAAGGACCAGAATATCTTTTTGCTAGTTTAGCATGATACTTTTGATGGCTCGTAGGATTTTTGCCCGTCGTTTGCCTCAATCGAGCGTTAGGAAACTTGAGTAAGACCCAATCATTTTCCTTGAATGTTAAGGCCCCCTTAAGGCCCTTATGTGCTTATCAACAATAGCCTTTTGCCTTTGTTGAGAGATGGATATAGCCTCCTTAATCTTTTGGAAAGATTCGTGTAGGTCACGGCTATACTCATGCAACAAAGATCTTTTCATGTACTTTAAGTAGCAAGGGAAATTTAGGTCTTCCCTCTATGATCGTTGTGAGCGTTGATCTACTTCTGTAACATAAGTCTTTAGTATATCGAATATCGTAAGATTAGCTATCTCACTTTGGCCATCATTGTTCATTCCAAGTTAATCAAGTACTATGTTCGTGTTGCTACCATCAATTAAGTTCACCCTCTATGTAATCTCACAAAAATTCTCACTCTAATTCTCTTAATTCCGCTATTCTCAAAGTTCATAGGCCATTTCCATTACATTGATATTAGAGCATTTGGTTCTTCTTTTCTTGGTTAAGAAGAGAGGTCCTTAAGTAGCCTATTAATGGTTGATTTGGTTAATTATATTAGGGTAAGTGGGACTAGGATCTATTATCGGTTTTGTTGAGCCCACTATGTGGGATATGGTGCACACCTTGGGAGCTTTGGTATTAATAATGGGGTCTTTTTAGACTTGCCTACGGCTTTACCATTATTGAGCCATAAGAAGTCTGAAAGGAGCTATCTCTCGGCAATTCTGCTATGTTAGACCCACCCCACTACTCTCTATAATAATTGACCAATTCGAGCCGTGGGTGTAGATACTTAAGTGCTAAGGAGTAGCAACTATGGTTTTTAATTGCCAAAGGATACACTAAGTAAACACATAAGTATAATTAGCATGGTTGACAATAACCAAGAGAGTAGAATGAACTTTGATTTTGCACATGATGGTGCTTATGATGATGCCCCCATGTTTATCAATTATATTGTTACTAGGTTGCATCAAGCTATGGGCAACCCTACTTTGCAAGCCGAAGTTACCCAACAACTTCTGCTTATGGGATTTCCCTTCCTCTCCAAGAGGAGAGAGAGAGTTTAGGAGGCCTCTTGATGAGACTCCCAAAGGAAGACTCTCTCCCATAAGAGAGGAGGAATCCAAAGAATGAGAAAGAAGTAAATCCGTAAGCTCCTTTGAAGATGTGGCTCCACAAAGACGACGGTCTAGACTGTCGCCAACTCCTCCCAAGAGAGAGACAAAAAGAAGAAATATCAAGCCCATGGAAAACAAGGATCGAAATGAAGCTAAAGGGAAGAGCAATGCTCAAAACTCTTCCCAAGGCAACACCAACACCAACAACAACAAGGGCAAGAAGAAAGGAGCTTACAAAGGTAAAAATAAGCTCTCAACAGAAGAATTAGAGGCCTTTCATAAAGACCATAAATGCTTTAAGTGGAGAGAGAGAGAGAGAGAGAGAGAGAGAGAGAGAGAGAGGAACCAAGCATGAGAGGGGGGTATACTCTCCCACACACACACACACATTCTCTCATTGTGTGGAGTGCAAAGTGCAAGAGCTCCATCTCCTTCTCCAAACTTATTGAGAAGTGGAGAGCCTACACCAACACTCTTGTCTATGGAATGCATATCCAACCAAGATCCATGCTTCAATGCTTAAGCTCGCCATCTTATTCATCTTCATTACTATGCTATTATGCTATGATAAGCAAGAAGAGTGATGATAAGGGAGGAACTATTTCTTTCTCCTATGAGTCATTCTTCTTCCTCTTCCCTACCCTCATTCTCTGCTAGCTCTCTCCATCTTCAAAGGTGTTTGAGGCCTTGGGACCGAGGCTTGGGATAGTTAATGCTTTTTGCAAATTTTATGTTATGCTCGTGATGCATGAAGCTTTCCATCTTCATAGCATCACTAAGGTCACAAGGATCACAAAGATTGTATTATACCAAGTCTCTCTTGATGGGAGAATCTATAATTCAAAGGCCTTTTGGAGGGGGGGACCGGCTCCAAGTAAATCCGGTCCTTAACTATTGTCATGTTCTCTAATATACTCTCTCTTGCAAAAGTATTGTTCATGCCAAGTTAATTAAGTACTATGTTCATGTTGCTACCATCAATTAAGTTCACCCTCTATGTTCTCAAAGTAATCTCATAAAAATGCTCACTCTAATTCTCTTAATTCCGCTATTCTAAAAGTTCATAGGCCATTTCCATTACAGAGTGTATGTGAAAAAACCAGAACCAGACACACAACCAAATTTAGAAGATGAACCTCTAGACCTATTCCACATCAGACCAGTAGGACAACGGCTATTCTCAAAGTTCATAGGCCATTTCCATTACAGAGTGTATGTGAAAAAACCAGAACCAGACACACAACCAAATTTAGAAGATGAACCTCTAGAACTATTCCACATCAGACCAGTAGGACAATGGCTTGTGGAACTTATGAAAACTTTGGGCCAAACTCAGCAACCAACCATGCCATTACAGCCTCATTCATCCAGTACTCACATGCAACACTCGATTCAAATTCAGTCATGCTACAAACCAATTGGACCAATCCAGATTCAGTGGGCAATATCAATACCCTATAATGGTCATCAGAGGAAATTAAATGCCTCAATCATAAAAAGAATCCTATTAGTGATAACGATCAAGGCGAACCAGTGCATGTTTAACGAGTGTTTGACATGTCATAAATGGTGCACACAATCTCGAGACATGAAAAGAGTGGAGCATTCATGGCGCATGTGCGTACAAATATGCGAAGGGTACACCCATCCTCACTTTACTCGCATCCTCCTGTGCCACTTACATTGCAACTTGTAGAAGTTTCCTTGAACTCGCAGCATCAAGCTTCTTTGCTACATACACCCACTCCTTTGACATGCAGCTCTTCTCGAAACCCCTCGGTGCTCCATGTTCGAGTTGATCACCACCACAAGTGAGTACTCTAATTCTACACTAGATCGGTCCCCTTCACCATGCATGGCTAGAAGAAAAATGTTCAAAAAATGAAAGACACCATAGATAGCATGTTTGCAAAAACCGAGACCTTAATAGCATTAGTGGTTGAGACAGTAAGAGTAGTAGCCCATAGTAAGATTTCCAAATATGTATTTCAAGACAAGGAGCAAGCTCTGATACATCTATGGCATTTGGAGGTGATAGTGGAAGCCGCAAAGTTGCCCTTTGATGCAGGTATTACTTAACAGGTACTTGCTACATTCCAGTCAGACAGCGGAAGCGTAGTGGTCAATGGCATTTCACTAAAATTGACCATGGGGAAATAGGCCCATGTTTTCAGAATCCCGAATGCAGTTAAACCTACGCCAGCCCCACTGCTAATGCGGTGAGCAAATTTTTGAAGGAGGATGAGCATGCAGAAAAAAAAGGAGAAAGGCCGGAGCACAAGGCATTTCAGTAGCTGCACTAGAATGTAGCTCAGTGTATTACTTCATAGCAAAGACTATCAGCTTGAAGAAAAATCCGACATACTTGTCTAAAAAGCTATTCACTATGCTACTAGATAAAATTCAAAATTAGGATGTCAGTATCAACATCAACCGGCTCATGTATACCAGTGTATTGCAATAGAAATCCAAGGCTAAGTCCAGAAGCCTTTTTAAAGTGTGGTATGTCTAGCAATTTTTTGTATTGGGCAAATCTAGCTCCAGTACACTCTATTGTTTAGAATATCTGGGACAAGGTGACCAAAGAGAGAGCACACAAAATCACAATTTCATCCTTTAAAAACACCAAAATAGAAGACACTGGTAAGAGCAAAGGGACAAAAGAAACTATCGCACAGCCACAAATGGAACACAAAGCAAAAGAGACAAGAGCTGATAGAACCTCTACACAAGGAGGGATAGAGTCAACAAGCAAGAAGCAGAAGACAACAAATCTATTAAAGAAGTTCCAAGCTAGGATACAGAAACCAGTTAGCACTGCTGAGCCACCAGTAGACATGACGCAAGGATAGACCATTGGCCAGCAAGAATCAAAGGAGATGTCATTAAATCTAATATCTAACCAGCACAAATGATTTTCTCATATTAAACTGATCATTTAATGTGGGATAATAAACGGGAACAAGGGTTAGAATATAGACAACACGGGGCCAATGGTAAAGGGTCCAAATGAGAGATGGTCTATCAAAGAGCAAGGTTAACTAATGGAGCTTAAAAGACCTTAGGGTTAGCTTCATTAAAGACCTCCAATGGTTAGTGTTAAAAGTCCTTTGACCTTCGGCAAGCTAGGGCTGAGATTGAGGTGGGAACCCGACCTAAGCTTAAGGTGCTTGTCGTGCTTGATGACTAAGGTGCTTGAGGTGCTTGTCTTGCTTGATGACCAAGGTGCGTGCTTGATGACTAAGGTGCTTGAGGTGCTTGTCATGCTTGATGACTAAGGTACTTGAGGTACTTGTCATACTTAATGAGGAAGGTGCTTGAGAAGCTTCCCATGCATGGGGGGTAAGGTGCTTGAGTCAAAAAGAGACCCTACAAACTTAATGAGAAACGTGCTTGAGAAGCTTCCTATGCATGAAAGTCCCAAAGTTAGGGGAATCTTTGACTTAACTTTCCACTCACCCAAAGGGCACCCCTTTTCTTAAAAGGCACACGGGACACATGTTAGACTCTCCCTAAGCTTAACCACATGGTGTGCTTGAATGCTATTGGTTGGGCTAAAGAGGGGTCCAATGAGCTTCTAGTTCCATCCAACAAATATCTAGATATATTCAAGCTCTCTCTCTCTCTCTAAGGGGAAGGAGGATACTTGTCCAAAGACTACCCATGTACTTGAATGCATGCTGCATGTGATTGGCTAGGGGGGAGAGAGGTCCAATGAGCTTGAAACATGTGTAAAAGCTACAACTCGCCCCAAGCAAGCAAGGGGGGTGCTGGGGGGATATACGCCACACACACACACACACACACACACACACACACTCATTTTGTGGATTCATTCTCACTTGGTGAAAGTTGAGGAACTCCACCTCCTTCTCCAAGCTTGTGAGAAGTGAGAGCCTACACCAACACTCTTGGCTATGGAATGCAAATCCAACCAAGAGCCATGCTTCAATGCTTAAGCTTGCCATCTTCTCCATCTTCATTACTATGCTATTATGTATTCTAGCAAGAAGAGTGATGATAAGTGAGGAACTATTTCTTTCTCCTATGGAATGTTTCTTCTTCCTCTTCCCTATCCTCATTCCCCGCTAGCTCTCTCCACCTTCGAAGGTGTTTGAGGCCTTGGGACTGAGGCTTGGGATAGTTAATGCCTTCTACAAATTTTATGTTATGCTTGTGATGCATGAATGGGGCATGAATCTTTCCATCTTCATTGCATCACCTAGGTCACAAGGAACACAAAGATTTTATTGTAACAAGTCTCTCTTGATGGGAGAAACTATAATACAAATGCTTATTGGATGCGGGACCGGCTCCCTATGAATCCGATCCTCAACTCTTGTCATGTTTTCTAAACTCTGTCTCTTGCAAAAGTATTGTTCATGCCAAGTTAACTAAGTACCATGTTTATGTTGCTACCATCAATTAAGTTCACCCGCTATGCTCACAAAGTAATCTCACAAAAGTCCTTCACCTAATTTCCTAATTCCACTACTTTCAAAGTTCATAGGCCATTTCCATTAGATCGGTATCAGAGAATTTGGTTTCTCTTTTCTTGCTTAAGAAGAGAGGTCCTTAACACTAGGTTGGTAACCTAACAGGACATAAAAGTGTCCTTTCAGGGTTTTGAAAAAAACCTCCAAAACCATAGTAGATCCACTCATTTTGTAAAATCCTTTCATGAGGTTATAGTTCAAGGCCTACTACACATGGAAAAAATAAGAAACTTGTAAAATTTCTCATCTTTTGGTCACACCAAGCCTCCAAAGTTGATGGACCAGTACATTTTCATCAAAACAGTCGTTTCTTACGTTTTGTTGCATAAAAATAAGATTAGGGATTTTTGTAGGACTTGAGATAAATTCCCTAGTTAACTTCAATGGGTTGGTGATTAGAACATATGATTGCTTCTCACTCACTATTTTTTGTTTTTCCAAAAGAAATAGGTACAAAAAAGTTGGATTTTTACCATTCTGCAAACCTATCATCAAAGTTTCTATAGCCACGCTCAATACAAATAATATATGCATGTTTTCTTAGTTCCCTATTGTCCTTTAGGTTTATAAGGAGCCATGGAGCATGTCAAAAGAATAATACATCTCTTACCAAGGGGAATCTTGGGGACAAAGATGAAGTGCTAAATACAGCAAACATGAAAAAACTGGGTTCAACATTATGAGTTGTAGAATCCCATAGAAACTATTCAATATCTAGCCAAATTTGATCCTTATGACTAGATATGGTTACTACCTAAAAAATGCATGTAGTTGTCACAAGAAACTAACAATATTGAAAAAGCTATACTTGATATACTAGAATGTTTCGTTTTCTTCTATAATTGAAAAAATCAACCATCGTTGTCTACTATGCAAAATAGGGTATTAGGTGCCCCAAAACTCAAGGAATATTAGCTTTATGTTACAATATGCAACATAGAAAATCAAAACTCCATTTGGATATCATGAAAGCCACCAAAAAAATCATAGAAGAGCTAAAATTGGCTAAAAAACAGGATTTGACAATTTTTGTAATTTGGTCATAACTTACAACTTTAACATTTATTTCTCCCTAGAAGCATCAGGACATGTTGAGGACTACTAAAGATAGTTCTCTAAAATTATAGACGTCAAAAACATGAATTCTAGAGTGGTATAGTTGCAAAAGTTGAAAAAAGCCAAAAACAGGACCCGTTTTTTCACACAGTTTAGGTTGTGAAATGTTGTGCAAGGACAAGGTTAAAGATGGAATTGATATTCCAAAAAAATGTCGAGTTTTTTTCAGCTCATGAGACAAATTTCTAGACAAATAGCACCTGAAAATCCATTTTGAAACTCTTGACATAATTCAAGGAAAATGGTGACTTAACAGGACATAAAAGTGTCCCATTACCAACCTAGTGTTATTAAGTAGCCTATTAATGGTTGATTCTGTTAATTATATTAGGGTAAGTGGGACTGGGATCTATTATCGGTTTTGTTGAGCCCACTATGTGGGATATGGTGCACACCTCGGGAGCTTTGGTCTTAGTAATGGGGTCTTTTTAGACTTGCCTACGGCTTTACCATTATTGAGCCATAAGAAGTCCCAAAGGAGCTATCCCTCGGCAACTTCGCTATGTTAGACTCACTGCACTACTCTCTATAATTAACCAACTCGAGCCGTGGGTGTAGATACTTAAGTGCCTATTTTCAAAGGCTAAGAGGAGTAGCAACTAAGGTTCTGAATTGCCAAAGCATACACTAAGTAAACACATAAGTTTAATTAACATGGCTGATAATAACCAAGAGAGTAGAATGAACATTGATAATTTTGATTTTGCACATGAAGGTGCTAATGCTGATGTCCCCGTGTTTGTTAATTATCTTGTTACTAGGTTGCAACAAGCTATGGGCAGCCCCGCTTTGCAAGCCGAAGTTACTCAACAACTTCGTGCTTATGGGATTTCCTTTCCTCTCCAAGAGGAGAGAGAGCTTAGGAGACCTCTTGATGAGACCCCCAAAATAAGATTCTCTCCCATACAAGAGGAGGAATCCAAAGATCAAGAAAGTAATGAATCCCTAAATTCCTTCGAAGATGTGGCTTCACGAAGAAGGAGGACTAAACGATCGCCAACTCCTCCCAAGAGGAAACGGTTAACGCATAGTCCTTCTCCTTGTCACTCCAAAAGGGGAGAGGGGAACCAAGTAGGAAAAGGGCAAGAAAGAGGTCACCCTCTTCTCCTTCTTCTTCACATTTCTCCTCTACCAATGAAAGCTATGGCTATTCTCCTAGAGAATACATGAGGGGAGGACATCGCAAATCTTACACTGCATGGCGAAGGTCCCAAAAGCTAAAGAAGTTCAAAGAGGGAGGAAAGAGTATCTCTTTTCTCACCTATGATGGCACCTTTGTGCTACCGACAAAGTATTGGCCTTCATCCAACAAATTGATGCGGCCTTTGGAGACGAGGGCTTCACGAAGTCCTCCAAGCTACGCCATGTAGCTATGCACTTCCAAAAATTGGCTCGTCAATGGTGGGCTAGCCTTCGTGGCAATGACGAAGACCCAAAGACATGGAAAACTCTACGAGTTTCCATTATGAAGAAATTCCTTGCAAGTGATGCAAAGGACAAAGTACTCACCGAATGGTGGAGTTTGAGGATTTACATCTCAAGGCTACTGTTTTTCGAAAGATAGACTTTGCTGAGCAAAAGCAACAATCCTGTGCGGGATTACCTGAAGAGATGGCTGAGTATGTCAACTCTCAACGGCCTGGTTTTATCAGCGAAGTAATCCCCATACCGTGGTTGCTTCACGCATCAACTTCCAATAAGGGGGTAGACGGATTGTCAAGCCCATGGAAAATAAAGACAAAAGTGATGTAAAGGGAAAAATTAATACCCAAAATTCTTCCCAAGGCCATTCCAACAACAACAACAACAATCGGTCCAAGGAGAAAGGAGTTTACAAAGGTAAAAATAAACTCTCTCCTGAAGAGCTTGAAACTTTTTGCAAGGATCACAAATGTTTTAAGTGTGGGGAGCAAGGACATGGTTATCGTTCTTGCCCCAAAAGAAATGCTCGCAATGAGACTCCTAAAGATTCCACTATCAAAGCTCCAAGAGAGGATGCTCATTGAAAAGGATCACCTCTCTCCTATGCTTGGGGAGAGGTAAGTGAGCATGATGTCTTCATCTTGTTTGACCCTGGTTCTACTCACAACTTCATATCAATGGAATTGGCCACCAAGTTGGGCATTCAAGATTTTGAGATGGAGATGCTGTAACTGCCGATGCCGCTTTCAAGGGACATCAAGCTTCCGTTACTCCCTTGATTGGGAAGTTGAGGCTTCATAGGTTGACAAAGAAGAATTCTTTATCTCTCCTCTTCAACATGAGGATGCTATCCTAGGGGTACCATGGTTCAACCGCATGGCTGCCAACATGAAGTTCCCTAAAAGGAGAATCTACTTCACCCATAGGGGAAAGAATATGTATATAGATGCTAATGAGTCTGGTCGTACTATACAACTTGTAAATCCTCTTGCCCTTGATAAATCAATGAAGAGCTGAGTTTCTGTGTACATGATTTTTGTCAAAGGGTCCCTAAAAGGCCCTCATGTTTCATCAAAGGTGAATTGTAGGAATCAAGAAGAGTTAGACTTGTCTAACTTTCTAAAAGGATTCCAAGATGTGTTCATTGATGAACTTACCTCCAAAAAGAGGGGATGATGACCATCGAATTGAGCTCCTATCAGGAAGCTCACCGCCTAACAAACCTCCTTATCGAGTTTCACAAGCTCAACAAGAGGAGATCATGAGGCAAGTATAAGAATTGGTAGACATAGGGATGGTGAGGCCTAGCTCCTCTCCCTTTTATTCTCCAGTCCTTTTAGTGCAAGAAAGATGGTACATACCACGTGTGTGGACTATCTCTCACTAAACCATATCACTATAAAAAATAGATTTTCCGTACCTCGGGTAGAAGATCTATTTGATAAGCTACAAGGCTCTACCTACTTCAACAGGATTGACCTTAAAAGTGGCTACCATCAAATAAGTATAGTGAATGAAGATATCCTAAAGACCGCGTTTCGTACAATGTTTGGCCTTTATGAATATCTAGTCATGCCTTTTGGCTTGACTAATGCACTAGCTACATTCAATCGATTAATGGAGAAATTTTTAAGACCCTACCGCAAATTCACTGGAGTGTTCTTTGATGATATCATCATCTAATCCAATTCCTTGGAGGAACACAAGCAACATCTCCAAGTGATTTTTCAAGCATCAAGGGAAAATAAGTTTTTTCTCAATCAAAAGAAAAGCGAATTTTTTCTTCAAGAGATTTAATACTTAGGTCATATTATCTCTCAAGATGGTATTCATATGGATCCATCAAAGTTGGAGGTAATAAAAGCATGGCCTAATCCAAGGAATCTACATGAGCTAAGAAGCTTTATTGGTTTGTGTGCATACTATAGACGCTTCATAGCAAAATTCTCCCAAATAGCAGGACTATTACATGACTTAACAAAGAAAAACATTAAGTAGTCGTGGACTGCTAAGGAGCGAAGTGCTTTTGACAAGCTCAAAGAGAAGCTTACCTCCGAACCAGTCCTTATGATTCCGGATCCCTCAAAGCCATTTGAGGTCCAATGTGATGCTTGTGGTGATTGCCTTGGAACAGTCTTGCTTCAAGAAGGGCATGCCATAGCATATGAGAGCCGAAGGATCAACACGGATGAACGGGTCTTAGGCATTTATGAGAAAGAGCTGTTAGCTGTTCTACATGCCCTAGACACATGGAAGCACTATCTATTGGGGACTCCATTCATTTTACGAACAAACCATCAAAGTCTCAAGTACTTCATGAAGCAAACAAAGCTTTTTGACAAACAAATGAGGTGGGCAAATTTTCTTTCGCAATTTAATTTCCACATTTCTCACAATGCTGGTAAGCACAATCACATGGCTGATGCACTTTCACGATGACCAAAAGTTAATGCTGTGTCAATAGCAACTCACAATGATCTATCTTCTATGATAGATGGGTATGCTACTGACCCTGACTTTAAAGACATAATGTCAGCCCTTGCTTTGGGGAAGAAAGAGGAACCATTCACCTTGCAAGCGTTATCTTCTCGATGGCAATAGGCTATGTGTTACCCACTCCCTTCGTGAGAAAGTCATGTATGAATCCCATGCTCCTTCCTATGCGGGGCATAGAGGCATTCAACCTACTCTTCGAGGAGTAGAGACGTACTTTTATTGGCCTACCATGAAAGTGGATATATAAGGGTGTGTTTCAAAATGTGTGGTATGCCAAAAGACCAAGTATGATAGAGGGAAACAACCTGGATTACTCCAGCCATTGCCAATCCCTAATTCACCATGGGAGAGTATATCCATGGATTTTATCTTTGGATTACCCAAGTCTATCCATGGGAATACAGGAATATGGACAATAGTCGACAGGTTTAGCAAGCAAGCACACTTTATTCTTGTCAAGAAGACTATTAAGGCACACCAAATGGCAACTCTCTTCATATCCCATATTTTCAAACACCATGGATTGCCAACGTCCATCGTGTCAGATAGACATCCTAAAATGACCAGTAATTTTTGGAAAGGTCTCTTCAAAAATCTAGGTACAAGATTGAATTTCTCTTCGGCCTATCACCCACAATGGATGGCCAAAATGAGATAGCCAATCTTACAATTCTTGATCTACTAAAGACCTATGTTACAGAAGTAGATAAACACTCACAATGGGAAACGTACTTACCTCTTATAGAGTATGCATATAATAATACTATCCATACTTCTACGGGAAAAGCACCTTTTGAAATCATAGAGGGAAGAACTAAAAGTCCCTTGCTACTTAAAGTACATGGGAAGATCTTTGTTGCCGATGAGTATAGCCGTGACCTGCAAGCATCTTTTCAAAAGATTAAGGAGGATATATCCATCTCCCAACTAAGGCAAAAAGCTACTGCTGACAAGCAGAGAAGGGCCTTAATGTTCAAAGAAAAGTCCCTTGCTACTTAAAGTACATGGGAAGATCTTTGTTGCCGATGAATATAGCCGTGACTTGCAAGCATCTTTTCAAAAGATTAAGGAGGATATATCCATCTCCCAACTAAGGCAAAAAGCTACTGCTGACAATGTCACGGCTAGGGACTTGCTACGCGCCGTGTGCGAGCCACAAAGGCTCCTAGCACACAGTCTTACAACAGACAAGCTCACAAGGAAGAATGGTGTGTCACTCACCTTCCTGCGTAGTTGCGAATGAAGGATTCCCGCACCGCGAAGAAGAGGGAGACGCCGCTACGCCGCGCTCAACCGCCTCGCCGCCGTCGTGCCGCCGCAACGCTCGATCACACACACACACTCTCACACACTCTCTCTCTCTCTCTCTCTCTCTCACACGTACACACACACACACACAAGGAGATGGTGAAGGAGAAGGTGGAGATGGAGCAAGAGCGGCTTCTATTGCACAATGAGAGAATGAGTAAAAATTAGGTTTAGTGGCTTTTATATGAGCTCACCCCATTCACACTTGGGCGCCCATACTTAGCCAACTAACTCCTTGAATATTCCAATTAGAGTGCGCCTGTCATCGTCGATCACCCTTACCCTGTTCCTATTGGTCCGACAAGCCCGGTACCTGACTCTAAATAATACAACGTTTATAGATCATAGGGTGTCAGTGTGCCGTGAGGGTTAACATGCCCCCCTTCCTGATGTAGATTCCGTCCTCGGAAGCTATCCGTTGAAGTTCGTTCGTCGAGATGGAAGAGCAGTCGACATGGATGTGCGTAGCCTTCTTCAATCATTGCAAAATCAAACAACATTGCCACAGTAATTGTATTATCATTTACAATTAAAAATCATATGCAATAGACAAACAAATGGATTGGTAACAGAATTTTAGACAATTTGTCAGCAATAAACATTAAATTGCAATATAATCAAATGCATAAACAGATGTAAAGGTATAAAATTAAACAAGTCCGGGGTCGTTAATTTAACGGTCAAAAGGCACTAGAGCTCGACTATTAATACCATTGGTAACTTCTCAATTTTTTCTGGTCAATTAAGTTGTTTAATCGCGAGAGCCAAGTATTTGATGTTCGAGGGCTGACTAGAGGCTATACCTAGAAGACCTTGAAGTTAAGCTACGATAAAAGGAATTTCTCATGAAATCATCGCCTGACTGATTAACTTTTCTTTGACCCCCCAAAGTCTTTTCACATTGATTCAATTTTGATGTGTGTGCTTATTTTGTATGCCTTGGGTTTTTTGCTTTTCAAGGAAAAGCGCCCACACTGGGAACCTCTAGGGCTCTAGTACCATAGGCGATACATGTGAGTGAAGTACCAATTTAAGCAGGGATTTCTCTTCCAGCTTAAAATTTTACATTGTGGCACTTTGATTTTTTTTGTTTGTTCATTTTCAGCATTTTAATTTTGTAACTTTGGGGGGTCATATAACACTGTTACCCTCCCCAGGCTCATCACATTAGTAAACTCCCTTTATAATACTTAAGCTAAAGGTCAATAGGGTTAAGCCCACTAGAAAGCCCTAGTACATTTCACACAATGCTGCCTAAATCGGATTAAGAACCTAAGTAACCATTGCTTATTAGGAAGGCATTCCCCATGGTATTAAGAGAAGATTTCTAATACCTAGCTTGGTCAAACTAGCTTAGTCGGACTGCTTGATTTTTAAACCTAGACAAGTGATTATGACAAAACATTACATTGAATTAAATGTTTGATACTAAGCAAATGCGCTGAATATTATGCTATCAATCACAATCAAAGCAGACAAACATGGATGCAAAAAGATAAGAGCAATGCTAATGGACATATAACACCTGTTTGTGTTGATGGTCGCGCTTGATTTGAAGTGTGAACGAGAGAAAGGTTCCATGAAGGTCCAAATCCTATCAATAGCAACACGCTCCTATACACACTAGGAAACAAAAGGAATACCTCCAGGAGGCACATTAGTGGGAAAAGGTACAAACACTTATTGAACACAACAAAAAACATAAGGAACCCTAACCTAATTATTTGCACTCCCCCTAAAGAGTCAAGGGAATAGGATATTGTAGAGGTTGGGGGGAAACCCTAAGGCTAAACCCCTATCCTCGTCGTCGAGATAAACAAAGTCATCATCCATGAGACCATATGTGCCATCCGTGTAGTTATGTAAATTTTCTTCTTCATCATAGGTGCCCATGTTTACTAAGAAGGTCACTAGACGCCTATAGTCATCTTGGTCAAAAGGGTAGGCTTGTGCAATGGGAGAAACACTCTCTACTAAGTATGGATCAGACGTGGTCAAGAGATGTATCAGCCATTCTAACTCCTCAAAATTCCTCTCACATGCTAGCGTACCTATCAAATCCCATTCACATGCAAGCACTGGAAAGACCATGTGAAACATTTGTGAAAAGTAACGAGGGTACCTCTCACCCAAGGCAGGAGTGGATGACTCTAGCGTACTAGCCATATCTGTACATGCAAATAGATGATGGTTAGAGTGCAAATATTACAAGGGTCGTGTTTTTGTGCATAATTTGTTTTTATTATTTTGTGTTATGGCTCTTGCTCTTTTACTTTTTTATCTTGTTTTTGTGAGTATAAGGCTTTATATATACATTCCCTAAGATTGGAGATTGAGAGGTCAGGGAGGAAGGTTGAGAGGGAAGCAAGTGAATGACGGATGTTAGCAAACACTCCCCCCTTCCTTGGGTAGATCATACCTTTTGGAATGATGTCGTCACCTTTTGAAACCAATTGTTCCAAGTTGTTATGGGTAAAGGCTTTAACCAATAGTTTTCGATCACCCTATGTGTTTCATCTAGTTGCAAGGGTGGTAAGGTACTCTCCCATGATTTTATTTGCAACATTGTTGGAGGTGGTGAATCTACAACGGGAGGTGCAAACTCTTTCTTGCTTGTATGGATATGTACAATGGTAGGTGGAGGTTGTGTCGAAGCTTCTATTTCCGTATAGGAACTACATGAAGACCAAGAAGCTTTATTTGCTTTTCCTGTTCCTGAGCTAGGTGAAACAAATCGTTCTTTCTTTGGTACCCAAACTAGCTCTGGAGCAGGTGTGTCGCAGTCCGTGATTTTTTCCTTTCCACGATTTTCAATTTGTTTTGGAGCCACAGGATTGGGTTTACATGGGCCAGGTGACAGGTAAGAGTACAATTTACGTTTGGGCACCCAGATTTGATCATTTCCTTTATAGTATCCTTGGGCTTTTAATAGTCGTTTAGGAATCCAGCGCCACGTTTTCTTACATTTCTTGGAGCGAGTGGGACGTTTCTTACGAGGCTTCCATTTTTTAGAATCAGCCATGGTTATTAAAGAAGCTTTAGGGACCCACTTGTATGCTTTCTTTGTTATATTAGGATGGTTCTTGTGTGTCTCAAGCTTTCTTTCCACTACATCAGCTGAAGATCTATAGAGTTGGGCTATGGATACGTATGGTTCAACCTCCTGGACATGCAATGTCTTGGGTTTTATTTCCTTAGGCAATATCTCAGGGACTATGGCTTGAGTGGTAGGGATAAGAGTTGGTTTTTGCGTTGTGACACCCCCAGTCCCCCAATCAATAGTGCATTTGGTGGCTATCATCCACATGCGTCCTAGGTTTATATTACCCTCCATAGTTCCAGTAGGCATGACCAAAAAGTCTTGAGCTACAATTCCATTGTCATAACTGACAAAAGTGTGCCAGATTCCAAAAACCGTAGTTTTTTTCTTGTTGACACCCTTGACTTGGATAATACTCTCAGATAGAGGTGGCTTCCCTAACTGACACCACACCCCATAGGATAGCAGATTATATTTAGCACGCGTGTCCAATAAGGTGTTATATAGCACTTTTCCATAGGCACTATTTAACTCAATAGGGTATCGTAGAGGTGTGTCAGAGTCCAACCAATCCTCTTTGATTTCCACGTGGAATGCATTTGTGACTCCAAGGTTAGCCTCTCGTTTTTGTCTTATACGTTGTTGTCGCTCCTTAGCCTCAGCTTGAGCTTGTATCTTCTTTAACTCGGTTTGTGCTTTGGCGGCCTTCTGTTGATGAATGGCCCGTAGTTCTTCTTGGCTTAAAGGATCATAATATCTTTTGAATTTACTCCAATTGAGGAATCCAATGGTTTCAAGTCCATCAAGAGTTTCCACACGAAGGGTACCTTGTGGGGTAATTTCACATACTCTATATGGTCCTTTACCAGCATATTTCAACTTTTTCTTCTCTTTACGTACTCCATACATAAGGACTTTATCACCAACTTTGATGTTCTTGTCCTTCACATGGCGATCAAACCACTTCTTTCTCCTATCCTTTTCCACAAGAGCATTTTGCACAGCCAACTGTCTCTCTTCGTCTAGTTTTTCTAAGATATACAAACGCTCGGTTAAGGGGTTACCATTCCATCCTTCTTGCGAAGCTACCCTAAGACTAGGAATGACAAACTCCCAAGGCATAACCGCTTCTTAGCCGTATACCATTTTGAATGGCGTACAATTAATAGCCACTTTATAAGCAGTACGATAAGCCCATAGAGCAGATGTCAACTTCAAATCCCAATCAGTGCGATGAGCTTCTACCGTCTTGGTTAAAATAGAGATTAGAGTCTTGTTGGTGCTCTCGACTTGTCCATTAGCTTGCGGGTAATAAGGTGTAGACTTATGGTGGGATATCATAAAGGTCATGGTAAGCTCTCTTATTACCTCATTTATAAAATGGGTACCATTATCACTAACAATTTCAAAAGGGCAACCAAATCTTGTGATAATGTTCTCAAAAAGAAACTTAGCTGTTGTCCTCGCGTCAGCTTTTTGTGAAGCCTTAGCTTCAGCCCACTTTGTTACATAGTCCGTAGCAACTAGAATATATCGAGATTGAGTGTTGCGAGCTGCGGGACTAATTGGACCTACAAAGTCTAAGCCCCATTTTTCAAATGGTTGGGTTACTTTAATAGGATGTAAGGGCATTCTGTCTTTGCGCTGTGTGGTCTTGTAACGTTGGCACTCATCACACCCTTTTGTAAAAAGTGATGCATCCTTAAATAAAGTTGGCCACCAATAGCCTGATTGCAGCACCTTTCTAACAGTCAGGTCTCCTGAAAAATGTCCTCCTGCTATGCCCATATGTGCTTCTTGCAAGATATACAAATATTCATCCTCGCGGGCACAACGCCTAAGAATATTTTCCTTGCCTAGTCTATACAGAGTTCCGGCAATCAAACAATAGGATTCACATTCTTTTACTAGCCTTCGAGCGATATCCTTACGAAGTTCCTTGGGTGGAAACCCATTAACTAAAAAGTTAACAATGTTCTCACTCCATTCAGGCATAGTCTCAACTATGAATAGGGAAGTATCAAGTAATTCATCATCAACTCCTGTAGGGGCTTCACCATTGGGTATGCGAGACAAATGATCAGCCATGACGTGCCTTTTACCGGGTCTCACTACAATCGTGAAATCAAATTCCAGAAGAATTAACAACCATCGTGTGATTCTTCCTGTGGAGCATGGCTTGTTTACCAGATACAGCAACGCTTGA
Organism: Adiantum capillus-veneris; assembly: GCF_014529385.1. NCBI lineage: Eukaryota > Viridiplantae > Streptophyta > Polypodiopsida > Polypodiales > Pteridaceae > Adiantum > Adiantum capillus-veneris. The sequence goes on from NC_140939.1 coordinate 139,380,417, forward strand.
TGATCCTCATAAGATACAAACTTGTTTGCCAGAAGGTAGTAGCGAAATTTCTTTACTGCATAAACCATTGCTAAACCTTCTCGCTCTGTAGTGGTGTAGTTCCTTTCAGCATCGTTCAATTGACGGCTTGCAAAGCTAATGGGATAGTCCAATTTATGTTCTCCTGGTTGAGTGAGAACACACCCAATAGCAAAGTTTGATGCATCAATATGCACATGGAAAATGACATCCGAGTTAGGTGTCCTTAAAATCGGAGCACTTGCTAGTGTTTTCTTCAATTGTTCATAGGCCTGGTCACACTCTTCAGTCCATTTAAATTCAATGAGAAGATTGTACAAAAACGTGCTATCTCAGCGAAAAATAAAATAAACCGTCGATAATAACCCACGTGTCCCATGAACCTTTGAACTCCCTTGTAATTGGTTGGTGGTGGTAACTCTAGAATCACTTTAATTTTGCTCTCATCGGTTGAGATACCATTCTTAGATACTATATGCCCTAAAATAACTCCATGCTTGACCCAAAATTGACATTTGAACGGGTTCAATGAGATACAATATGACCTACACTTTTCAAACACCTTTCGCAAACATGATAGATGTTCTTTCCAAGAAGAGTAAACACAAAGGTCGTCTAAGAAAGCTTCACAAAACTCTCTCAAATATTCTTTAAAAGTAGTGTTTATTAATCGTTGGAATGTAGCAGGGGCATTTGTTAAGCCAAAAGCCATCACACGAAATGCAAACACGCAAAATTCTGTGATGAAGGCAGTTTTAGCTTGGTCCTCTAGCGCTATCGTGATTTGGTTGTAGCCTGAGTACCCATCTAGAAAGCTATAAGCTTCCTTGCCTGCAACTCTTTCGAGTACATGTTCGGAATATGGTAGGGGGTAATGGTCTCTTCTAGTAGCTGCATTAACTTTTTTGAGGTCCACGCACACCCTGAGTTTCCCATTCTTTTTTGGCACGATAACTATTGGAGACACCCATTCAGAGTGTTCAATAGGATATATGAACCCACATTTGATAAGCTTCTCTAGTTCTTCTTGAATGATCTTTGCGTACTTAGGATTCATCGGGTAGGGTCTTTGTTGTACGGGCTTCGCAGTGCTAATCATAGGGATCGTATGTTGGACCACAAAAGGTGGAACACCTTTCATATCATGGTATGTCCAAGCGAATATGTCCTTGAATTCCTTGAGAAGCTCTTTGAGGACCGCCTCTTCAACTTCTGTGAGGTCTTGGGAAATAAAAACACGTTTTGATTCTTCACCGGGGTCGGCTAATTCTATTTCTTTAACTATTGCCAGACCATCATAGATTCCATTATTCCCATCGATAGGTATTCTTTGGGCTTTTGTGTACACAACCTTTGCTTCCCATGTGGTGTAAGATTTGAAATGTTTTGGTGCAGGATGCAAGTCTGTGGATTCTGGTTGTGCTTTGGTCTGTGCTTCCATTTCTGCTTTCTTGTGTTGTCGAGCTAACTCTTGGTTTTGACGCCTCCTTGCAGTGCGGCTCAACTTTGGCTTGTCTATGATCTCTAATTGGGCTATGTCATGGGGCCGTGGTCTACACCACATAACATTTTGGAGATATTCACCCCAATCGTCTACCAATTTTCGATGAGCATCACATGCTCCTATATAACTGAGCCATTCTGCTGAGGATCTCTTCTTTTGTATCCTAGCATGTACATTGGCTCGATATCGACGCCTCTTAAAGTTTTTCTTTTTCTTATTTGAGACCTACTTTTGATTTGCATTTAGATCTGGCTCACTAAAGGAGTCCTCGTTGGTGTCCTCTTCACTCTCGGAGGAGCTATCATCGGTTGATGTGCTCGATCCTTCCGAATGTTTTGACTCTGAACTTGCTCCACTCTCTAATTCATGAGATTCAGAATCCGTTTCACTCTGGGAGTCAGTGTCTGAGTCGTGTTGGTCAAAGTCTTCTATTGAGCTATCGGTGTCACTGTCAGATTGGTCTACAATTGCCTTGCCCTTAGAAGATGCATGTATGGCACTTATCATGTTCAGAGGTGCAATTTGTGGTACCTCTTCCCCCTCTGGTGTGACCCAAGTGGTTCCTCTATTTCCCCAGGTATCTATGGTTGCAGCTAGGTGTACCCAGTCTACGTTGTCTGATTCCGTCATACCCGGTAACACATCCATGTAAGGAGAATCTTGGCCAATGTCTGTATCCTTCTTACAAGTGTAACAATATTGTAGTGGGGCCGAGTGAACTGTGGTGTCAGAGCGATGATCAATAATGGTTTTACTCCCTAAGGGGTGTACCTTACCAGTCACCAAATCCACTCTAAGGACAGAGACTTGGAATTGCAAATAGACATGATTTTTAGACCAATCATGAACCATTTGTGCTTCCCTCATGAATGGTCGTCCTAAAATCATTTCATATGACATAAGGTGTTTAGAGAAATCCATTACAATGAACGTATGTCGTACCTTGTGTCCTAGAACTTTGATCTTAAGATCCTTGAGAATCCCCATAGGTTTGGCTATGGTACCATTTGCCATCTTTACCACAATGTTAGTAACACTGAGGCGGGGTTTTCCCATGGATTCCCAACAATCTTTTGTAACGATGCTAACTCCCGCACCACCATCAAGAATTCCCTTTATAGTTAATCCCTTGGTAGTGATGGGTAGGGTCGCATTAGACTCGTCGCCTTCAAAATACTGCCCTAATTCGTTAATGGGTACCTCGATCACAGACTCGTGTCCATCTAAGTCAAGTGATTGCACATGATTTTCCTCATCAATCATAATCGAGTCAGGCCTATTTGGTTGCGCAAACTGCGGTAATCCCGTTCGTAGCTCTCCGTTAAGGAATGCTCGAAGTGCAAGGAAAAACTCAGGATCTCCATACAGCTTTGCTATGATCGTGGTTCGGACCTCAGAAGACATGAAGTCCACTAGTTTGGCAACATTCATTGGCATTTTGCAAGGTGTAGGTCCTTGACTAGGAACTGGTGAGGATGGAATCTCATATTCCTCAATGGGATCAGGTATTCCTTCGTTAAACATCCTTTCCAACAAGAAAGGTGTATGCTCACTTTCTGATGTCCCGTCCTCACTCCCTTCTTGGATGATACTAGGTATGGCTAACGGTCTATTGTTCATGTGGGGTGGATGAACTTGCGTGGGAAACACTGTGTCATGAATTTTGACATGCATGGGTTCTGGTTCTAGTTTCCTTTGAGTCTCCTCCACTAAACCTCTTAGATGTTTCACCTGCTCAATCTCGTCTACTGGGTTTGGGTACGTCCCAATCTTCTTTTTACGATTCTTCCCTTTTTGCCCCTGCGGTTTATCTTGGGGGTCTTGGATTGGATTTGGAAACACTTGTGGTGTTTTCAGAGGCTCTTTATGGTTTTCTCTTATTCGGTTTTCATTTGGTTCCATGTTACGGTTTTCTTTGTCGGTCTTTCCCTTTGTGGTATTGGTTCTAGTCTCCATTGTCTCGATTGAATCTGAATCATCCTCGAGGTCATTCATATACACGGGGTCATCTCCTGTTCCTATGTTTGTTTTGGAACTTGGCTTTGAATTTCTTGTATTCTGCGACCTCTTCCTTCGTGTCTTCTTTTTCTTTGCTTGGATAACTGACGCGGTATCTCTCTCTTCGAGGATATGGCCTAGCCCTTGAAGCATGGACCGTGTAATCGCATAAGCGAGTGTGACGGGTGGTATTGGCGATGTCACACTAGAAATTTCAACCAAATTTAGGGGTGTGATTTTAGGCGCATTTGGGTTATAGGGGCATTGGGCAATCAAGTGATCTATGCCACAACGATTACATGTGAGTATTGGCATTGCAGACGTGCTCCCTTGATTCATTTGCATCTGTGCAGCATTCTTTGCAGCCTAATAGGGCACTCCGCTGCCCGATGTGGTCCACCACACTCGTAGCATTGAAGAGGTGGCCTCCTAGCCTGGGTGTTGATATTTTGACCTCTGGATGCGAGAGCAGCAGCTTGATAAACCGGCTTGACTTGCCCCCAACAATCTTTCATGTAGTATATAGGACACTCTTCCAATATATCAAGTCCGTAGGCAATACTAGTGTCTATTTCCTCCTCACAGCCATCTGCATAAGCATTATATGGCTCGCAACCCACTTGGTTCATAGGGGCAACTCTTAGATGCGGGGGCTGCGGTCCTAGCACAGGAGGTGGTAGCGGTGCAGCTTGTACAACATTTTGAGATCTAGGGACCATGTGTTGTGGTAGTTGCTCAACAGGTGGAGCAGGCATCAATACAGGAGCTCGAGGTGCATCCGTCCAGGCTACAGGTGGTCTATTTGCCATCATACGTTTGATCATTAAACAATCCTTAGCTTGGTGACCATACCTACCACATGCGTTGCAAGTTCCATTAAATTTTACTCTAAACGTAGGGCACTCACTAGTGCTATGTGGACCTAAGAAAATGGAACACCATTGTTGCTCCCTCCTTGGATACATGTGACTATTTTGAGGGGGTCGATTATCCTTAAGAGACTCTTGGATTGCCTTGGTGAGGTCTGTCAAGAATGTCTCAAATACCTTTGGCTCATTGGCAATGGGCTTTGCAGTCATGGGTTCATACTCAATGGCTTGTGAGCTAGTGGATCTCGTGTCAGTAGACACCCTCATGCCTGCTATCATCAAGTTGTCCTCTAATTGGATTGCATTGGCAGTGACATCTTCCCAGGTTGTGATACCTCTAATCACTAGTCCATTATAGATTCCTTCATTCCTCAACCCTGGAATGAATCGATCAAGCAGTTGGTTATTGTTGAAGCGCTCATTTACAGGGCAGCGCGAGTTTAAGTGCTTTAGACGACTAATGAAGTCCCTTACTGACTCTCCTTCCTTACGTTCGGCCTTCTGTAGCTGAGATGCTACACCCCAAAGCACACCTTCTCATATGTACTCCTTTAGAAACAACCTTCGAAGGGTAGGGTAGATTGTTTTCTCGTCCACCCTTAGGGTTCTATACCAATCTCCAGCCTTCCCACTTAATGTCAAGCTTAAGGCATTGCACTTATGTAGTTCGTTGCGTTCCCCTAAGGAATCACATACTTGTTCAAACACTTCAATGTGTTTTCTAGCATCTTCGTCCCCATTGAATTTTTGCGTGAGTTTGGCAATTTGTACTGCCTTACTTCTAGGCTCTCTATCAGATGCATGACGCATATTTTCCGCGATAGATCGACCTATGGTTTGAGCAAACGCTGCCAAGTCACCTATGTGAGGAGGCAGGGCCGGTGGAGGTACTCTTGGAATCATATGTGAGAGAGGGACGGGTACCGGTCTTGGCATATGTGTGGATGATGCAGGATATGGAACATAACCGGGCATAGGTCCACTCGGATAAGGGCTAGGGAGCGGCACTCGAGGAGCATAAACAAGTGGTACAATTGGAGGTGTGGGGGCCATGTGTGCATAAGGGGCTAGAGGCACATACGGTCGAGGCCCCATATTAGGTACTACGACACTAGGTAGTGGCACTGCGCTAACCGTAGATGTCATCGGTACATTCTCTGTCAGGCCTACCCCTGGAGTGAGCACTGTGTTTTCCTTAATAGGGGGTTGAGCCAAGTTAGGGAAGCTAAAGTTGTCGCTCGGAGGCTCAGATTGCATAGAGACCCCAGGTGAAATGACATAAGATGGGTCCATGGGACTCATTAGAGGAGTCTCCATTTGTGATAGAGTAGGGTGTTGAGCCTTGCTCGTATCCAGAAATCTCATGGGGCCAGTTGAGAGTATATTTACCCCTCGGTTTTGCCTTTCTGATTGAATAATGCCATGGATAACATTACAGATCATTTTCTGTTGATCTTCGATGCTCGTGGCACTAGAGGTGGATTGTACAATCTCTATCCATCCTACATGGTAGGCGTGGCTAGAGTGTAGATCCGTCAACACCTCATTGTGGAGGTCGTATGTCCAATGATCATTAATGAACAATCCTTCTAGAGTCGACATGTTAACGGTTTCTTGTGAGGTAGAAGCAATGTTGCTCCCCGTGGTTTTACTTGTCACCAATGGTACTCTAGAGGGAACTTCTGAAGGAGGCAGCTCAACAGGGCCTTCTTGGTAAGAAGTTGGCAGGATATGCACATGGACACTCTTTGGGGGTGTGGGGTCCACGTGCGATGTGAAAGGAGAGTCCACTTCCGCACCCCCTTCGTGTGCTTCATTTGCATCAGGTTCCGAGCGAGTAGCTCTACCTAATGTTTCCATGAAACGGCTAAACATACTAGTACTAGGCTGTGGAGCTTCGGGAGGTGCATGGCCTTCTCTCTCAGTGTTTTGGGTAGGGTATGCTTCCATGATTTCTGAGTCGGAGGAGGAATCACTAGCGGCTATTTTAGGGTCTTGGGTGGTGCTACCTTGTGTCCCCGCTGAGGGTCTAGAGCCTATCGTGGATGGGTAATGGGTGTCCGTATGAACAGAGGCACCCTCAATATGCTGATGTTCTAGCACCCGCCCAGAGCGTAAGTGCATGTGCTTTTGATACCCTAAGGTGTCAAAAAGCTGCTCTAGGAGGCCTTGTGACTAGTTTTCTGCGTGTTTTTTGCTAGATTTTTTAGAGCGTGTCGTGGAATGGGCCGTGTGATAGCTCGAAACGAGCGTATCGCTAGGAGGGACGCGCTGTGCTTTACAGCCCACTGTTTGGTTCTATTTTGCTCCAGAAAAGCCCGAAACAGTCTTTTCCTAGCTGGGGAACTAGGCTCCAAATAGCAAGTCCTAGTGTGCAATGAAAGAGAGGAGAGTGTAGGACTTATCCCACATTCCTCACTCCCTCCTTGTGAGTCTAGCCTATATACATAGGAGTGAGACTACCCTATATCATAAGACAGAGACAGAGCCAGGGCCTGGACTTGGGCTTGGGCTTGGGATTGGGTCAAATGATCCCGATCTCACTTTTATACAAACCAACCCGTCCGTTTTTATAACCTCCCCCTCACTCACGTTTTTATTTTTCGATTTTTTAAATTTTTTTTTAATTTTTTTAATTTTTTATAAATTTTTTTAATTTTTTTATGGATATTATTTGGTACGCGTTTTGGTGCGCGTTGACCTCACCTAACTATTTACTGTCTCACCTACCTACTGACCTGCTAATCAGTGGTTCACCTAATTACTAACCTACTTAATTAACTAACTGTGCGCCTAACTGTGCACAAACCAGAAAACACAGAAAATGCAGAAAATTGAAACTTGACAGAACTGTGCAGTGCAAACCAGAAAATGCAAAAAACGCAGAAACGCAAGAAATGCTAACTGTGTAGCTGAAATCTGAGCTTAATAGAACTAGCAAAACAGAGCTTAACAGAACACAAAAAACTTGAATGCAGTCAACAACATTGTGTCTTTCTCTACTGTTTTTGCATAACAACAATAATCAAACTTAAGCCGCGCCTTTCCTACATAAAAAATAGCTTCAATACAATTTACAGGTCGCCATTGGAGCTTCACGCGCAACAGCTCCCCGGCAGCGGCGCCAAAAATGTCACGGCTAGGGACTTGCTACGCGCCGTGTGCGAGCCACAAAGGCTCCTAGCACACAGTCATACAACAGACTAGCTCACAAGGAAGAATGGTGTGTCACTCACCTTCCTGCGTAGTTGCGAATGAAGGATTCCCGCGCCGCAAAGAAGAGGGAGACGCCGCTATGCCGTGCTCAACCGCCTCGCCGCCGTCGTACCGCCGCAACGCTCGATCACACACACACACTCTCACACACACTCTCTCTCTCTCTCTCTCACACGTACACACACACACACACACAAGGAGATGGTGAAGGAGAAGGTGGAGATGGAGCAAGAGCGGCTTCTATTGCACAATGAGAGAATGAGTAAAAATTAGGTTTAGTGGCTTTTATATGAGCTCACCCCATTCACACTTGGGCGCCCATACTTAGCCAACTAACTCCTTGAATATTCCAGTTAGAGTGCGCCTGTCATCAGCGATCACCCTTACCCTGTTCCTATTGGTCCGACAAGCCCGGTACCTGACTCTAAATAATACAACGTTTATAGATCATAGAGTGTCCGTGTGCCGTGAGGGTTAACAGACAAGCACAGAAGGGCCTTAATGTTCAAAGAAAATGATTGGGTCTTACTTAAGTTTCCTCAGGCTCGATTGAGGCAAACAATGGGCAAAAATCCTACGGGCCATCAAAAGTATTATGCTAAACTAGCAAAAAGATACTATGGTCCTTTTCAAATTTTGAAGCCAATCAATGAGGTGGCTTATCAACTCAAGTTGCCTAACCATTGGCTCATACACAATGCTTTTCATGTGAGCCTACTTAAGCCCCACAAAGGAGAGCCTCCAAATAAAGCAATTATTGAAGACCCTCCCGAAATCGAAGTCCAAGTCAAAGAAGAGGTGCTACAACCCGAAGCTATCCTTTGGCATGAAGACAAGGTACTATGACATGGTAAGATTATGCGATAGTATCTTATTAAGTTCAAAAATTATCCTTTTGAAGATGCTAGATGGATGCAAGGAATCCAGCTTAAGGATAGTATGAACCTTGTCAACGCTTACACAATGCTACATTAGAGTAAACAAATGTACATGTTTCTTTTAAATGATCAATGTTTTTGTCTTGTAAGATTAATTATCTCTTTATTGTGCACAAATTTAAGTAGTACGCATACTAAGAATCATGTTTGGGATGACGACGCCTCTCAAACACCATGTAGAATTTGTCACTCTACTTGGGAGGATGAAATGCACTAAAGAGCAGACATGCTTGCGGCAGCTATGTCTCCCAAGCACCAAATGGATTAGTTATCCATCTTGGAATGATGTCATAGGGTAAAAAGGGATCCACTACCTGCTAAGACAAATTGACTAATGACTATGGATTTATCTCTTTTACCTCATAGTCGAGAGCGACTATGATTTCAAGAGAGAGGTAATGTCATTAAATCTAATATTTAACCAACCCAAATTATTTTCTCATATTAAATTGATCATTTAATGTGGGATAATAAATGGGAACAAGTTCTAGAATATAGAGATGTGCTTACGGATCTATCTCAACACGAGGCCAATGGTAAAGGGGTTCAAATGAGAGATGGTATGTCAAAGAGCAAGATTAACTAATGGAGCTTCAAAGACCTTATTGTTAGCTTCATCAAAGACCTCCAATGGTTAGTGTTAAAAGTCCTTTGACCTTAGGCAAGCTAGGGCTGAGCTTGAGGTGGGAACCCGACCTAAGCTTGAGGTGCTTGTCGTGCTTGATGACTAAGGTGCTTGAGGTGCTTGTCCTGCTTGATGACTAAGGTGCTTGTCGTGCTTGATGACTAAGGTGCTTGTCATGCTTCATGACTAAGGTACTTGAGGTACTTGTCATACTTAATGAGGAAGGTGCTTGAGAAGCTTCCCATGCATGGGGGTAAGGTGCTTGAGTCAAAAAGAGACCCTACAAACTTAATGAGGAAGGTGCTTGAGAAGCTTCCTATGCATGAAAGTCCCAAAGTTAAGGAATTCTTTGACTTAACCTTCCACTCACCCAAAGGGCACTCCTTTTCTCAAAAGGCACATGGGACACATGTCAGACTCTCCCTAAGCTTAACCACATGGTGTGCTTGAATGCTATTGGTTTGGGCTAAAGAGGGGTCCAATGAGATTCTAGTTCCATCCAACAAATATCTAGATATTTTCAAGCTCTCTCTCTCTAAGGGAAAGGAGGACAGTTGTCCAAAGACTACCCATGTACTTGAATGCATGCTGCATGTGATTGGCTAGGGGAGAGAGGGGTCCAATGAGCTTGAAACATGTGTAAAAACTACAACTTACCCCAAGCAAGCAAGGGGGGTGCTGGGGGGTTATACACCACACACACACACACACACACACACACACACACACACACACACACACACACACACACACACACACACTCACTCACTCATTTTGTGGATTCATTCTCACTTGGTGAAAGTTGAGGAACTCCACTTCCTTCTCCAAGCTTGTGAGAAGTGACTCTTGGCTATGGAATGCAAATCCAACCAAGAGCCATGCTTCAATGCTTAAGCTTTCCATCTTCTCCATCTTCATTACTATGCTATTATGTATGCTAGCAAGAAGAGTGATGATAAGTGAGGAACTATTTCTTTCTCCTATGGAATGTTTCTTCTTCCTCTTCCCTATCCTCATTCCCCGCTAGCTCTCTCCACCTTCGAAGGTGTTTGAGGCCTTGGGACTGAGGCTTGGGATAGTTAATGCTTTCTACAAAGTTTATGTTATGCTTGTGATGCATGAAGCTTTCCATCTTCATTGCATCACCTAGGTCACAAGGAACACAAAGAGTGTATTGTAACAAGTCTCTCTTGATGGAAGAAACTATAATACAAATGCCTATTGGAGAGGGGACCGGCTCCGTATGAATCCGGTCCTCAAGTATTGTCATGTTCTCTAAACTCTCTCTCTTGCAAAAGTATTGTTCATGCCAAGTTGACTAAGTACCATGTTTATGTTGCTACCATCAATTAAGTTCACCCGCTATGCTCACAAAGTAATCTTGTCCTTCTTCTCCTTCTTCTTCACCTTCCCCCTCTTCCGATGAAAGCAGAGAATACAAGAGGAGTGGACATCACAAATCTTACCTTGCATGGCAAAGGTCCCAAAATCTCAAGAAGTTCAAGAGGGAGAAAAGAGAATCTCTTTTCTGACCTATGATGGCACCTTTGGTGCCACCAACAAAGTATTTGCCTTCATCCATCAATTTGATGTAGCCTTTAGAGATGATGGCTTTAGAGAGTCCTCTAAGCTACGCCATGTAGCTATGCACTTTCAAAAATCTACTCGTCAATGGTGGGCTAGCCTTCGTGGCAACGGTGAAGCCCCAAAGACATGGAAAACTCTAGGAGTTTCCATCATGAAGCAATTCCTTGCAAGCAATGCAAAGGACAAAGTGCTTACTGAATGGCGAAGTTTGAAGCTTGTCTCCCATGAGTCTATCTTCAAATATGTGGACAAGTTTTGGGATTTACATCTCAAGGCTACTGTCTTTTGAAAGATATACTTTGCTGAGAAAAAGCAACAATTTTGTGCGGAATTACTTGAAGAGATGGCCAAATATGTTAACTCCCAATGACCTTGTTCTATTACTGAAGTAATCCACCACACTATGGTTGCTTCGCACATCAATTTCCAACAAGGGGTTAACAAGAATACTAAGCCCATGGAAAGCAAAGACAAAAGTGATGCAAAGGGGAAAAACAATGGCCAAAATTTTTCTCAAGGCAATTCTAACAACAACAACAACAACAACAACAAAAATTGGTCCAAGGATAAGGGAGTTTACAAAGGTAAAAATAAACTCTCTCCTGAAGAGCTTGAAGCTTTTTGTAAGGACCACAAATGCTTCAAATGTGGGGAGCAAGGACATGGCTACCATTCTTGCCTCAAAAGAAATACCCGCAATGAGACTCCTAGAGCTTCTACGATCGAAGCTCCGAAAGAGGATTCTCATTGCAAAGGATCACCTCTCTCCTATGCTTGGGGAAAGGTAAGGGAGCATAATGCCTTCATCTTGTTTGACCCTGGATCTACTCACAGCTTCATATCAATGGAGTTGGCCACTAAGTTGGGCATTCAAGATTTCAAGATGAAAGATATTATAACTACCGATGGAGCTTTCAAGGGACAACAAGCCTCCGTTCCTCCCTTGATTGGGAAGTTGAGGCTTCATGTGCAAAGCTACATTGACAAAGAAGACTTTTTCATCTCTCCTCTCCAACATGAGGATGTTATCCTAGGGGCACCATGGTTCGACCACATGGTTGCCAACATGAAGTTCCCTGAAAGGAGAATTTACTTCACCTACAAGAAAAAGAGCATGTATATAGATGCTAATGAGTCCGGCTATACTATACCACTTGTAAATTCTCCAGCTTTTGATAAATCAATGAAAAGCTCAATTTTTGCGTGTATGAATTTTGTCAAAGAGTCCCCAAAAGGTCCAATGTTTCATCAAATGTAAATGGTAGGAATCAAGAAGAGTTAGACTTGTCTAATTTTCTAAATGGATTCCAAGATATGTTCATCGATGATATCCCTATGGACTTACCTCCAAAACGAGGGGATGATGATCATTGAATTGAGCTCCTACCAGGAATCTCACCGCCCAACAAGCCTCCTTATCGAGTTTCCCAAGCTCAACAAGAGGAGATCATGAGGCAAGTACAAGAATTGGTAGACAAAGGGATGGTGAGTCCGAGCTCCTCTCCCTTTTGTTCTCCAATCCATTTAGTACAAAAGAAAGATGGTACATACCGCATGTGTGTGGACTATTGAGCGCTAAATCTTATCACTATCAAAAATAGATTTCGCGTACCACGGGTAGAAGATCTGTTTGATAAGCTGGAAGGTTTGACCTACTTCAGTAGGATTGACCTTAAATGTGGGTACCATCAAATAAGGATAAAGAATGAAGATATCCTAAAGACCGCATTCTGTACAACTTTGGGTCTTTATGAATATCTAGTCATGCCTTTTGGCTTGACTAATGCACCAGCCACATTTAATTGTCTAGTGGAGAAAATCTTTAGACCCTACCACAAATTCACTGGAGTATTGTTTGATGATATCATCATCTACTCCAAGTCCTTGGAGGAGCACAAGCAACATCTCTAGGTAATTTTTCAAGCTTTGAGGGGAACAAGCTTTTTATCAATCAAAAGAAGAGAGATTTTTTCCTTCAAGAGATTCAATACTTAGGTCATATTATCTCTCAGGATGGTATTCATATGGATCCATCAAAGTTTGAGGTAATAAAAGCATGGCCTAATCAAAGGAATCTACATGAGCTAAGAAGCTTTATTGGTATGTGTGCATACTATAGACGCTTCATAGAAAAATTCTCTCAAATAGCAGGACCATCTCATGACTTAACAAAGAAGAACGTTAAGTACTCATGGATTGCTAAAGACCAAAATTCTTTTGACAAGCTTAAAGAGAAGCTTACCTTCCAACCAGTCCTTATGCTTCCGTATCTCTCAAAGCCATTTGAGGTCCAATATGATGCTTGTGGTGATTGCCTTGGAGCAGTTTTGCTTCAAGAAGAGCATGCCATAGCATATGAGAGCCAAAGGCTCAATCCCAATGAACGGGTCTTGGGCATATTTGAAAAAGAGCTTTTAGTCGTTCTACATACCCTAGACACATGTAAGCACTACTTATTGCAGACTCCATTTATTTTGCGAACAGACCACCAAAGTCTCAAGTACTATTGACGCAAACCAAACTTTTGGACAAACAAATGAGGTGGGAAAATTTTCTTTCGCAATTTTATTTTCATATTGCTCACATTGCTGGTAAGCGTAATCAAGTGGGCGATGCACTTTCACGATGACCAGAAGTCAATGCGGTGTCTATAGCAACTCACAATGATCTATCTTCTATGATATATGAGTATGCTACTGACCCTGACTTTAAAGATATAATGGCAGTACTTTCCTTAGCCATTCACCTTGCAGGATGGTTATCTTCTCCATGGCAATAGGCTATGTGTTACCCACTCCCTTCGTGAGAAAGTTATGTATGAATCCTATGCTCCTCCCTATGCGGGGCATAGAGGCATTCAACCTACTCTTTGAGGAGTAGAGACGTACTTCTATTGGCCTACTATAAAAGTAGACATACAAGAGTATGTTTCTGTGGTATACCAAAATACCAAGTATGATAGAGGAAAGCAACCTGGATTACTCCAGCCATTGTCAATCCCTAATTCACTATGGGAGACTATGTCCATGGATTTTATCTTTGGATTACCTAAGTCTATCCATGGGAATACAGGAATATGAAAAATAGTCGACAGGTTTAGCAAGCAAGCAAACTTTATTCCTTATCAAAAAGACTAGTAAGGCACACCAAATGGCAACTCTCTTCATATCTCAGATTTTCAAGCACCATGGATTGCCAACATCCATCGTGTTAGCTAGAGATCCTAGAATGAGTAGTAATTTCTGGAACAGTCTCTTTGAAATTCTAGGTACAAGATTGAATTTCTCTTCGGCCTATCACCCACAAATGTTCCCCTTTTGTCTTCCCATATTAAATGATTAGTTTAATATGAGAAAATCATTTGGTAAAGTTAGATATTATTTTATGACACACTCTATTTTGGAGGATCGTTCTCAAAGGGCCTTTGTTGGAGCTGGGGTGCAACAAAGGAAGGAAGCTCTACCATTGGGAAAGGCTCAACCACAAGGAGAAGAGTAGAAAGAGGTAAGTTTTTTCCACACCCCCCCTTACCACCCTATTATTTGAAACATACATGCGTGCACACACATGCTTTGTTTGAAATACTTACCTCTTGCATTTTTTCTTTTTTGTTTGCAATCAATTTGTTTGTCCTTTTTGTGCTTCGATTTGTTTGTTTGCTTGCGATGCCTGTGTACCTACACTCTCTCTACACCTAATCTACTTCTATTAGGGGTAGACATATAAAGGTGTGTAGATTACATATAGGTCTAGCGAAGTGATGTACATTAGGTGTAGATTGGATGTAGACATATAGAGGTGTGTATATTAAGTATAGGGAGATTATAGAGGGGCTAAGTCCTAATACTTACCAACTAATCTCTTGTAGATGCTCACCTAGTGGGGAACAGTCCTCACATTATTCCTTTGGTTGATTCATGTCCCACATGGCCCCCATTCTAGGGTTGATGTTGCCTCTAGTGGACTGGAGTTTTAAGGTGGTAAGTCCAAGCAATGGATTTAGGTTTATTTGTAGCTAGCTTTTTGCAAGTACAAGTGTGATTTCTTTCTACTACTAGTAGGTATAGCTCTCTTATGGCTATGGAGGTGCCAACCTGTCTACTTAGGTTCCTCCACTAATGGTAGATCCAGACGTGCATCATGCACTATCTTTATGAGAGGAGTACTTTCATTTGACGTAGGGACGGCTACACTCCACCACATCTAGCGACCTATGGTCTTAGACCACACCATGGGGGAGTCAAGGAGGGACTCCATACGTCCAGATGCTCGCACCGATGGCACCTCCTTCTACTCTCCCTTCTTACGGATCCACCTCCCTTCCATCACAAGGATCTACCCCCCTTCCATCATAGGGACCCACACCATTCCATTTGTTTCTTGCTTTGTGTGAGCCTTGTCAACAGTTCATAGGTGGTCACAAAAAATCCTTCTAGCATTGCACGAGGGTGCTCGTTTCAGGGTAGCAAGCACTGTGATAAGCGAAGCAATAGGGGCTCTTGTTGGGATGCCTATTTTGGTGGTGGATGGGGGAACAAGTTACCTATTTTAGAGCATGCCCCTCCAACCATAGAGGACAAGGACAGTGATGTGCCCATGCTAGACATGTACGGGTGCTAATACAGGGTCAAGTATGGTGGCAAGGTTGACTTTGGTACTACACAAGTCATGACATTTTAATACCAACTGTAGATTCTTATACACTCGACATATAAGGATTGTTTTATTAAATTCAAAGACCAAGTGGCCAATCATGCACGCTGTGTCGAGGAAGCATTGCATGCTTGATTTCCAAACGCCCCTAATGAACGTTTCTTGACACAATGGTTGGAGGGGTATATCAAAAAATTTCTAAAAAACAATAAATCAAGTATACAACATGCAATGACCAACCAGGTCGCAAACCCAGAGAGGAGCTATCATGGTGGCAAAATGGTATGGTTTATGAGGCAAAGTAGCTTGGAAAGATAAATATGTAAGTAACTTTTTAATGTGAAAGTTTTGTATAGAAGATGTTTTAGCTTAAGAAACTTTTTTTGGTCATGGTTAACTTAGGAAAAGATCACTCTGACCTATCCCACTAGAGAGAGATGGTCAAGTCTTTAGAGGGACACACAAAGTTTGATATTTGGCAATGGTTGCTGAAAAACCATCATATCTCTCATGAGCAATTTGACTCAGTAGTCAGATCTCTACAAGCGATACATGCAAATGAAAAATATTGTGTTGATCATTTTGGGTTATTGATTTATCTAATTTGTATTTGGTGGTTGTAGAGTCAGACGACGATCAAATATATGTACCTTTGGATGAGGAAAAGGAAGATGACTAGGATAGATATATTTTTTCAATTTTCTGTAATCCTCTTTTACAAGTGCAAATGTGGCACAAAAAACCCTCATGATTGGTATACAAAACTAAATTGGAATTTTGGTTTTATTTGTAAATTCTTTTAAGTATTTTTCTTTTGTGCTTCAAACTACAAAGGTAAGGTGTGACTTGTAATTTCAAAGTTTATTATCATTATTTTTTGTACACTTTTCAAAATGCAATTGATGTTTGAAATGTTTTATGCAAGTAAAAAATAATAGATGCTTATTTGGGCCACCCAAAATTGGATGGTCCAAATGAGTATCTTCATTTTTTAAAAGCTATATAGCGGCAATATACGTGGTAATATGCGTGATAATTGCAGCAATAATATTGCATATGTATATCTGCCACTACTACCGTGTATATTGCTGGCAATTGACTACCATGTGCTTTTCCACGGCTATTGTCACTCACAACAATGTTGGTAATTCTGAGCTCATACAACACTTTGAAGTTGCATTTTTTGTTTTCTTGCCCTTCTTAATGAATCCACATGGTTGCATTATCCATTGCATCATGCAGATCATCATCAACTTAAGTGCTGGTTTGATGACTAGATGTTGATATTACTCGTGCTCTACTCATGGAAGTCCACCCAAAGTTGAAGAAGCAATTTAAGCATGTGGTCGACCTTGTGAAGAAAGTGCTCGCTAGGGGATCTAGGAGAGTCTTGTTTTAGAATGAATTACCCCCAAATGAAGAAAGGGATTGTTAGTGGATCTAGAAGATTTTTATTTTAGAATGAATTACCCCCAAATTACCTAACATATGAATTACCCCCGAATGAAGAAATAGATTGTCAGTGGATCTAGGAGACTCTTATTCTAGAATGAATTACCCCCTATTTACCTAACATATGTCTGATTCTAGATGTAGGGCATAAGAAGAATTACCTAACATATGTCTGCCGATTGTGGATGCATGGTATACAAATAATACATTGGAGATGCTTGTTAGCTACCTAGCTTAGACAAAAATTATTCTTATGACTTCAAGCCAAACCTTTGTAGCTTTGTCTCAATTAATGATTTTTTTTTTGTCAAGTCCATTATCTTGTATCAAATCCATTCATTTGGACATGTATGATAGGTAAATGGGACCAAGAGTATGAGACGGAGGGAATTGACGCATGTAAATGTCTACCCAACCAGAGTATATATAGGCTCTTAGCCTGCCAAATATAGACCCTTAAGACTCCATGAGCATCCTGGCCCTTTGCCTACTATCTAGACCCACCTTAGGCTTGACATTACTCCCCCCTTGGAGAAGCGTTTTTGTCGTCAAAAACAAAAGTGGTGATATGTTTGTAAAAACACTAATGTTTCCCACAATGGCATCCTTCATGGATCCAACTGTCCATTTGATGAAAACTCGATTCAGTAGGAGGTTCAACGAAATCAAGAAGAGCATCTTGATTTTCCACATTGTTGTCCATTTTGCAACCATCTTGTGTAACCGGCCCATATCCAACATAACGTATGGACTCCATTTAGAACTCACTTGAGTATGCTAAACAAGTTACCACAACTAAGAAGTGTCTAAAAGAATACCTCTTCTCACTTTCCATGAAAGTAAGTGGCTAACACAACTAAGAGGTGTCTAAAACAATACCTCTTCTCACTTTTTATGAAAGTAAGTGGCTAACATAACTCATTAGCAAAGGATAAGTCCTTCACTTGTTATCATTGTTCATTTGTAGACAACCCCACCATAACTGATAATCGAGGTTGAGAACCTTCTTTTAACATAAAGGGACTAAAATTAGTCAAAACATGATTTGCCTCATGGTAAGAAACCTCCAACTAGAGAGATAGTATTTCTCACTGGATGGCATGTTGCTAACGTACGCTCATAGCATATCCTTTAGCACATGATTAACACTTGTAAACTAGGTATCCACCTCTAGATGTATTGACAGTACTGAGTTGCATTTCCCAACCATTAATAGACAATCTCCAAAAATGATTGGTAAATGTGGGTCACAATTCTACACAACATTGTTGAGTAATCAACATTGTTAGGAATAACCAACTTGGTTAATTGTACAAAGTTTAATCACTGATCAACCAACACCCAAACCTAGCCATGAACTCTATTGGTGATTGTTAAATCCACAACTAAGCTCGTAGATATATTGCACATAAAGTGTGAAATGCTTCATAAGCTATCAATTTCATGAATTCTCATGCTGCTTCAAATCAACTTTTGCTAAACACTACATGCCTTTAGCAAAAAAACTAATCCAAACTGCACTTTCATGACTATAACTGCCAATATGTATGGAAAATGTGATTCTCATAGCACACATCAAAGACGAGAGTAAATAGTTTTGAGAAGAAACTAAATACTTACTACCGCAATCACTTGCAAGCCTTGCTAAAACGTTTGAACTGTAATAGAATGTGAAACATAGATCACATCAAGGTACAAACAATGAAACATTTTCATTAACAATAATAGCCTTGCTAGAACATAAAAAACCATTTGTTAATGTTGTTTAGCAACACTTGTAACCTTAACAGGCCGTTCTAAGTACTTGGACAATTTTTGGCCACCGAAATTGTTCCTGATACTACGTGCTCAAAATGGTCTACAAAATGGATGTGACCAATACCTAGGGACTCTGTTGTGACACATAATTGAGATAATAGGTGCCAATGTATGTCAGTCCCAAAGACTCATATTCTTCACGTGCAAAATATGTCTTAGATAAGGAGATATGGAAAAGTGATATCCTTCAAGTACGACATGTACTTGTGTGTGGAGGCAACTGGAAACACTCAGAGACATGAGTGAGAGGGACCCTCATAAAATTTGCACCACACTAGCTAAATTGAGCTCCATGTGTTCCTAGAACATGTTGCAACCCCTTGTGAAAACATGTGTCAAACAAACCCTACAATGTAGGTCTATAACTACAGGTATATAACTGCAGGATGTAGAGATCTATCGAGTACACTACTATCCCAAAATTATTGCTTCTACATGACCTTGTCATGTGTCTTAAGAGCAAAACGGATGAAATAATTCTAGCATATTCATCCCACATACTTAATCAAATCATATCTACAAATGAAATGAAACCACAACATAGGCTTACTTGGAAAATAAAGTTAAGTGCACTAGCCAAACTTGAAAGGTATAACCTACAAAGAACAACATGTACTTGCAACCTTGGGTGTTGCCTTGGAAATCCAAACCCCTTGGTTAGATTTTGCATGTAAACTGCTAAAATGATGACCAACTCAGTCTACCATACCAAATAAAAATTGTAAGCAACTTGTAAAGTTAAACTTATCAACCACACCTTTGTAGACTTTGGACTTCTTTCCCTTAAAGTAGAATTGTGAAGACATCAATTAATGAACATCAACATGCATGGAGTGATTTGGTATCATCTGGGTCATACCTCTGGAAATACCACTCCTATAGCTACACTCAATGCTATAAATTCAACAATAGATCTTTGTAATTTGGAATCGTATTCACAACTAGAGCTTGAAAGCATCATATCAGAAGAGAAAGATTCTCAACACCCCAAAAAAGGTAGTCATACCAAAGTTTCTTGGGTGCTCAAAGAAGAGATCACCTGCTTTGATACTCTCTTAGTCTATTCATGTCATCCCATGAATTATTTACTTGATAGCAAGGCCATGCCTACTATCTATCCATAAAATCCATCTTCTGTATTTCTAGTACCTTGTGCACAAAAATTGCCCACCACTGTAGTCATATACAACGATTTAAAAAAAAAAATACCAGCCTCAACTCTTTTGGAATAGAGTAGTTGATGTTATAGTGGATGCATAAAAAATGATTCAACAAAAAGGATCCCACCGTACTGACACACCATGCAAGCATATGAGAAATAGAGTGATAATCCCTTGGCTTCAGTGAGACGATCTCAATAGTTTGATCTGATGGCATACGTGCCTTACATGATTGTATTGGTATGGATACATCATAGTTGGTCATTGCCAACCATAACTATGAGCTTATCTCCTGTTATTGCCCATTTAATAAACCTGTGTGCAATTATCCTTGATCCAAGTCAATGGATAATACTTTGGCATGAAATATAAGCCTTGCCTCGTGCTGTGTTCATCAAAGCACTTTGATTTGCACAGTAGAGAAATCCTTTTTAGATGACAAAAAGACAGAAAAACAAGTAGAACTTGAAATTGGCTAACCTTGTCACCCCTTTGAGAATAGTTGCCTTTGCTTGAAGCTGGCTCGTAGCCATGTATGCTGAGAGCTGTCACGAATGTACCATGCATGCCATCATGGATGGGTCCATACCGACCTTTAAAAACAAAATCAGGTAGACATGTTGTTGAGTTTCCCCAAGTTTATATGCTAATAATATATTCAAGGCTTGGGAAACTTCTATGCAAGATGTCCGAAAGTGAAGCCTTGCTTTGTAGAAGTTCATAAAAAAGACCCAGCCTAAGTGTTCATAGATAATTGGTGCTCATGTCAAGCACAAGAGAATAGACCTTGTTGAGATTTCATAGAGAATGGGCCTTGCCAAATCATGCAGCTTATTGAGAATCATGAGGCTACCAAATATTGAAAGAGATAGCTCTACAAGGCTAGCGATCAAATTTTATCTTAACTGCCAAACTCTGCTTGACCATAACAACATTTTCTTGTCAAGTTGGTATGGTAAAAACTTAAGCAAAAGTGAAGAAGTTTAAAATATAAAAATTAAATTTAACATTGGTGTAGTTAAAGCTGTTTGGTGCTACAAAGAGTGCAATGTAGGGTTTTGTGGGCTTTGAAGGCATGTCAAAGTGGTTGTTGAGAAGCTGTGAAGGTCAAGAGCAAGAAAGGAGCAACATATATGTATGCTTTATGTGGTTTTCAAGGCTAGAATTCTCTGCCATGCTGCCTGAACAAGGTGGCTAATCAAGGTGAACAAAGTACTAAAGTTAGGCCTTTGAATGTGGTGTTCAAGATGCTCTAGAAGTTAGTCCGGACAGATCCTCAAACAGAGCTACGATATGAAAGTTATGGCAGTTCCAATTTGGAAGGCTTTGCAGATCCTTGATAGATAGGGCATGTGGAGAATGGGGACCCGATGTCAATGGTTAGATTGGAATGCTCAGGTTTTGGAGCATGCCAATCTTTTCGGATCATCAAATGGGAAAGTTATGGCCAGTGAAAGATTTCAAGGGGGCCAGTTATGGGCCAAGTTGACCACATTGGTAGACATGCCATTTGATGCTTTTTTGGGCTTGCCAAGTTTTGGGGGGTGGTATGCAGCATGTGGGCTTGCCACTTTTGGTGCAATTTTGGAGCAACGAGAGCTTCAAGAAGAGAGTTCTCAGAGAGCTTGCATAGATGAGAGCTCCAAGATACAGGGGGAGCCAACAAGGGCTACCAGAGAAAATTTTTGCTTGTATATGCGTGTGCCAATGGAGCCAAGTCGATACGGAGTATCTGGTGATTGTACATGGTGTTTTTGTTGAAGAAGAAGCCAAATATTGTGCCGTCTCTTTCCCTTCCCCCTTTTACACCGAGGTCTGTGTGTGGTGTCGGTATGTGAGCGGTGTGTGCCCCTCGTACCGTCTGTGTGTGTGAGAGAGAAAGAGGGAGAGGTGTTTTGTTGTGGAAGTGCTAGAAGCAGGAAAAATAGGGGTGATTGCTGTCTATTGATTGTGCAAAGCGTGTGTGCGTTGGTATGCGTGTAAGCGGTGATTTTCTCACAAAATTGTGGATTTTGGATGGTGATTTCTACTGGATGGGGGTGTTGTATCTTGGGTTATAGAGAGGAATCTATGTGTGTTTTTGGGTGTGTTCCCATTCCCCTCTCCATCTTCTGGTGCCCCCACTGAGTAGTATGTTGATTCCTCCTATTTGAAGGTGAAGTAGTGGTTCTAGAAATGCTAAATGTGTAGTTTTTGAAGAGCAAGTGCTATTAAAGATGGTGGGTCGGGTTTTCCTATTTTCACTGGTGTTGAAGATGCAAAAATATGGTTGTAGGATTATGAGCTATTTGTGCTAGAGAGCAGATTGTTAAGAGACGAAGGCATGGTTCTAGTTTTCCGCTCTTGGTTCGTGGCAAACCAAAAAGATGGTATGGCCGATTGAGGGATGAAGAAAAGGCAGATTGAACCGATTTCAAAGCGGGGAAAATTGGGGTGATTGCTATTTGTTAATTGTGTAGAGCAAGTGTGCATTGGTATGTGCATAAGCGATGATTTTCTCATGGAATTGTGGAGTTTGGATGGTGATTTATAGTGGACAAGGGTGTTGTGAGTAACATAGGTTATAGAGAGGCATTTGTGTGTGTTTTTGGGTATATTCCCATTCCCCTCTCCAATGTACTTACATATTGTGTAAAATTATTGCCCTTAGCATTGGAAGTCATAGCACCCTGTAGTATGGTTTTCAACATTGAATTCAGCTCATAGCTATGGATTTTGTTTGCCCTCCGCAAGTTGTATATGCTTTGGAGTGACTATGCACCCAATACATATATATAGATAGGGGCCCATGCTCTTGGAAACCTTTCTTTTTCCCTCCTCTTGATAACACAAAGAGGACATATCAAAGAGATATTGACCGACATTATATACAAGGTGGTTCTTGATGAGCATCCCTATATAGAGCCTTGCTACTTATTGGAGATATAATCACATTGTACATATATAGAAATATATAACTGTACTCTTATATATATGATATTTTGAAGCTACTGGTCAAATCTGGTTCCTTTATGGTAGCTGGGAAAAAACACAATTTTTTGTTGCAGGGTATTCCCTGTGACCCAAAATTGATTTTTAAGTTAGTGGTATTTTATAAGCCTAAGAGAAACCCTCCCCTTGATTTTGGTCATCATTGGATGCCTTGACCCGATGTAGGTATCATTTTTGTGTGCGAGTTGCATTGGCGTCAAAAGGTAGTGTCCTGGGCAAGTAACATACCTCTCATGTCAAGTGTCAAAGCTCAATGTGTGCAGGACGTGGGAATCGTGAGAAAATCAGCTCCAAAGTAGCTTTCTCTCTCTCTCTCTCTCTCTCTCTCTCTCTCTCTCTCTCTCTCTCTCTCTCTCAAACTCAAAAATGAGGGTGGAAGTGGGGCTAGACTATACACATCTCAATCAGTTTTTGTCCCTACCTCACAGTTAGTCCTACCTCATATGCCCAATGAACATCATGTTGAATTTTTTTGAGATCGGACACCATATGGCCCCAATCCGTCCATTTTGCCCGATCGAGCTTTTCAGCATTTTACGCAACTCAACTGAATTTGGCCATAACTTAATCGTTGTTACCCCAAATCAAATTTCCAGGTTAAGAAACCTAAGTGGTGTGCAATAGAGCAGAAATGGACAAATCATATGACTAAGGAGTGCTATTACAACGAGAGATATGTAAAGGAATGCCAGTATGCCCCACAAGCCAAAGTAGCACCAGCACAAGCCCACCAGTGCCTAGATACACAACAAGAATTCTTCCAGGGCTAGTAGGAGGCGAAATAAGTTTATGTATTTGTACCTGTTTTTTTTGGTAATTTTCTTGCTTTTGTCCCAATTTATTGCTTATAAAATCAATTTAGAAAAAAGGAAAATAGAAAAATGGACCTAAAAAATCTAAAAAATATCTAGATAATTAATGGAAGTCTACCTTCAAAGAAAAGTAATTATTTGTAAATTTTAAGCGGTTTGCTCCACCTCTTATTATTATTCTTAGCAAAAAACCTTATTATCTATGTTTTTACACACACCTAAAGACTCATTTTTAACGGTTGTCCCTTGCTCTTGAATCTCTTCATCTTTCAGGGCACAAAATCAACAATTGTGACAAAATGAGAATCAAATACAATTTTTTTTATAACAGAAAAGTTAGGAAAATAGTGCTTTGCTCTTTCTGATTGAAGATTTGCATTCGGAATGCTTCAAAATGCCTCCTCCCTCCATGTCGGAGTACTCCTGCACAACAATGTGTCATCTCTAGTCTGTTGTGCATGGGTTGTAAAGTAGTGCCTTATGCAAGGCCATGTAAGGGGTCTTGCATATGCATACTCAGTCAATGCATGGAAAAATTGATGATGAGCAAGAGGCGAGTCTTAAGCAGATTGCTTAAGGGCATTCGATGGTGAGGTTTACTGTGTGGTTGTTAATGATCACTTACCATGTAGAAACCATTGTAGCTCAATTGCTCGTTGATGAATTGTCTGTTGCTAATAATGTGATTGAGGTATAGGCCGCCATACCTTGACTATGGTTGTATATTTGGAAGAGTGGGTGGGTAGTGCGGCACATTTGAGATGGATATTTCTTTTTGCAATCCTTGTTGCTTTGAAATCCACTTCTGTTTTGATGTTTGTAGCATTTCCTTGGGCCTTGGTATCCACTTTGTGGTGTCTTGGAATATGCGTGGCTTTGGAAGTAAAGTAGTCCTCTTAACATTTTGATGTGTTGTAGTCATGGAAGTGGATTGTTGTCGTTGTTTTGAAAGTTGTAGTTGAGATTTGCAGATCCAAACACAGTTTCCTTGAACACATGGGATCCCTTTAGGTATCCAAATATGCTGTGTAGTCTGTGCTCCGATTGGCTTCGACTTTACTTGAGCAACTGCTCATTTGGGTATCCACATTTGCTTCGTTTTTTTGTTTTGCAATGTGTGGGAAGTCGTGACTCATAGTGAAGGAGCAAAGGAATGTCAGCTATAGTTTCAAGGCTATCACTAGGTTCAATTTTTGTAGTGGTCTGTACTGGTTTTTGTGTCTCTATTGCAGTCACACTATTGGATTGATTTTGGTTTTTGATGCAAACCTTCTCAAAAGATACCTACTATTGTCCCGGGGCAGTCACTTATCAAAAGACCCCTATATCACGTGCGTTCAAGAGGTAATTAATAATACCCCAATATACATACTATACTTACACTATGAGCCTATTTAAAAAACCCCCACCCCCCTCTGTATGTATACATTTTTATACATTTTGGTCTTTTAATAATCCTCTCCGGTTAACTCACGTGATATCATACACGTTCTAAAAAGTGACCGCCCCGGGGGTATCGTCCATGGAATCAAAATTGACATACGTTACCTGATTTTTGGCTGTAAAATTCATTTGGTTCTTGGACCATTGTATAAATGCGTTGTATTTGTGTTGCAATGTTGTGCAGAATATTAGCTGATTATTTGAGGCATTTGGTGGTAGTAGAAAAAAGATATGTTGACATTCATATCAATTGATGTGTATTAAAAGCTCCACACAAAACCTAAAGCAATACTTGACAATTCCATTAAATGCTGTAAATATTCTTTTCAATGATTGTCAGATCAATTCTGGCATTTGTTGGTATAGATTCCAACTAATTGTATTCAAATGAGCACTAGAGTTGACCAGTGTATAAATATGTGCCAATCTGGTTCCTAGCTTGACACAAATGTATGGGTCCACAATTTATTCATCCTCCCCAATTCTTGTAATCTAATGCATCTGCACAATTTGATGTGTCTTGAGTTGTCTGTTTCTTTGCTTCCTTTTTTATGCACACTCTCGGGCTTCTTATTGTGCCTATTGACTCTCAAGATCTTACTTCACTTTCCTGTTTTTAGGTAGCTGCATGTGCTCTTTTGAGCATCTCTTGGGTTAGTGGCAAGTGATATTTCTTAAGCTTACATCCACTGATCCAGTTTGGCATTTCCTGTCCGTCAAATGTCGCAAGCTTAAGAGCCCCACTCAGTGATATGGAATGAATCACGAATGGTCCCATTTCTTGCTTTTTCAATTTCTTCGTTTTCTGCTTAAGAGTATAGACAAGCACATAATCCCTTGGTGCAAAGTCTTTGGACTTTACATGCGTGTCATGCAACTCTTTCATGCGTCGTTTTTGGGCATAGATTGCAGCCCCTATCTTTACTCTAATTTCATCCAACTTTTCTAGGTCATCCAAATGGTCAGACCATTCATGTCCAGTCCATTTGAGTTTATTGGCTATCCACAAGGTTGGAATCTGATACTCTATGGGTAATATTGCATTAAGTCCAAACACCACGTTATAAGGTGTAGTCCCTAAGTCAGTTTTGTATGCAACTCTATAAGGCCAAACAATAGAGTGCAGCTTTGATCCCAATCTGATCTATTGTCGTTCACAATTTTAGTGAGAACTGTACACAAGACTTTATTGGTGCTCTCAGCTTAACCATTAGCTTGTGGGTGATATGGGGCCAATTTTCTATGTATGATCATGAATTCACCAAGCAAGTACTCAATTAAATCATTAACAAAGTGTTTCCCTTGATCACTAACAATCTTGATAGGTAAACTGTACCGTTGGAGAGGGGGAATGGGGAACACACCCGACGCACAAACAGCTACCCCTATATAGCTTAGGGTATTCACAACACCCCTATCCTCTCAGAAACACCTTCAAAAAAACAATTTTCACTAGCAAGGCCTTGTCTGCACTCCACCCAATGCTCCTAACGCTTATAAGATCACCCACCCACATAGGCACACAACATTGCGGTTGATCTTGACCCTCTCAACACACACGACTCCTCTTACTCACACTCTCTGTGCGCACACCTACATCGTCGGTTCGAGGGGCACACACTTCCACATTGCCCACACCATACAACACAAACGAGAGCAAGAGAAAGAGAAAGGGGGAAGGGGAAATCAACACTTGATAGGGCAAAAGTGGGTTTTCATTTTGCTTTCAAAAAAACTTGATTACAACCTTCAACACACCATGGCCACGGCTATTCCCAAAAAAAAAAGACTGTTTCACTACCCAGACACAACCCTTTGTGTAGGGGGCTCCCAAAAAAACTTGCCGCTATTGGACCGGCGCTTCCCTCGATCCAGAACCACCAATCGAGTCTTCAACTGTCATCATCCTTATCCTGGTGAACTCTTCCAGCTATTTTACTTCCAAGCTGTTGTGTGATGCTCCACCACCTGATGCTGCTTTGGGGACTTCCCTCGTGCGGCTTCGATCACCGATTGCATGGGGGGCCGCTTCTTCTTTTTCTCAACCTTCTTCTTCCTCCCCAAGTCCAAAAGAAAAACCCTCTCACTTCGCCCCACTTCTTGCTCGCCCCTTCTCACCTTTTTCTCTCCTTTTTTCTTAAGGCCAAGAAAAAAGTTCCTTTTTTGAGCAATAGCGCGGGCGTTCTTGCTCCCTTCATCCAAGCCTCTCTTCCTTTTTGGCCTGCCCAAAGGACTAAGGCCATAGTGATGTGTTCCCTTTTTGTTAGTGAAAAATCTCATGTATTTTTAAAAATTAAAATAAAGGATGAAAATGTTTGATTGGTTAGTGATGTAGTGAGCACTCATGAGAAGGTTACTAGTGGCAGTGAGTGGGTGACAAAAGATATCGAGATAAGATATTTTCCAAGATTATGGTATTGAATGTGCTCGAATTTAGAGTCTGGCATCTCTTTTCTCGTGTCGAGACTCGAGCGAATGATGGAGGGGGGCAGCAGCTAGTCCCGAGGAGGGGGGGATAGACTGTTTCCCACTAGAGAGGAAAATCTTTAATCTCGTGTTGAGGTGCAAGGTGCTCTCTCTCGTGTTGAGTAGTTTGCACCATTGCATGAGGTGCTTTTTGTGTCTATCGTCGGCATGTAGTCGGGGGACGTGTGCAAAGCATGAGCATGAGCAGTATTAGCAGCAAATGGAGTTGTGCATGCAGGAACACTAGGCAATATGGCGGTAAATGGACCACGAGGGGGTTAGAGCAGGCATGATCCATAGCTGAAGGCGTACTATAATGACTGTTAAGTTTATTAGCAAGAGAGAAGCCGAATTACTTGCTATCGATACTAGGTGCAATAGTAGCCGTTGTAGTAGTACCCTGCATTTCTAGCTGAATGAGACTCACGTTATACTGTTGTTCAGGTGCTGACCTCGATCTTACACTCTGCGAGCATACTTCATGAAGATTCACTCAAGGGCTGAGCCTATAGATTTTATAACAGGAAATACCTATAACCTAATTGTTGTATACGCAGGAGTAGTACGCCAATGGATCATGGGGCCAACTGCCTTCGTGCCTTCGACTTCTAGGTTATGGTCTCGCAGTCTCCATTTCTAGAAAGGAGGGACCTAGGCCTGGGCCAGAGCTGCCTGCTAACTACTGGTTTGCTGGTGATGACGCTCCTGATCCTATATAACCACCCCTGTACCAGTGATATGGGCTCTCATCCACACGTAAATCGACGCCCCTGCCCTGCGGTAATAAATTAGGGTAGTATTACGGAGTAATGGGATTGCTATACCCGGGCGATCAATTTTCTGATTGCCTTTCTTTGCCCCTGCTTAAAAGTCCCCTTCACCCTTATCTTTTTTGCGGTTTCTTCTTGCAGGCCAAGGGTAGTGGCAATAAGAAGAGAGATGCACTCACTCTTTATAGAATTGTCCTCTCTCTCTCTCTCTCTCTCTCTCTCTCACTATGTGTGTGTGTGTGTGTGTATCTCTCGAGTCTCACATGAACACATGTGTCAATTTATAAAAGACACCTCAGAATCTCCGCATTTATGCACTCTTTGCCTAAAAGCTAAAGAGAATGCTATGGACATTGCTACGCTCTTCACTCTGATCTCCCTCGACCATGTCGTTTTCAATTTTAATCTACATAGCCTAGAAGTTAGAACTTGCGTAGGAATTGTTCCACAATTTAAGTAAATGGCCAATCGCATTGATATGACCACACTCCAGGAGACACTAAATCTAGGATACATCACACCCATCTAAACCAACGCTCTAATGCCATGCTTGTTTGCCTCTTGTAGGCTTGGGATGGATGGGCTATTTTGAGGGGGTCAACAATACAAGCTCTATAGGCCTTCACATCAACAATTGTGGGTAAAGGGTTCCAGCAAACCCAACAATGCTACTTTTTTGGGCAAGTATTTTACAGATGTAACCCTATTGCAGGTAATGGTTATTCACTCAATATTTAAGTAGCATATTTTGGGAATTTGAAGGGTAATTTAGGAATTTCCACAAATTAGAGGAGTATTTTGACAAATTTTCCTAAGTTTTACTATAGTCTCGTCTTCGATTTATCACTTGTTAAAAAATGCATAATCTTTTATTGGTTGAGCACATAGAAGATATTCATTGTAAAGAGGTTTTCTCTCCTTCATGCTTCTCTCAAGCTACGTCTGTGAACTTACCCCTGGCTCGATCTCATAGTTTGATCATCAATATTGAGTCTCTCTCTCTCTCTCTCTCCATTGCAGGCCTCGTGGTTTTATCACTTTTTTTTCTCTTGTTTAATTCCCCATAGCCTTTGGAGGCTTTATTAGACTTTAAAAGAACTCCACCCTACCCTTCTTTTTCACCTTTTCCATTTATTGCCAAGGAAAGGTTTCGAACCCCAGCTTCCCATGCTGTCGGTGTTTGCATGTACACTGGCTTGCTGAAAACTTGGGGTAGCTTCCCTCTGCTACCATCGAACTCCAAGAGTTATGCCGTGTCTCGGCCACGATTTGACTACTCCAGGTCTGGAAAACCGAAGTGAGGAAAAAATGGGCTGAACCATTTGTACACACCTTCTCATAATTGCATCCCAATTTTCCGAGACGCATCTTATTCAATGTAAATTTGATCGTTGAGTCATCACTTTTGGCTGGCCCTACACAACACAGACGCACTTCTAGAACCCTGGCAAGGATAAGAGACCTCCACATGGCACCTCCACTGAGACGGTCAAACCATGCCAAAACTGACCCTTGACGAATGGTCTATTGGCTCATAACCTACACATCTGAGATCCGATGGAAAAGCAAAAATATTGGCATGCTTCCCAGCTCAAGCACTTCATGCGTGTCCATTCATATCACATCATGCCACCTGTCTGTACCTGTCTTGCACGTGGAAGATCTGCAAAGCATTCCATCTTCGGACAACCATAACTTTCACACCGGGACTCCGTTTGAGGAGCCGTCTGGACCAACTTGCAGAGCATCTTGAAGACCATATTCTAGAGTATCCAATCAGCATCTCGGGCACCTTTACCTGTCACCCCAATTGGACCCTTGTGGGGTTATTTTGATTAAAAAAATGCATTAGACATACACTTCCACCATCATTTGCCTACCCAGGTCCTCCACATTGGCCTTGGCCCTTTGTCTTGCAACTGCTAGCACCCATAGCTTGGCATAGAGCGCATTCTCGCACAGACTGCACCATCATTGCCCACCCCCCTATTGAACATTCATGTTCAACCAAAAGTACCCTTATTGAACTTGAAACTTGCAACACTTTGCAAACACCCAAGCACGCTGGAAAACACACCACCATATGTACAATATGTATAATATGTACAAAACTGTACGTCTGTTACTCTTGAGCCCCTTCAAGTGGGTTGCCCAACCCCCTTGGTTACAATCAGATTTACATCGGACACCACTCCTCTATCAAAGTACAGCTTGAGCCGTACACCATTTACCCTGTGCCTGAGAAGCTTACCATTGGCTCTCACCGGCTGATAGGTCCCATTCAAAAAGGCCTTTTGCACCTTGTACAGACCCATTCATTTCTTTTTGAACTTCTTATGGAAGGTGAAGTCCAAGTAGCTCTCATACTTCATTACTAGGTCCCCTTCTTCTATCTTTTTTTCTGGTTGACTCTCATTGACTTTGGCCATTCGCCTTTCCCGTTGCTTCACGTAGTAGTCTACTGCTGCTTCTCTATCCATCTGTAATGCCTCAAGGCCGACAATCCTATCTTGTAAGAGACATCTTGTGGAGTGGCATTGATGCGCCGCCTACCTTTCAAAGCACCCAACTGTGCATGCACTGGCAACACTTCCTCCTTACCATAAACCAACTCAAATGGAGTAAATTTGGTCCCCACTTTGTAGGACATCATGTAGGCCCATAGACACTTCTCTAGATTATGTCTCCTGCTTATATACATACTTCGTCAGCATCTTGATGATTTGTCCATTGGCACCCTCTAAAAGACCATTGCATTGAAGATGATAAGGCGAGGAAAACCGATGCTGAATCTTTAGTTTTTCCACCAATGCCTGCATAAGCTTGCTTCTGAATTCTTGGCCTCTATAAAAAATGAGTACCCACGGCATTCCAAAATGACAACAAATGCTATAAAAAACAAAGTGGGCTACAACCTGCGCATTTACCTCCTTCATAACTTTGGCCTCGACCCACCTGGTGGGGTAGTCGATGGCTACCACAACATACTTCTTACCACTGGTAGACTTAGGGAGTGGACCGATGGCATCCAAACCCCACTTCTCAAAACCATTATGAGCAACAATGGCTCCTTGTGACTCGGCTACCAGGTGCCTTTCTCCTATAGTCTGGCATTCATGGCAAGTCTTGCACCAATAGTGCACATCCTTCACTACTGAAGGCCACCAAAAACCCGCTCTTAACACGCAAAAAAATACTTGACCTTTCCCATGGTGTCCACTCTCCTCATGACATTGCTTCAGCACCAAGTTAATCTCTTCTTTATAGAGCACTCTCCTCAGCACCCTGTCTAATGTAAATTTGTGAGCTTTCTGAACTATCCTCCTTCTCTGCAGTTTAGACAAACCTTGAGGACACTGTCCTGTACTCAAAAAATATTCCACCTCCTTCAATGACTCCCTACCTGTGTATGTGGCCGGGGCCACATATATGCCTGCGATATGTACCTGCACCTTACTATTTGCTAGCTCCAGTATGCCTCTTGGTTGTTCTCTCTCTTCACATGCTTGAACTTGATTTCCCTAAAGAACTTCAACAGATTTTTTATGGCAAAGAACCAATGCTTTAAGGAATCTCGCTTTACTTGCCACTGGCCTAACAGTTGCTTGATGACCAATAAGGCATCACCTTTGACCACCAACCTGGAAATGCCAAACTCAATGCATTGTTTCAAACCTAGATGGAGGGCGTGATATTCCACTTCATTGTTGGTATGGACATCCTGCAAGTCGTCATAGGCTTTTGAGAAGATAACCGTGCCGTGTGGATCGTGTATCACCACATCTCCACTATCTTTCTTTATCACCCTCCTATGATGCACCATCAAACCACATGGTAAAAGCTCCCACCAGGTCTGGATCCTCTCTGGCTTCATCTCATACCACTCTTGGGGATAAATTGGCAAATCTATGGCCTTGCTGACCAAAATTTCTGCCAAATGGGACCGACTTGTATGGTCGATCTTGAACTCGAACTCAAATTCCTGCAACACTATCACCCACTTCATGATCTGCTTCCCTAGCTTTAAGTGTAACACCACTTTAGACAATAGATTGTTAGCCGCCAGCACATAGAACTTATGCACAATGAGGTGCACTTTGAACTTACTCCAAGAAAAAACCAATGCCATGACCCACTACTCCGCTTCAGTGTAAGCAACCTCTCCAGAACTTATCACCTGCTTTCAAAGTAGATAGGCTTATAGCTCCTTCGTACCTTTTGCAGTAACACCGCCCCAATCGTCACTGTACCTACCGTCATTGCCACATAGAAATCATCCTCTTGGCTTGGAGGACACACAGACGACAGCTGACACAAAATTTATTTCATCCTGTCAAAAGCTTCTTGAGCATCTTCATCCCATTCAAAGCCATCCACCTATTGAGCCCTCTTTTGGAGAGGATACACATACTGTGAAAACATCTAGAAAAAACGTGCCAAGTACTTTAGCTTATGTACAAAGGAGGCCAAACCTTGTGCACTAGAGGGAGGCTCCATCAAGACTAGCACCTTGACCTTTTTCGGATCTGCCTCAATTCCATTTTGTGACACCACATGGCCTAGCAATTGCGCTTGAGGTTGTGCTAGCTTGCACTTCTTAGGGTTTAATTGACCCCTTTCTTCGTCCAGCCTTTGAAAACATAGCCGACGCTTTGACAAATGATTCACCCTTGAGCTATAACATCCAATGTCATCCATGAAAACTCTAATGAACCTGCCCAAATAGGGACCAAACACCCTACTCATCCAGTCTTGGAAGGTGGCATAGACATTCACCAAACCAAACGGCATCCTGTGATAGGCAAAGCATCCCCATGGAGAGATAAATGTCGTCTTCAACTGGTCTTCAAGAGCAATCCCTATCTGAAAGTACCCTGAAAATCCATCCATAATAGAGTACCTCTCATGACTTGCCACCTGATTTAAGATTTCATCTTGGAATGGCAGCGGGTAGTGATTTCTCTTGGTTTCCGCATTCAATGGCTTGTACTCAACACACACCTTCCATTTCCCATTCTTCTTAGGGGTGATAACCACCGGAGAAACCCACTCCGACTCCTTCACGGGGTATATGATACCTGCATCTAACAATTGGTTAATCTCCTACCAAAGAGCCTCCTTTTGGATCTCCCCTAACCTCCTTAGCTATTTCACCTTTGGTTTGCACCCTTCTTTAAGAACTATCTTGTGCTCTGCACCTTTTTCTCCTCATAGATCCTTTGCAACTATGCCATGAACCTGTGGTTGCACCTCTCCTTTTACATGGGAGCCTTCAACAGTGACCCCAAACAAGTCAGCATCTACCTTGAGCATATCATCCTCGCTTTCCTCTTCCTCAGTATCTATGTAGCCCTCATCATAGGCTATCTCGGTCTTGTATTCATAGCTTGTCGTATCATCTTTATCTTTTTCCGCCATAGGGCGAAAACGGCTCTCTTTGGTCTTCAAATCAAACACCACCTGTCTCCCTCTCTCTTTGTCAGGCAAGGTAAACACCCTGCTCCCCCAATCCTTCTTAGCCCCTATTGCAAGTAGCCATGGCCTACCCAAGATGATTGGATAAGCATTCTCACCTGCTTTCATCACAAAGAAATTGAGGAGGCACTCAATGCCCATAACCTTCACTCTTACATCTTGAGCCACACCCAAACACTTGGCCTTGGTATAATTAGACATTCTCATGCGTACATTTGATTTAGCTACTGCTTTGACGTCTGTTTCCTACATAGCAGCCTCCGTCATGACGCAAACTTGTACTTCACCATCTATATAGGCATGGACCTGCATCCTCTTTTCAATGACCGCATCCACTAGAGGAAGGACATCCGTCGGGCTACCCACTCTCAATGCCATGTTTTGTATTGCATGCACATTTCCCTTAGCCTTTGGCAGCCTCGTGCTGGCACTTGTAGACCATTGTCTTCGCAGCTTGGGATTCAAGGCCAACAACTGACCAAAGATAATGTTAGACTTTTGATTTTGAACATCGCTTACCAAGTCGTATTCGGGGTAGCCATGCCCTAGCTGAAAGTGTGCTTGCTTGATCTTGCGACACCTCCTCTTCTTGCTAGTTTTTGGCTGCTCCTTGCCTTCGTATACTTTCTCTTTACCTTTACAGGCCCTTGTCTCTCACTCGGTTTTGGTCTTCCTTTCCATCCTTGCTATTTTGTTGGCCAAAACTTCAACATCCTGCTTATCCATTCCGATGATGTTCACCCTAGGGACTTCACCACCATCTGGAGGAGCTGGCTGCACCTGATTCTCGACTACCTGCTCCCTCAAGCCATTGAGCTGTGCTTGGTCTCTACCTCTACCAAACAGTGGATAAATACTGCCTCTTTCTCTTAGCAGATGAGGGCAATCTGGTGCATAGTGTCCTTCTTCACAGCAATTGTAACACCGGTAGGGTAGTGGCATTGCCCTACCCCTTGCTCCTCTTGCTTGACCTCTATCCATCATGCTTAGCCGCAATTCTTACATTTGCTCAGACAAATCTTGCACAGTTCGTAGCCAATTTTGTGGCACAATGGCTATACCTTGGTTTGCATGGTTCTCATCATGAACTGCATCCCTTAGGCCCTGAGGTTGGACCACTGCTTCATAGCCTGACACGCCCTGTTAAATCTTTTTTTTTTAATTTTCTTGCTTTTTGCCTTTGCAATGGCCACTGCACCATTGTAGTTTTTTGGGCTCTCAAAATCCACTTTCTCCCTCACTTTAGGATGCAGGCATGCCATGAATTTATCCAGTTTGAAGTAGTCGCCATTCGCCAATTGCATGGCACCCGCTAACTCTATCCATCACACTTTAAAACAATCCAAAAACAAACCGAATTCTTCACTTACATCCTGTTTGAGCACCTTCAGTTTGGCATCCATCTCGACTGGGGACACCTCTTGCGGAAATCATGTAGGAAACGCACCCGTAGAACCGGCCAAGCATGCCTCGCCTCACCTTCCAAAGTTTCGTACCATACCTTTGCCTTACCGGGCATCACCAAAGGAAATTTTTGCATCTTGTTGTCCTTGTTCAGCATACGCAACGACATTATATACAACTCAAAGTTTGCAACCCACTCATCATGATTCTCTTCACCTGTAAAATTTGGCCCATAGCTTTGAGATGACATGTCGACCAACACCAAAGACTATTTCTCTTCACTTAACTGGGAGCAAACAGTGTGCTCCTTAGTGGGGGCACCAGAAGATGGAGAGGGGGAATGGGGAACACACTCGACGCACAAACAACTGTCCCTATATAGCTCAGGGTATTCACAACACCCCTATCCTCTCGAAAACACCTTCAAAAATACAATTTTCAGTAGCAGGGCCTTGCCTGCACTCCACCCAATGCTCCTAGCGCTAATAAGATCACCCAACCACATGCACACACCACTGCGGCTGATCTCAACCCTCTCAACACACATGACTCCTCTTACTCACACTCTCTGTGCGCACACCTACGTCGACGTTTCGGGGGGCACACACTTCCACACTACCGATACCGTATGACACGAACGAGAGCAAGAGAAAGAGAAAGGGGGAAGGGGAAATCAACACTTAATAGGGGAAAAGTGGGTTTTCATCTTGCTTCCAAAAAAAAATGATTACAACCTTCAGCACACCATGGCCACGACTATTCCCCCAAAAAAGAGTCTTTCACTACCCAAGCACAATCCTCTGTGTAGGGGGCTCCCAAAAAAACTCACCGCTATTGGATCAACGCTTCCCTTGATCTAGAACCACCAATTGAGTCTTCAACTATCATCAGCCTTCTCCTGGCAGACTCTTTCGTCTATTTCACTCCCAAGCTGTTGTGCAACGCTCCACCACCTGGTGCCGCTTTGGGGACTTCCCTCATGCGGCTTTGATCACCGATTGCATGGGGGGCCGCTTCTTCGTTTTCTCAATCTTCTTCTTCCTCCCCAAGTCCAAAAGAAAAACCCTCTTTACTTCGCCCCACTTCTTGCTCACCCCTTCTCACCTTTTTCTCTTCTTTTTTGTAAAGGCCAAGAAAAAAGTTCCTTTTTTGAGCAATAGTGCCGGGCGCTCCTGCTCCCTTCTTCCAAGCATCTCTTCTTTTTTGAATTCCCCTTAGCCTTTGGATGCTTCATTAGACTTTAAAAGAACTCCATCCTACCCTTCTTTTTCACCTTTTCAATTTATAGCCAAGGAAAGGTTTCTAACCCCAGCTTCCCACGCTACCGACGTTCGCATGTGCATGGGCTTGCTGAAAACTCAGGGTAGCTTCACTCTGCTACCATTATAGAACTCCAAGAGTTCTACCACATCTCGCCTATGATTTGGCTACTCCAGGTCTGGAAAACCGAAGCGAGGAAAAAATGGACCAAACCATTTGTACACACCTTCTCGTAACTACATCCCACTTTGCCGAGATGCATCTCGTTTAATGTAAATCCGATCTTTGAGTCATCACTTTTGGCTGGCCCTACACAACACATACTCACTTGTAGAACCTTGGCAAGGATAAGAGACCTCCACATGGCACACCCACTGAGACGGTCAAACCATGCCAAAACTGGCCCTCGACGAATGTCTATCGGCCCATAACCTGCACATCTGAGGTCCAAATGGAAAACCAAAAAGACCAGCATGCTTCCCATCTCAAGCACTTCATGCGTGTCCATTCATATCACCTCAGGCCACTTGTCTGTACCTGCCCTGCTCGTCGGAGATCTGCAAAGCATTCCATCTTTGGACAATCATAACTTTCACACCGGGACTCCTTTTGAGGAGCCGTCTGGACCAACATGCAGAGCATCTTGAAAACCATATTCTAAAGTATCAAATTAGCATCTCAGGCACCTTTACCTATCACCCCAATTAGACCCTTTTGGGGTATTTTATAAAAAAAAAACCGCATTAGACATACACTTCCACTATCATTTGCCTACCCAGGTCCTCCACATTGGCCTTGGCCCTTTGTCCTGCACCTGTTAGCACCCATAGCTTGGCATAGAGCGCACTCTTGCACATATAGACTTTGGCTGCACCACCATGTGAAAACATTTTCATACAAGAGTTGTGTCGTGGTGCCTGTATCATTCTTTTGCATGGCTTTAGACTCAACCCTCTTGGTCAAATAGTCTGTAGCTACTATAATATATTTTGCACGAGTTCTATAAGCGAGTGATGCTATGGGACCCGCAAAATCTAGACCCCATGCTCCTATCATGGGTCTCATTGGCATTTCATCCTTTTGATTGGGACTTTTTTTCTTTGACACGCATTACACCTCTTTACAAATGCTTCAGTATCCATAAAGAGTGTAGGCCACTAGATTCCAACAAACAGTATAGCTTTAGCCATTCTTTTAGCTAAAAAAGTGACCTTTTGCTTACCCTAAATGTGCTTCTCACAAGATCAGTATGTACTCACTTTTTGATGCACAAAGTTTGAGTTGATTATCTTTGCAACATTTGTACAATTGGTTGCCCATCAATTCATATGACCGTGCTTTAGTTTCAATTGCTTTCATCCTTATTTTAGACATGTTCGTAGGGAAAGGAACCCGATTCAAGAAATCCACAATATACTTGCTTCAATGTGGTGCTATATTTACTTGGAACAGTGTTGTGTACTCCTCAAGGGTGCTGCTTCCACATGCTTTACAATTCCTAACACCTATGTGTACATCAAATTTCATACTAGTCCAAAAACTCCCATTCTCGTCAAATTTTGAAATGTTTTGATTTTCCCATGATGAATAAAGTCCATTGTGGCTATGCTTCCTTCAGGTACAAAGGAATGTAAGAGGCTTTGATGCACAACCACAAGATGCCATCCGAACCTCTATGATAAAGTCGTCTGCTAAGCAGTTGAAAAGAACTGCTTTGCTCGATTAAGCATCCATCATCAACTATTTTGTTGGGCTATCGACAATTGTCCTATGGACAAAATTGGAATTATTATCTCACTCCATATAGATATCATTTCTAGGTTAAAAAGGTAGGAATCATGAAAATCATCTTCAACTCCAACTGGGTTCGCTCCGTTTAGTAGCCTAGAAATGTGATCAACATGTTGATGAGTTGTACCCTTTTTTTACCACAGCTATGAAATAAAATTTGAGCAAGATGATGAACCATCTCACAATTCAGCCAAATACAATAGTGCTTGGTGATCCACAAAGAAAATGAACAGGTTGGCTAGGAGATAATGCCGGATTTTTTTCACAATATAAACCCTCGGGGAGGAGGTCATTTAATAATTATGTAACTATCATGTGAGTACAACATGAGGAGTTATAAAATTTCATTTTTTTTTCACATTTTCACATACAGAAGGGAACCTTAAAATGGAATTGGAAAAAGAATTTATAGATTGAATAGAATAAGGGTGTATTTTATTTGTTAAAAAATCACATTTAAGGAGTTTTATAAATAGTCCTTGAATGCACATCATATACCCAATTTATACATAGTGAACCATTAGAAGATTTCGGAGGTCATTTGGAGGGCCTTCTAAGAAATTCTATTTCTCTCTCTAGAAAATTTTTTAAAATGCCTTTGCACTTATTTAGTACGTCCAAAAGGAAAACTAAATACTCTGAAAAGTGAACCTAACTTTTCAGCATTCCTTTGAAACGGTCACTTTTGCACTAAATGCGAGTGTCTGTTTCACGAGCTCGGCATCGCTCATTTAGAATGTCTTACGTCATCAATGAAATTTAAGAAATCACAAAACTCTCAACTAGTGTCAGAATTTGAAGATTTTGACACCGCTAGTACGTTTGGAATGTCCAAAAACCTAAAAACCGAATGTCTACTTGCCCTTTTCTGACACCCGGAGAGAGAGAAATTACCAAAAAACCCCTACAAAAAGGTCTTGTGGATCACAGCGCGCAGAGGCCGCTTTACAAAAACAAAAGTTGTCCCTCGCGTGCCGTGATCCCAAGTTGTGTGGATCACGGTGTGCAGAGGCCACTTTACAAAAACAAAAGTTGTCCCTTGCACGCCGTGATCCCGAGACCCATTTTTAGGGTTTTTTTTGGTAATTTCTCTCTCTTCGGGTGTCAGAAAAGGGCAAGTAGACATTAGAAAAGGGCAAGTAGACAAAGTGGATCACGGCGCGCAGAGGCCACTTTACAAAAACAAAAGTTGTCCCTCGCGTGCCGTGATCCCAAGACCCATTTTTAGGGGTTTTTTGGTAATTTCTCCCTCTCCAGTTGTCAGAAAAGGGCAAGTAGACATTCGATTTTTAGGTTTTTGGGCATTTCGGTCGCACTGGCGGTGTTAGAATCTTCAAATTTTGACACTAGTTGAGAGTTTTGTGATTTTTTTAAAATTTCATTGATGATGGAAGACATTCTGAATGAGCGGCACCGAACTCGTGATAAAGACACTCACATTTAATAAGAAGGTGACCTTTTTCAAGGACCGTTTGCTCATTGAATGCATCTTTTATATTTTTGTTAATATCAGGCTTTTTTCTACGTAACGTAAGCTCTTCTCTCATTAGAGGAGCTCTTTTTTCTCTCTCTACTAAAAGGCCCTCCAAAAGCCCTCTGAAATTTTCTAATGTCCCCCCCCCTCCCCAAAGCATAAACCATTCTTAATCCTTCCCTTTTTGTAGTTGTGTAATTATGTTCATCATTGTTCAGTTGACAATTGGCATAACATATCAAAAAGTCCGAATAGTTCCTTCATCAGGCTATGCCAAGGCACATCCAATAGAAAAAGCAGAAGTATCCATATGAGCATGAAAGATTTTGCTCCAATATGGTGCTTTGAGGATTGGTGCTAATACCAATGCTTGCTTCAGGTTCTAAAATGATTCCTCATAATCTTCTATCCAATCAAAGAGTACAATCAATCCACAAAGCGGTTTAGCAATGATTGCATACTGTAGATAAAATTTTTGTAGTATCCACAATGTCCGATGCATGATTGAACTTCCTTGACTGTTTTTGGATTTGACATATCCACAATCACCTTGATTTTGTCCATTGCTGTGGATATTCCATTTGCAGCACAATATGACCCAAGATCTTGCCCTATCTAACCATGAAAACACATTTTTCTAGATTTAGGCAAATTCAATAGGTGCAACATGTCTCAAACACTTTTTTTTTAGATGCTCTGTATGGTCATCCATATAGATTTCTAAAAATATACGCAGATACTCTCTGAAATCTTGAGCCACGAGTCTCTAGAAGGTGGCCGGTGGATTTGTCAACCCAAAAGGCATTAATTACCCTGTAAGCAAAAATGCATCATTCAATAACCTGAAAATCCATCCAAAAAGCTATAGGTGTGCGATTTTTTGCCACTTTCTCTAAGATGTGATTAGTAATCGGAAGAGGATAATTGTCACATATAGTAGCTGAATTCAAATTTTTGAGATTGACACACACTCTCAACTTACCACTCTTCTTAGGTACCACTACAATTGGGGATACTCAATCCGTGTGCTCAATTTTGTAAATGAACTCAACTTTCTTTAGCTTATTGATTTCCTCTTTGATTCTCTTTGCAAATGTCTCATTGTAAGTGTAAGGGCATTGTCTGCTTGGCTTGGCATCAGGCTTCAAGGGTATTGTATGCTGACAACACATCCTTATACTCCTTGAGCATTTGAATCAACAATTCTTCTTTGTCTGGTGATAGATCCGTAGCAATGTAAGATAATTTAGGCTCTTCTTGCAGTTCTGCTATATCTATCCTTTTAGCATCCTCAGGTCCATCATAACATTTCTTGGTTCAATCTTTTTGCTCATTGGCTGTTCAATGATGATTTTACGGTCTTGAATACTGTACTTCTTGTAATGAGAGGGTACACTTATTCCGTCCATTCCTGACTCTTTTTCATTTTCACTCTCCGTTTTGGTTGTCTGAACCTCTTTCAATGTTTGTTTCACCTCCCTATACTTCTTTTTTTTCTCAACCTTTGTCGATTTAGATTCACTAGCATTAGCCATTGCTTTGATGCATCTTTGGAGGTTTTGTTGGTCATTCTTTTTTTGATTGCAATTTGTTTGGCTGGGAAGGGGTTGTCAGCTTTCCAGTTACTTTTATGTAGTCAAGGGCTCCCACTAGTCTCAAGTATGACTATTTTCCTTTGATATATGGAATTGGATTGTTTCCAATCCATTTTTTTGTGCATTTGTTCCTATAATGCTGTTGTCTTATGGGTTTTTGATTTGGAAAATCACAAAACTTTTCAACGCTTGTTTCCAGGTCACTCGAATGACCATCTGATCTTTCATCATCTGTACTAAGATCTTCATATTCTTGAATATCAAGGGAGTCATAATAACATTAATCACTTGATTCCTTATTTTGCTCCAAGATGTGGCTTAAATCAATTCCATGGTAGGATCTCTCATCAAAATCTCATCTCGGATACGCAAACACTGCACTTTAGTCTCTAGATCCTATTTCACTTCAACAATACCGGTTGTTTCTCAGTGATTTCTATCTGGACTCCCTCTAATCATGCGAAGGGGAACCAAGTCTAAGCCATTTTCATCACAAAACTTGGTAGGTATGATCTCATTGACACACACATCTAATGTGGCAAAAATCTCAATCCACTCGAACGATCCTATTTTTTCTTCGAAAAAGGCTCAAGTATATAGTCCAGATCTTCAAAAGGTTGTTCTAATTGCT
Source organism: Adiantum capillus-veneris (assembly GCF_014529385.1). Classification (NCBI taxonomy): domain Eukaryota; kingdom Viridiplantae; phylum Streptophyta; class Polypodiopsida; order Polypodiales; family Pteridaceae; genus Adiantum; species Adiantum capillus-veneris. The sequence continues at coordinate 139,422,367 of NC_140939.1, forward strand.
TACATTCATTCTTGATAGAACTATCGCAATCTTAAGCTCCACACATCCACATATGAGCTTTAGAATTCAACCATGCATGTACTTCAGACTCCGTAGTAGTTGCGCAGTCGAAATCCTCTACATGTGTTCTTCGTACATCTCTGTAAATGTGGTCACTTAAGTTGATGCATGTAGTGGTCTCCATGTGGTGCAAGTAGATATAATCATAGTCCCAATCTTGAACCATCTTTAACTGGCACATGAATGTCCTTCCTAGAATAATATCATAGTTATTCTCAGTACGAAAATCTACTATAGAAAACATATGCTCATACTCGATTCCACAAGAAGTCATCACCACATGTTCCAAGATACCAATAGGTTTTGCAATATAGCCATCAGCTACCTATAGTTTCAAGGTTTTTTCCTTTTCTCCCAAATCAATTTCGTAGCAATGGCGACCCCTACTCCATTATCCAAGATTGCAACGGTTTTTACTCCCTTATGCTCTATGGGCAGTGTGGTATTCCTTCTTCTCCTTCGTAGTAATCACCCACCTTATTTATGGAAACTGGCTTTGCATTCTTTTTGGGTTGGTTTCACTTCTCCATTCAAGGTCTAAAGTTCCGACATGGTTTTTTATTCCCATTTTCCAACATCCTTCCACATATGTGGTTTGATTTTCAACAGCTTAGCCATGGTTAGCGTGCATCTCACTAGTGTTGACATAAGTTCTTGCAACCCATGAGAATCTATGATTGGTCTGAAAGACCTTGACTGTGATGGTAGGACCATAACATCAGATTTTCCTTCATAAGGACCCAAGTAGGAAGGCAATTCCTTAAAGATTTCCTCTCAACTATCCCCTGATTTAAATGTACCTTGATCCTCATACATAGACTGAATGTCGATATCAACCATGCCTTTGTCAAGGCCAACTTTAGCAATGGGTGTTGTCTTTCTGTCTTGATTCTCGCCTCTCGTCTTCTTGACCATCTTCCATAGTTCTTTTGGCCAATCTTCTTTGAACTCTAGAACATCAAGCGGTATCTAGTAAGCAAAGTTATCCATAGTGTTTGTTGCCACTTGATTTGTCACATCTTCTATCTGCTTGTTATTTCTTTGGATGGTGTTTTAACTCTTTCTTCTCGCCTTTTTTGTCAATTGATTCCTTTTGGTTTTCATTTACAGTTGAAATTTCACGGTCTCGTTCTCATTCACATATTGCTTACACTTCACATGGTCTCTCAGACCTACTAATGATTGAATAAATATTTTGTGAGGGATGTGGTTCCAGATGCAAATAGTCTCTTGGTTGAGCAGAAATGCTCTACCTAGAGGGTGGACAATGATGATAGACCGCTTTTGGCGTGTACAAAGTAGCATGTATATGCATGGTCGTATGTACAAAAAGATGTTAATACATGCATTTGGGAGCTTTGCAAAGTGGCTTCAAGTTTAAAAAACGATGCAGCGTGTACACATTGTGAATAGTCAGGTTCGAGTGCCAGTAGTTGCGTACATGTACATGCCCGGATAGGGTATCAAGGCCTTGGATATGGTTCTTGGTGGCTTATTTTGGCTCAAGGTAATGTTTTTGAGCTTTCTTAAATGTGAATAATGCAAGTGGAAGGTGTGGGCACCCTCGTCCTGCCTGAGAAGTTTGACACATGCAATAATTGTCTATTTACGGTGCTCGATCTGCGGTGACACATGCACCACCCTAGAAGTGGTCAAAAATGGAGATGTGGCAAAGAACTTTGGGTATCAAGGCTCAAGCATACAAGATTTGGTGAATTTTGGAGTCCGTTTGGGGGTTTTCCCATGAAAAATGTCCCTTGAGGGTCAAAACTGACCAAAACTGGGTCAAAAAGGGTCAAAAATGGTGTGAAAATGCTTCAAATTGCCACATTACTCATGGTGCCATGAGTGTTCCAGCAGAGGGAGAATTTTTGAAGCCAAGTATTGGAACTTTCACTTCTCTGTGTGTGGGAGAAAGCAAGGTTCCTACAGGTGGTCTAGTGCAGTCCCATCGCATTCGCGTCTTGTTTTCGAGTGTGTGGAGGAGTGAATGAGAGCTTTCTCTCTTCAATTTTGCACTTGGGAGAGTCTATGGAAGTTCTGAGGTTTCCTTGGATGCGTGTATGCAAGGAACTGAAGGAAGAAGGAAGAAGGTGCGGATTTTTGCAAGACTATGTGACCATGTATCGATGACATTAGGGTTGGCGCTACTCCACAGAGTCTAACAACAGAGTGGATTTTGGTGAAGCTTTTGCAATGTTTTGAAAGAGGCCTTTTGTGGCTGGAGTTTTTCATGTTTTTGATGGTTTTTCTTGTATATTTGGGTTACCATCAAGTGTGATTTCAAGTGTTGATCAACTCGACTCACCTTGTAGTGTCTGCGGGCAGGCAAGGGCTTGTAGGTCGAGGCGTTTGGAGTTTGAGTTGAGCTTGTGGGTAGTATTTTTATTGAGCTCTTGAGTGGTGGTGTGTGTGGGTTGGAATTAAGTAAATTCCTTATGTGGTGTTGAGTAGTCTAGGTGTGTGAGTGTGCGCACGACGTCTTTTGCTCCATCATCCTTTGACGATCCTGTTGGGGACATGGAAATTTTCCGGTCGAGCACCCTAGTGAAGCGGTTTTGCTGTGAAGTTTGAGCTTCATTGAAGAAAGTGGTGGTTTGGTTCAGGTGCAAGACGTCAACTTTTGTGGAGTTACTCACGCAAGGGAGAAGCGACTCCGAAGGGATGGCGTATAGTCGGCTAGTGTTCACACGGAAGGAGGATGTGAAGGACTAGATTGCGGACTTCGAGTGGCATACGCTTGGTATGCATATTGTGAATGATGAAGCAAAGCTTCATGTATTTCCTCTTGCAATCAAAGGAGAAGCTCGTGAGTGGTTTGAAGGTTTAGAGGAAGACAAAAAGAAAACATGGAAGCAAGTGAAGCAGGCAATTTTTTGACAGGTTTGGAAAGAAGCTAACCGCAACAAAAGCAATGACAAAATTGAGAGGTTTGCAGCAAGATGTTCATGCTAACTTTAAAGAGTTTTTGCAACACTTCAAAGGACTTTGGGTGCAATTAGAGACGGCATCCCAAGTACCTCCAGGGGATTTCTTTAAAGTGCGTCAGTTTATGAATAGTCTCCATCCAAGTGTAAGGGAGAAGGTCGATCAAGAGGAGCCTGCTACATTTGAAAGAGCTGTGGAAATTGCCAAGACCAAGAGCAAGAAGATCAAGAGAAGGTGGGAGCAAGGCATGACACATGCTGAACCAGTTGTGGTGCAACCAATGGTCCCTGTGGCGGCGGATGATAGAGTGGAGCGAGTGGTTCAAGGTTCAGATCCCGTTATGGCTCGAGTTTTGCATGATCTTGTTGGTCACTTGCAAGAATTAAGAATTAACATAATGAATAGGAACCAAAGAGAAGAGCGGCTAGCTGGGAGAGGTAGGGGACAAAGGCTACAAGGCCGATGCTACAATTGCGATGTAGAGGGTCACTACACCCCTATTTGTTTTGAACCACCAAGAGAGAGAGAGGAGGGATATACCCCTTATATGGACGTGGTCAAGGGAGAATAGAAGAAAATCATCAAGAGCGGGCATTAGAAGCATCACCGCCACAACAACAACCACAATCATTGCCTGCAAATGGAGAAGGTAGTGCTATTAACATCATCACCCTTGAGCATCAAGATGTGGATGTTTTGGCCAATAAGAGAGCTAGGCATGCTAGCGAGAAAGAGACAGAAGAAGCAAGGGAAACAAGGGCAAGGAAAGGAAAGGCTAAGGTAGAAGACAAACCAGAGAGTAGCAAGAGGTAACAAAGAAGGAAAATAGGTTCAAAGGACTACCCCTTGGCCAAGGTGTTGAAGACTATGATATTGTCGATGACATACGAAATCAAAAGGCAAATATATCTTTTGGTCAGTTGGTGGCTTTGAACGCTAAATTGAGGAGGCAATGGACCAAGTGTGTGAGTACACGGCTTCCTTCCAAAAAGGAAAAGCATCAAAGCATGGTGTCATCCTTGAGGGTTGGTCACGTAGTGGATATGGTGCCAGCAGTTGAAGCTATGTCAGGAAAGAAGATAGAAGTGCAAGAATATGTGGATGGTGGTGCCCAGTGTGTGTCATGATCGAGGCTATCATGAAGGAAGTAGGAGTCAAGATGTGAGTGAATGCTTCAATCTGTATGAGGATGGCCAACCCACAAAAAGGCAAGGTGTCTTGGGATAGCTTAAGATGTGAAGATAAAAGTCTTGGGGATTGAGTGCTTGGTTGATTGCTATGTGATGCAAGCGAGTGAGAATGCTTATCCGATCATTTTAGAGAGGCCATGGCTTATAACCCTTGGTGCTAAGCAGGATTGGGGCACGGGCTTGATCACCATACCCAACCAAGAGAAAGGAAGGATCATTGTCTACAACATGAAGAAACACGAGAGCCGTACACAGCCCCTATTGGAGATGCAAGATACGGTTTCGACAGAAACTACATCATACGATAGTGATGCTTCATCTACATCATCAAAGAAAGTATAGAGGAAGGCTTGATGCAATTATGTCCTGATCTATTTGGGATAAGTATTGAAAAGGAAGCATCGATGCATGATGTGAAGGTCAAGGAGGAGAAGAATAATACAAAATCAATTGTAGAGCATGCCAAAGTGAACACAAGGAGCATGCTAGGAGAGGACTTGACAGAGAAAGAAAAGGAGTATGAAGACATGTTCATGGAGTTTCCAAAGCTATTCTCCACTGAATATACAGAGTTGCAAGGAGCTAAAGGGGTCGAGCATAGAATCAATCTAAAAGAAGGTGCCAAGCCAAAGGTTCAAAAGCTTGGGAGGTTGGGGGTCATTCACTAAAGGGTACTTCATGAAGAGGTGACAAAGCTTTTGGAGGCTGATTTTATCTTTAAAGTGGAGGAATCTGAATGGGTCTCTCCAGTTGTTATTGGGCCGAAGAAGAACAGAAGATTTAGGATATGAGTTGATTTCAAACCTTTAAATGCCGCCACAAAAAGGAATCATTATCAATTACCCTTCCTAGATGAAATCCTCACTCAGGTTGCAGGTCATGAACGTTACTCAATCATGGATCGATTTTCTGGCTACTTTCAGATCTTGATAGCGATTGAAGATTGATTGAAGACAACCTTCATTACTCCTTGGGATTGTTTTGCTTACAAAAGAATGCCTTTTGGGCTGGTTAATGTATATGCTACCTTCCAAGGATGGATGAATAGGGTGTTTGGTCCCTACTTGGGTAAGTTCATTTGAGTTTCATGGAGGACATTGGATGTTATAGCTCTAGGGTCACACATTTAGAGAAGCTGAGGTTGAGTTTTGAAAGGCTTCAGCAAGAGGGTGGGCAACTCAGCCCAAAGAAGTGTAAGTTTTCTCATGCCAGAGTCCATTTGCTAGGACATGTGGTTTCCCAAAATGGAATAGAAGCCGATCCAGAGAAAGGTAAGGCTTTATTGCTTATGGATCCTCCTAGCAACACAAAGGATTTGGCATCATTTGTGCATAAGCTCAGGTACCTGTCACATTTTTTTTGGATGCTATGTCAGTATGTTATCCTTTCCAAAAATTGAGTCAAAGAGTTCAAGGGTTTGAGTGGAATGAAGACATGCAACAGGCTTTTGATGGTATCAAGGAGGCATTGTGTGCTTTACCAATAATGAGTTCTCCCGACTTGCAATCGATTTTCTATGTATCTATTAGTGTGGGGTCAGTAGCTTTTGGGTCAGTTCTCTTACAAAAGCAGGGAAGGAACTTCAAGCCAGTTTATTTTGAGAGCAAGATGTAGAATGTAAGTGAATTCTCCTACACAGAAATGGAACAGCGGATATTCTCCTTGGTTCTTGCTTGTCGCAGGTTCAAAACCTATTTGTTGCTTCAAAAATGCTATGTGCTTACCACATCAAACCTGTTGACAGATGTAGTACAACGTTTGAAGCGTAGCAAGTGCATTTTAAAGTGGACTTTGGAGCTTCAAGAGTATGAGTTTGAATTTAAAGTAGATCATTCAGTTAAAGCTCACTTGGCGGACATAGTGGTACATAAGGGAGGGGAGCTTCCATCTTACCCAAGGGTTGACAAGGATGATCATGAAGAGGAAGTAGATATTACAGATGCGCATACAATGATGTTTAATGTTGCATACATGAAAGTTCTTCAAAAGGTAAGTGGTGGGGTAGTCATTAAGAACCCAAAAAGAATTGTAATCTTTTCTGGAGCTTACGATCTTGATGAAGCTGAAAGAAACAATGAGGCCAAGTATCTCACACTTTTCCTTGGGTTGAAGCAGTGTGTTGAGTTTGGATTGAAGAGGGTCATTGCAAAAGGGGATGCGTTGCTAGTCATGAATACAGTTTCTTGGTTTGTGGAATGTTAAGAAAGACAATTTGAAGAAGTGGTTCTATGGCATCAAGAAGCTTTTGCATGAGTTTGAGAAGATACAGTTTAAGCATGTTCCTTGTGAATAGAATAAAGAAGCTGATGAGTTGGCTAGGGACAAGTTGGATGCCTTGGTAGCTCCTTTAAAGGTCAAGGAAGCCTTGTATGGCAGGAAGGGAATCATTGCAAGATGTAGAATTATTTCTTGGTAAAGGGCAATGACTAGAGGGCATGTCAAAGGTTCAACATAAGAGAATAGTTGAAAAAGCAAGAAACTACACATTGGTAGGTGAGGATCTCATGCTTTATGGCAAGGATGGCATTTTGAGAAAAGTGCCGTGCAAAGAAGAAATAGGATTGATTTTGGAGCACTGCCATGAAGAAACAGGCCATCAAGGCAAGGATCAGGTTGTCTTTCGTATTTTGGGAGCAGGTTATTGTTGGCCCTGTATGATGAGAGATGCTTATTTTTGGTGCAAGTCATGCAATGAATGCCAAGTGTTTGCAAATCGAAAGCTTTTGGCTGAGCCTCAAGAAGCTATAATGTCTTTTGATGCATTTGCAAAATGGGGAGTGGATGCTGTAGGTCCAATGCCAAGGACCAATAATGGCAAAAGGTATATCCATGTGGCTGTGGACTATTTGACAAAATGGGTGGAGGCAAGAACAATAAAAGATGTAACAACGGGAAGAGTGGCCTCTTTTTTGTATGAACATGTGTGTTGAAGGTTTGGAGCTCATATGGTTATCATTTTTGATTGTGGACCAGAGTTTAGGGAAAACCTTGTTGCTGCTCTCATGGAGAAATTAAAAATTCAGCATAGGCATTCTTCTCCTTACTACCCACAATGCAATGGGCTGGTTGAAAACTGCAATGGTCAAATTGTGAAGATGCTATCAAAGTATGCTAGAGAGCATCCTAAAGAGTGGGACTTGGACTTGGAAAAGTGTTTGTGGGCTTATAGAACCGCGTATAGAGTGTCGACATAGTTTATACCATATGAGCTTGTTTATGGAAAGGAAGCTCTTATGCCCGTACAGGTGCAGTTGGATTCCTTGAAGTTGTTGTGCAGAATGCAAGGTTTGCAAATGACAAGCTACAGGAAAGAATTCTTTCTCTAGAGTTGTTGCAGATGAATAGAGAGAAAGATAGTGACTATTATCTTCAACAAGCAGAGACAAGGATGGAGAAAATGAATAAGAGGCTGCTAGAGAAAGAGATCAAAGAGGGAATCTGGTGATGAAGTATGATTGTTGCTTGGATTTTACTTTTCAAAAGAAGTTGAGGGACCAATGGTTGGGTCCATACAGAGTGAAGCATGTATTTTTTAATGTCACATATGAGTTGGAAAATTTGTCAGGGGAACGTTTGTGCCACAGAATAATTGGTTATAGATTGAATAAATATTTTGCAAGGGATGTAATTCCAGATGCAAATAGTCTCTTGGTTGAGCATAAATGCTCTACCTAGGTAGAGCATAAATGCTCTACCTAGGGGTGGGCAATGATGATAGGCCGTTTTTGGCGTGTACAAAGTAGCGTGTATATACATGGTCATATGTACAAAAGATGTAAATACATGCATTTGAGAGCTTTGCAAAGTGGTTTCAAGTTTTAAAAAAGATGCAGCGTGTACACATTGTGAATAGTCATGTTCGTCTGCTAGCAGTCGGGCACATGCACATGCCTCGATAGGGTATCGAGGCCTTGGATATGGTTCTTGGTGGCTTATTTGGCTCTAGGGAATGTGTTTGAGATTTCTAGAATGTGAATAATGCAAGTGGGAGGTGTGGGCACCCTCGTCCTGCCTGAGAAGTTTGACACATGCAATAATTGTCTATTTACGGTGCCCGATGTGTGGTGATGCATGAACCACCCTAGAAGTAGTCAAAAATGGAATGTGGGAATGTGGAAAATAAATTTAAAATCAAGGATCACGCATACAAAATTTGGTGAATTTTGGAGTCCGTTTGGGATTTTTCCCACGAAAAATGCCCGTCGAGGGTCAAAACTGACCAAAATTGGGTCAAAAAGGGTCAAAAAATGGCCAAAAATGGTGTGAAAATGATTCCAATTGCCACATCACTCATGGTGTTGTGAGTGCTCCAGCAGAGGGAGACTTTTTGAAGCCAAGTCTTGGCACTTTCACCTCTGTGTGTGGGAGAAAGCAGGGTTCCTACAGGTGGTCTAGTGCAGTCCCGTTGCATTCGCGTCCTGTTTTATTGTGTGTGGAGGAGCGAATGAGAGCTTTCTCTCTTGAATTTTGCACTTGGGAGAGTCTATGGAAGTTTTGAGGTTTCCATGGTTGTGTGTGTGCAAGGAATTGAGGGAAGAAGGTGCGGAATTCTGCAAGACTATGTGACCCTGTATCGGTGCCATTAGGATTGGCGCTACTCCAACGAGTCCAACATAGTGGAGTTCGGTGAAGCTTTTGCAATGGTTTGAGAGAGACCTTTTGTGGATGGATTTTTTAAGTTTTTTATGGTTTTTGTTGTATATTTGGGTCAACATCACGTGTAATTTCAAGTGTTGATCAACTCGACTCACCTTCTAGTGTCTGCGGGCAGGCTAGGACTTGTAGGTCGAAGCGTTTGGAGTTTGACTTGAGCTTGTGGGTAGTATTTTTATTGAGCTCTTGAGTGGTGGTGTGTGTGGGTTGGAATTTAAGTAAATTCCTTGTGTGGTGTTGAGTAGTCTGGGTCTGTGAGTGTGCGCGTAGCGTCTTTTGCTCCATCATTGTCCATAAACTTATGACCAATCTTGCTCGGGTCATGAAGACTAGGCTATGAAGCTTGCTCCATCTTATCCTTGCAATCTTTTGGTAGAGATAATGCCATTGGTTTCACTTTCTTTGTCATAGACTTATATTTGATTTCCACCCGTACATCAACACCTTGAGCATTTCCAAAATACTCAATGATTTTGTACATTTCTATAGAGCATACTTTCACAACCTCATTCCTCAAACACAAATTGCAATCTAGTAAAGACTTCAAGTCTTGCATGGTATCCACTAATGAAAACTCATCAAATACACCTTTAATGCATTCATCATCTTCAAGCAAGTCATTGTTCCTCAAACCTTTTTGTACACTATTTATATGTTGTCATTCACCCCACTTCAAGTCCTCACACTTTGTGAAAGAGATACATTCATAGTCTACTAATCCTACAAATGCTATAAAGAACACCTCCTTTGTATATGCATCATGAAAGAATTTCTCTTATTATACCATTGAAATGCCGCTCTACAATGATACACAATCAAAACCCATCATATTTCTATAGTCCTTGAGTTCTTTGTTTACCTTTGGCAAAGGTTGCTCTCTGAGAGTGTCATGGTTTCTTTCCTGGTCCACACAAACAATAAGGAATTGCACCATATGCTTCCCATCCCTACTTCTTATCCTAACACCAGCTAATCCATCATCCATAACCTTTGTTTCCATAATATTAGCAATGATGAATGGCCAGCCAAGGATAAGAGTGTATGTAGACATTTCTAGTACAAAGAAGTTTTGGGCATCTTTGACATCCCCTATAGTCTCCCTGACATTCGGACAAGTTTCATATAGCTCCCCTGATGAGTTATTTGCCACACAAATCATCCATCCATTATTTATATCTATTGGCCATTTGCCTTTTTGATATAGAATCCTTAAGATGAGATTAATCTCTAACCCATGATCTATCAATGCAATTTATGCCTTTTTTAAGTCTCCATTTTTACCGGGCCTTAGTAGCTACTCTTTTGCCAAATGACTCTTAGAGTGATAACTCTTGTGATGAGTGGTCTCAACTTCATCATCATCATCATCCAAGGACTGTATGTGTTTTACTCCTCTAGACTTGTAACATCCCAAACAATGGTTTTCATCACCTTGCTTACCATAAGCATGTACTCCTTGTGCATTTAAAGTTTCTCCTTCATCGTGTACATGGATAGCCTTAGTAAGAGACTTCCACTTTCTCTTGATAATGTCAATGATTTCTTCATGGAACTCCCACTTCGCTATGCTAAGGACCTCACTCAAGGTTAATCAATCAAAAAAGTTGGTCAAACCTTATCGTTCACTCAAGGTTAATCAAACCTTATCGTTCAAAATCCTCTCTTCCAACACCTTTTTGAGATCTTTTGCAGCCTCTATATCAGATTGGAGCTTGTAAGATGGACTCTTTGATCTACATTCTTTTTTTTCCTTCTTCTTTTCTTTAGAAGCTTCTTGCATAGGCACTTCAAGTATAGGCATCTCTTGTAGAGAAGTTGATATCAAAGGTACTATCTCGTTTCTTGGTCCAATCCTTGTGTCCCTTTTTGAAGGTCCTTCATCCCCATTATCATACCTACATTTCTCTTCAACAACAACCTCATTGGCTTGAAATTTGGCAATGTACAAATGCACTGAAAAAGATTCAATGGTGTCATTCCGACCTATTTCTAGCTGAATGCAATCTCTAGCTTCATGTAAAACCTCTTTAGTCATTTTGCCCTTCATATAAGATTCTATTGTGCATGGACGGGTATATTCATGAATAGGTGGACTCACTACCTATGTCCTGAACACCACTAGCAAGGTGGTAGCTACCTCCCAAATCTAAAGATGGAGGAAAACTTTTGGGAGACTTCAATAGTAGAATTTTTAAAATTTAGCAGTGCTCACCACGTTCTAATGCTATTGCAATGTTTTTTGTTACTCTCTCTCTCTCTCTCTCTCTCTCTCTCTTGCTTTGCCTCCCTCCCTATGTGTGTGTGTGTATGTGTGTTAAGGCCTGTGCCTCTCTCTCTCTCTCTCTCTCTCTCACACACACACACACACACACACACACACACACACACACACACACACACACACACACACACACACACACACACACACACACACACCTACACACACACACACACACACACACACACACACACACACACACACACACACACACACACACACACACACACACACACACACACACACACACACACACACACACACACACACACAGAGTAGTACTTAAGAGCCCTTAGCTTATTTTTGACATTTTAGCTCCTAAAGATTCAGTTTATTAGGGTCCACACCATGGGACTTGGCCCGTATGTAACAGAGGTAACACATTTTTTTCTTTTGGGTGGTTTACTACCCTATGGCAAAACTAGTCGTGAAGGCGCTAGGGTAATTTCCTCTGCAACAAAGGCGGCCTCGCTGTCTCAAAAGGGAGTCGCTCCACTCATGTCGATTATGCTCATTACAAGGGATTGGTGGCCCACCTCCCTCCTCTATATAAAGAGGTGAGGGCGCATCTCTGCCCCTCACTTAACTTTGTTTGTTGTTCTGCTTAAAAAGAATTCCGTATCATTTTTACACTGAAGTAAAGAGCTCGCTACAATGGTCACTCACGTTGACCACTTTGCCCATGCATATTTCTTTGCAGAGTGTTTAAAAAAAAAGGGGCAATTTCACTATGTTCATGCTGCTGTAGCTAGTGTTTGATATTGCAGGTCTGCATGAGGTTTTCGCTCTGAACCTGGTTATGGTCCTCCATGGACGGTGAGTATATATGATAATGGTATTGTGGCATGGCCTTTTACCCTTCCACTGGGTTTTGGGTTACTGTTATACTTTGTGGTTACTGATGAGAAAGGAAAGGGTTTTTGGGTGTGTAGTACCAAAGTTGCCATTCATAATCTCTGCTTTTTAATGGTTGCTCTATGTTTACATTGGCTTTTAAAAGCGACTTTGCTGCCGCTTTAGTGAGCGTGGAAATACTCTGTTGGAAGTAATTGAGCCTACCTTGGTGGCTTAACGAGCATCAGAATTCTGCGTGGTTTACTTGATACTGTCACATTTTTACTTAAGTTTTATAACACCATCAAAGACTTCACTAGCATTGTATATTGGATAGCTATGGATACTTACATAGGTTGGAGGTGTTTACTACGCGCTAATTGTGATTGGGCAGTTACATACATGGGTGATGATGTTTTTGTAACCTACTGCACACTATTTTTTATGTACTTAAAAAAAAACACACATGGATCATTAGGGTGTTGTACCCAGTTGCAAACTATGGCAACTCTTGGCCTTTACTTTGGTAAGGTTAGGATATACATTACAGTTTTTGCATTCACTGGGCTAGATGATGCTCCGGTTATAGCTTTGGATATTGTTATGGTGCTAGCACTTTAAACATGATATATCTTTTCCCTAAAAGAACTTTATGGTTTGGAGTAAGGCCTGGATTTTAGCAGCACTCCTTGTTACTTGTATGGTTTAAGAGAAGTATATGGTAAATGATGTACAAATGAAGGGATGATTTGGAGTCCATTCACTATGATGGGTATCTAACCTAATAGCAAGTTTAAACAAGCTTGATATTTTATATATAAAAAAACTATAAATAGAACTTTTTATAAGCTTCATTTGGTGGAGCTTTCCTAACTAATAAAACTGTTGAAAGGGGGAATTCTGACACTTGGAATAGAAGGAATGATGGCCTTCTAATCAAAATGGTACTCTTTGACTAGAAACTCTAGGATTCTTTTAAGAAAATGAGAGAAAATATATATTTTGTTTTACTTTGAACTTAGCTTGTAAATTTTTTTAAAAAGTTTGTAAGATGGACGTGGATAACAACTGGTATAGTCCATTGATACCTGTAAAACACATCCAAGGCTAACTGAATTGTTGTCTTATTTGAATGGATGTAGGTAAGGATTCTATCTTATCTTGGAAGGTTTTTTTGACTTTGGCAAGCTGTCCTACACTGGATTACACATTCACTTACTGCTTGGGAAGTTCGTCTGTTATTTGTATACTGGAATGAGACCTCATTCTTACAAACATTGTACAAAAATAATTCTAAGACTGAGTTGTTTTTATACTTATCATTTCCTTTTTCTAAAGCCAACTGTCTTTTGAATGTAAAAAGTTCAATTATGTCATAATATTTATGGTAAAACAGCTACACACACATCCTATACATAAGGTTTTTCTTTCTAGAAAAATTGGGATACTGGCTTTGGAAACTAATTCCAAAATTTAGCTTTAGGATGGAGCCACGTAATCCCTTGACTGGTTGACTGGTGTTAGGTGGTCCTTCGTAGACTATTTTTTTGGTCTCCTACTCACGGCTATTATAGTCTTTGACTTTGTCGGTTTAAGGTTTGCAGGCCCAAGCTACAGTAACTGATCATATTCATGTTTAATTTTTCCTTTTCAGGACCACAAACCCTTTAGAATGACAGCCCGCATGAGTGTTAAGCACAACCCTGAGAATCATACAAAGATTCTCAAACAGATTATGTTGTACCTTAAAGGCCGTAAACCAAAAAATGCTTTGGCAGTTAGAACCAGACCCTTCCTTGCTAGAATGGCCAAGGATTGTATTACTTACTACTGTAAGTAAATGTAACCTCATGATACGTTTTTGAAATATTGCAGATTCTTGCTCTCTCACAAGGTTTGGAATTGACCTTTGAGCCCCTCTTTGTGGCCACGTCTCTTGTCCTTAGATGTATTAACAGCTCGAATGCCTCTCAACTAATATATGACTCGGCTTTTACCTCAGACAAGAAAATGTCTATCTTGCACATGTTATCTTTTAATGATTGGGTTAAAGTTTTGGCTACCTTGGACAAGGACTCCAAGTAAGGGGTAAATTTGATTGCCAAGTACATAGACCAACTTCCCATACTTTTTTCACAATACCAACAAGAGCTTGCCTTATTCTCTTCCTCTGGGGCTGATCTGTCTAACTTTTTAAGGAAGCTGTGCGGCCTCAATACATCTTTTGTTTGTACATCGGCTACCCCAACTATCCCTCAAACTGGTGGTATCTTTTGTAGGGATAGTGCGGCTCTTGAAACCATCAAAGAATTTTTGAGTAATTTCCCTCAATGACTCTAACCTCTTGGAAATGGTGCCAAAAATCTCTAAAGTTTTTCCCGTCTTACCTATTGGATAGATTGAAATTGCATCTTTTGGGGTCGATCATCAGCTTTGCGTCCTGCTCAACAAGGTGTTCCTAGCACCCATTTTGAGTGAAACCTGGGTGTACCTTGGCAACCTCTCTGCCTCTACTCTTGAAGACTGCAGACTCAAGATCTTAAAGGGTGGACAATTTCTTGACAAAGGGGAGCTCATCAAAGCACCCTTCAACCTCAATCTCATTGACCATTGTAAATTCCCTTCCAATAGTGGCCTCTACATCAGTACTAAAGGGAACATGGAATTTGCTAAAATTAACCTGGACTTCTACACAGAACCCATCTGGAATGTTTTTTGGCCCTATGTAAAATGTGTCTGTAGATTTCTTGACCCTAAAGCCTCTTACGAATCCAGCATCATGTGGTTTGATCATGCCATTTGGTTCATTCTCAACCATCTTGACCTACTCTTCCCGGAAAAACCAATGGATTTTCACCTCTCCCTTATTTGCTCTTGGTTGGGTGTGCAAGCTAAATAGATAGTAATTGCTCACATTGCCTTTAACATCTGTCATGGATTAATGTTGGATATCTTAATAAAATTGAAATCTGATGAACCAGGAATATACCTAACTACTTATGCTAACTACAAAGGTGTAAAGATCATCACTAGATTACTCAAACCATGTATTGATGAGGATGATTCCCCATTAGGGAATTTCGGAGGTCATTTGGAGGGCCTTCTAAGAAAATGTATTTTTTGCACTCTCTCTCTAGAAAAAATGGCAAATAATAGAGCTGGGTCTTTCATAGTAAAAGTTCAAAAAGTGTACTTTAAGTAGATTCCTTACTCTTCTGAACATTCGTTCGTAGTGATTGAGGGATAATCCTCTTTTCAGTTGCATTGAATGAACCTCGTCAATATGGAGGGAATGAGGCTAACATGGAGGGACGAAGGTGCAGCCGCTATTCACTTTCCATTAAACCTGCACATTTGGCTAATGGCGCACTCCTCAAATGGCACAAATGTTACCCAGAAACGAGCCAAATATCACCTTCACATTGATTTGGACAATGAGTACCAACCATTGATTAAGCGTAGTAAAACAAACACACATATACCTCCCGCTTCCATAGACACGCTCAGAGCTCAGGGAGCTAAACACATAGATACCTGGACGAGAGGCTCTCTCTACCCTAAGAATCCAATGACTAATGAGTCTCCACCGTTTGTCAATCCTACAAGCTTATTGACCTTTGCTGGTGATGGAGAAAAGGGCCTTCTGGGTTATTGTAAATCTCTTACAAGAGAAGCTGAAACTTACAAGGGCATTCTCCAAGCTCAACAATGTGAGATTGTTCGCCTTTCACATTTACATTCTACAGATCAGGTTACCATTTTGCAACATAAAACAGAGGTACAAGAACTGAAAGGAAAGGTGCGAAGTTGTCAAATGAAGGACACCATCTTGGGTGGTCGTATCCGAAAGAAGAAATTGCGCAATCTTGAAACATTGCAGGTTGCATCAGGAGGTCTCAAGAAAAGAATCCGAGCATTAAGGTGATGCTTCTTGGTTGGCTACATTGTCTTAGTTAAGTAATCTTTTTGTTTTTTCTTGTTATGCATTGTTTTCATGTGCCTAAATAGTGTTAGTGAAGCAAATTTTCTGTTATTTACTTATGCATTGTCTTCATGTAGAGATTCAATCTATCCTGACAAGGAAAACATTGACCCCAAAGCCAATATAGGAAAGAGATTGAAGCCACTTATAAGTAGAAGCCTGGCAGCAGATATAGTACATGACAAGAAGTTTAAGGTCCTACAACGAAATGTAGTGGACCGCTTTATTTCAGAGAACTCAGTGCCTGCAAAAGAGATACAAGGCACACTTGATTCACTTGGTGTAAGCAAAAGAGGATATTAGGCTATCCAAAAGTCTGTCTCATCCATCTTTGTTAAGAAGGGTATAAAATCCAAACTTCTACCATTAGCCTCAAGTGTTTGGAAAGAGAGGCTTCAGCTTAACGAGGCACAGGGAGACTATCTTGGATAGCCCTTTCATATTAAAGCAACTTACAGTGGCCATGGAGAAAACATGGCATATGATGAGTTCAATAATATTTTTATGGACCTGCGGATATTACAGAAGAGAATGGTGGAGTTTTACAATATCACATTTGAAGAGTCACGAGGGGTATTACATTTTGTGTTAAAACTGGATGAGTGTGAGCTTGTTAAAGAGAAAAAGCTAGAGCGTGTTACTATTACTTTAATGAATAGAGCCCTCTCAAAGTGTCCCAGTGATGATCCTTTATATTTTAGTGTTCAATCAGAATCTAACATATGGTGGCTTGGTGCGTTTGAGGTAAGCGAGATTCTCAGGTAAGCTCAAATGTTCACATCTACTTAAGTCTCATTTATTTTGTGTTGCAGGTAAAGAAAGAAGATCATGAGATTCTATATTGGGTGTTCCATCGAACTAATATTCCGGAGGTGATTGATCGACAGACTAACCAGGGAGAGGTACTACGTCTAGATGGAAGGGGAGACTTTCAAGTTCAGTGACATCTTGCAGGTGACCTCAAAACATTAAAGTGCATATATAATTGTGGAATGGGTGCAATGGAAAAGTAGCCGTGTTTGTTCTGCATGGAGCTTGCAAAGGTCATGGACCCAAAGTGGTGGAGAAAAGCTCCAACACGTCACATTGAGGATCCTGCTTTTCGACCGGTTTTGAAAATACGACTTGTGAATGCCCACATTTGTACAATGCATGCCCTTTGTAGAATTGTGGAGAAATTGGTCTACTTATATATCGGGTTTGCTTGGAAGATTAAGAACTCGGCAGAACAACAAGTAGCCCTGCAGTGCTTAGAAATGGTACTGTCGGATATGGGGCTTCATGGTGGCAATGTGAAAATCCAGCGGGATGAAAAGAGATCAACTGCTGAGAAGGATGTCCCATGCAAACCATCCATCGGTGGGGTGAAGGCACGGAGGTTTTTATCTAAACCCCAAGGTACAAGAGATCCGAAGCTAACAAAACATGGAAAAATATATAACACATCTTATGTTAGCAAGGTAGAGTATCAGAGCTGGAAAAAGCTACATATTGCAGTCAAAGACCAAGAACCAACTACTCGTAACGCGAAGGCTGAGGTTTGGCGATCAATAGACATCCTATTTTTGATGTGCGACAAAGATGACTGGTCACAAGGTGATATGAACAAGTTCAAGGAGAATCTCAACCTTCTGAAAAAATCATTCAAGACAGCATGGACAGACACCCAGATTACTCACTACATGGTATTATCGTGTATTTCATTCTCTCTTATGTGCAAATATGTGAGTGTAAAGCATTCTAACTAATCTTTTTTCATATCCAGCACATCATCTTCAATCATTTACCATATTTTATACAAAAGTATGGGAACCCGGTAATATGGAATACCCAAGGGATGGAAAAGTCTCATTACATGGCGAGAAATGCTTATTTCAGGCACACACGACATGGTGGCTCTCGAATCAAGGCTAACAGTTTGAGAGAACTATTTGAATGGTTCTATCGTAGAATCATTCATCGAATGCAGGCAAAAGAAGTCTTGGCAAATTCAGCAACAGTACAAGCCATCAGACATTTACAACAACAAAAAGTTAAAAGATCAATGGCATACAACAACTCCGGAGCTCGTGAAAGTCAACGAAGGTGGAGAGAGACAATGGTGTATGTGAATCACAAGTGGAGAAAGATACTCTGAGTAGATGACATTGTACAAAATTTATGTAATACATGATCTTATACAATTGCTACTTGAAGTGTATCAAGATTTTGAAGGTTCAATTTTGTTTTTTGGCAGGTCACCCTTGTAACGAATCATGAGATGTTTGCCATACTCTAAAAGTTCATCTGGGTTTTGTATACCAAGAGCTAGTGCCATTGCTGTGTAGGTGTAGTAATACGCTGCCCGACCACCTGTATAGCCCGAGCAGTAACCAAAACAATCTCTAGCAAACACTTTGTCCACAAGAATGACTTTATCTGCACTTTTGGGCAGCACGGGTCCACCCAAGAAGCTTGATAGTGTCTTGAATGTGTAAGTTGCTATTGAACCCTCTTGTAACATGGAATTGTGAAAAACTACTATCGCGACTCGCAAAGCTTTGAAAGGTACTGCGCTAGGGCCGCATCCCTTCCACGATACTCTCGAGTCCGCCGCCGAAGGAAGTCATCCTTGTTAGCAATCCAAGACTGCACATATCATGTCAGAAGTGACACAAAGAGAGAGAGAGAGAGAGAGAGAGAGAGAGAGAGAGAGAGAGAGAGAGAGAGAGAGAGAGAGAGAGAGAGAGAGAGAGAGAGTTACCATGAAGCTCTCATCCTACAGAAAGAGGTTTTTCTGCCACAGGTCTACAAATGTAGTTGACCCCTGACCTGAATGGTTAAACCAATCCTCCACTTCTTTGTTACTTGTTGATGGTCTTAGGCTTTGTCTTATTGCTTGGAAGGTGGCTTCATCAGGTAGTGTCTCCTTGTATTTTTCAGCTTTCTCAAAGCATCTTCGGAGGCATTCCATTGGATTGCTAGATGTTTCCATTGCCTCATCATCACTACTATCCTCTGAAACAAATCCACTCCTCTCCTCTTGGACTCTGGAAATAATAGCCAGGGAGAAATCCTCCCTTAAATAAAAGACGCTTTGCACATCATGTAAGAAGATATAGGTCCTGTCTCCAATCTTGAAGTTAGGCACACCAGGCAACATCATCTGAGCATGCTTCTCAGTGAAGTTACTGACATCCAATGGAAGTTCGATTTCTGTGGTTTTCACAGAGAGCATCTTACTTCTTTGTACTTCAATTGCCTCAACCTCAAGGTCGACTGTATCTTCAACCTCCTCGACTTCTTGTATATGAGTTGTCTCCTCGCATTCTTCATCTGGTGCTGCATCCTGCTCCTCTAACACCTCATCAGGATTCTGCATGAGGAATCCAAACAGGCTATTCAGGTAAATCATAAAGCCAAAGGCTTCCTGAATGAGTTTGCATTCTTTTTGGTTTAAAGGGCAGGCTGAATGTCGGCAAGAAGGTGGTAATTCCCTATACTTCTTCAGTCCCTGTCCCTTTCCACCACAGTCATTTAAATGCACATGAGTCATAGTAGGCAGAACAACCCTCCCTACCTGCACCATCACTTCAAACTTATCTCTGTAGGACTGCAAGAAATTACTGTGCTGAGCTAACAGGTCTTCAATGTCAAACTTTGGATTAAACATAGAATGAACTAGATCAAACTTGTC